>NC_090344.1:46368910-46968910 GCF_035084215.1 Heptranchias perlo
TAAAGAGAGAAAAAAGAGAAAAAGAGAGAAAAAGAGAGAGATGAGAGAAAAAAAGAGAGAGAAAAAGAGAGAGAAAAAGAGAGAGAAAAAGGAGAGAGAGAGAAAAAGAGAGAGAGAGAAAAAGAGAGAGAGGAGAGAAAAGAGAGAGAGAGAAAAAGAGAGAGAGAGAAAAAGAGAGAGAAAAAGAGAGAGAGGAAAAAGAGAGAGAAAGAAAAAAGAGAGAGAAAGAAAAAGAGAGAGAAAAAGGAGAGAAAAAGAGAGAGAGAGAGAAGAGGAGAGAGAGAGAAAAAGAGAGAGAGAGAGAGAAAAAGAGAGAGAGAGAGAGAAAAAGAGAGAGAAAAAAAGAGAGAGAAAAAAGAAAAATTTTAACGACCACATGGGCAGGAAAGTTGAATGCCCGTTTACCCCCTGCCCGACATCCCCCTTCACTGAAGTCAATCAGGCGGGTTTTCAAACGGTGACAGAGAAACAGTGAGAGAAAGAAAACAAACAAATAGCAGGCTGCGCTCATAGATTATGGACTGATTAAAAATAATTAAATGTGTCTGTGATTTCAGAATCCGAACTCTCCATTTAAATCTCAACTTCACATCAACACGTTAGCAACGCAATGAATGACATCTAGCCAAGTTGTTTTGAGTTCTTCAAATCTGCACACCACTTACTAACAGGGAGACACACAGTCATAAATAAAAGGAGTTTCACTATGAAGTGAACTGACCTCCATTTACCGCTGTCCCAACAACAGCATTTATGTCGTACCTTCAGGACAGGAAGCAAACAAAGTACTTATATTTACAAGTGACCAAACTGACCCCAGCGCTTCACAGAGACACAAAGAAAACAGACACCAAGACAAGGAAAGAGATTTTTACGAGAGGCGACAAAAACCTTGGTTTAAGAGGTGGGTTTTAAAAGGAGAGGGAGTGGGGAATTTGGGTGGAAATTCCAGGGCATGGGGGCGAGGGGGCTGAAGCCTAGCTGCTGGAAGTGTGAGAACAGGAGTCCAGCCAGGAGCGCTTCTGAATAGTTGTACAGGGCGGTGAGAAAGGCAGGGAGGAGGGTTTCAGCAGCCAGTGGGCTGAGGTAGGGGCAGAGGGGGCGGTGTTGCAGGAGGTAGGAAGTTGGGCTGTCCTCGTGATCAAGCAGGTATTGGGTTCGGAACGCAGCCAATAGGACACTGAGGTGAGTGGCCATGGAGAGGGATGCAACTGCTGGCAAGGCTACGTCGTTTGTGGCCGTGGCGGGGGGCACTGAAGTCAATGGCCCAGATTTTGCTGCCACAATAATGGTGAGTTTAATGCACACGCTACTATCGTGTGAACCATCCTGCAACTCGTGGTGAGGGAGAGATACCTGGTGAATTGCTGGACCATTTGTGCCGTTCTGCCGTCAACCTCGCAAAAAAGGGCAGCTCACCGTCAACTTCCCTGTGAGTTTCAAGAAATTGCTGCATTGTGCATTAATTGCCTGTTAAACTCATTGCAGAAAAGTCAGGGTTAGTACTTAACAGCAGAAGTACCTTTTTAATGAGGAGATTTATGTTTCTGCAATGCCTATCCAGCCAGAAAGGGAACAACTGAAACTGTGGACTCTCACTCCTACAGGGAGTAAATTATTGTTAAGATTCAAAATTTTGTTCTGACATTTCCCTTGTCTCTTTCTCTCTTAATCCAATCTTTCTTTCCCCTCTCTTTATTTCTCTTTCTGTACCCTAATTTGATTCGAATTCACCCTATTTCCTTCTCTGTCGTTTGCTCTGTATCTTTCTCAATCCTTAAATCTCAGTGGTTAAGGAGATAGACCGTTCGTCCCGTCGTTCACCGAGGTCACTGATGCCCATTGCCCTCGCCGTTAGCAGCTCGCGCTTCCAGCAACTTGCACGGCAAAACGGTTTTGAGCTGAAGGGTGAGGGGGGAAAAAAATCCAACTAACGGGGTCATGCCGCGAGATGCTTCGCTCAAGCAAAATCCGGCCCATGCTTTGGTCTCGACCAACATTGAGCTGAAGGAAATTACAGCTCCAGCCCATAGAAAAGATACAGCACAGAAGGGGGCCATTCGGCCCATCGTGTCCGTTGCCGGCTCGAAGAACAACCAGGTGCCCATACTAATCCCACCTTCCAGCACCCGGTCCGTAGCCCTGCAGCTTACAGTACTTTAGGTGCAGGTACTTTTTAAAAAGAGTTGAGGGTCCCTGCCTCGACCACCAATTCGGGCAGCGAATTCCATACACCCACCACCCTCTGGGTAAAAAAGTTTTTCCTCATGTCCCCTCTAATCCTTCCGCCAATCAGCTTAAATCTATATCCTCTAGTTCTTGAACTCTCCGCCAGGGGAAACAGGTACTTCCTGTCTACTCTATCTGGGGACCTCATAATTTTGTGCACCTCAATCAAGTCTCGCCTCAGCCTCCTCTGCTCCAAGGAAAACAACCTCAGCCAATCCAATCTCTCCTCCCAGCTGCAATTTTCAAGCCCTGGCAACATTCTTGTAAATCTTCTCTGCACTCTCTCCAGAGCAATTACGTCCTTCCTGTAATGTGACCAGAACTGCGCACAATACTCCAGCTGTGGCCTTACCAGCGTTTTATACAGTTCCATCATTACATCCCTGCTTTTGTATTCTATACCTTGGCTCATAACGAAGAGCATTCCGTATGCCTTCTTCACAACCTTATCTACTGGTACTGCCACCTTCAGGGACCTGTGCACATGCACTCCAAGGTCTCTCACTCCCTCGACCCCTCTCAGTATATTCCCATTTACTGCGTATTCCCTTTTCCTGTTTGCCCTCCCGAAGTGCATTACCTCACACTTCTCTGGGTTGAACTCCATTTGTCACTTTTCCGCCCACTCCACCAACCTTCTTGGAGTCTCCGGCTAGCCTCTTCACGGCCAATTTTTGTGTCGTCTGCAAATTTGTCAATCGTGCCCCCGACATTCAAGTCCAAATCATTAATATATACCACAAACAGCAAGGGACCCAACACTGAGCCCTGTGGCACACCACTGGAAACGGATTTCCATTGATTTTTACCCTTTGTTTCCTGTCACTGATCCAATTCGCCATATTTCCCTGTATCCCATGGGCGTTTACTTTTATGACCAGTCTGCCATGTGGGACCGTGTCAAATGCCTTACTAAAATCCATGTAGACAACATCCACTGCACCACCCTCATCAATCCTGCTTGTCACTTCTTCAAAGAATTTAATCAGATTTGTAAAGCATGACCTAACCTGAACAAATCCATGCTGACTATCCCTGATTAAACCATGACTTTCCAAGTGACAGTTTATCCTATCGCATGGCTTGATTCCCAGCCAAAAACTCACAAATATCCATTATTCTATATATAAACCATCTGAACCCCTCGATTAGATTCCAGCCTGTAACTCACTCCCGGGTATCCATTATTCTGTATATAAACCATCTGAACCCCTCGATTAGATTCCAGCCTGTAACTCACTCCCGGGTATCCATTATTCTATATATAAACCATCTGAACCCCTCGATTAGATTCCAGCCTGTAACTCACTCCCAGGTATCCATTATTCTACATATAAACCATCTGAATCTCTCGATTAGATTCCAGCCTGTAACTCACTCCCAGGTATCCATTATTCTATATATAAACCATCTGAACCCCTTGATTAGATTCCAGCCTGTAACTCACTCCCAGGTATCCATTATTCTGTATATAAACCATATGAACCCCTCGATTAGATTCCAGCCTGTAACTCACTCCCAGGTATCCATTATTCTATATATAAACCATCTGAATCCCTCGATTAGATTCCAGCCTGTAACTCACTCCCAGGTATCCATTATTCTATATATAAACCATCTGAACCCCTCGATTAGATTCCAGCCTGTAACTCACTCCCAGGTATCCATTATTCTATATATAAACCATCTGAATCCCTCGATTAGATTCCAGCCTGCAACTCACTCCCGGGTATCCATTATTCTACATATAAACCATCTGAATCTCTCGATTAGATTCCAGCCTGTAACTCACTCCCAGGTATCCATTATTCTATATATAAACCATCTGAACACCTCGATTAGATTCCAGCCTGTAACTCACTCCCAGGTATCCATTATTCTATATATGAACCATCTGAACCCCTCGATTAGATTCCAGCCTGTAACTTACTCCCAGGTATCCATTATTCTGTATATAAACCATATGAACCCCTCGATTAGATTCCAGCCTGTAACTCACTCCCAGGTATCCATTATTGTATATACAAACCATCTGAACCCCTCGATTCGCGTCCAATCTGTAACTCACAAGTATTTATTGTGTTCAAATCTCCTTCAAAGAATGAATTTTAAGTTACTTACTTGCGGAGGCATTTGATGGTCCATCACTTGAGAATAATTACTCGGGTATTGAGCAGGTTGATGTCCGGTGGGGTACCAGTAATTGGAGGCATATCCAGGATATGGCATTTCCTAGGAAACACGAGTAAAAAAAAATAAAACACCCTGAAGTAAGGCGTGCAGTTCACCAAGAACTTGACTCAGAACGCTGCCAGAACCTCGACACAGCATAAGGTAGCTCACCACCTTACAGTCAATCAATACAAAAAGCACTCATGCACTGTAGCATGGAATAAAATGACATCGAAACAAACCAGATTAGGCTGTGATTCACGGGTGACATCTTCCTCAAGAGAATCGAAAGACAAACAGCTCATCAAATAGATATAAAAACACAATTTATTTAATAATATCAGGGAGACTCAGCTCAGCAGGAGACAGTTCTTCACAGCTGGGACAGTTAGAATTACAGCTGTGAAGGGGTGAGATGTTCCACACAGACTCATCCATCAAGTCAGCTGACAGTAAAGTTGTGCCCACGCTGGTCCACGGGGGCAACATGCAGAATGAATAATGGTCGTTGAGGGACTCCCGGGATAAACCTCTGGACAATATCTAACCACACAAAATATTTACCCTGCAGTAGAAAGGCAATCCACAACAGCATGACATGGAAGAGGTTTGTTTAATAACCTCTATTATGACCATTCTCAACTGTCATCAAATCCCTGTGCCATCAGTTCACAGGATTCCTCAAACGCAAACGCAGTATATGTTTTCCAAAAAAAAAGTTTCCAGTTCTTGGAAAGAAAACGTTTGTGTGAAATTATGCCTACCCATAGCTCTAGTGAATTTGCTCCTCAGAAATAAAAAGGAACATTTGGACGCAAAAAAAGATGACCAGCATGCTGTCACTCGAAGATGGGAACGGGTGTGCACCATTCAGCCCCTCGAGCCTGTTCCCCCATTCAATTAGATCATGGCTGATCTGAATCTCAACTCCTTTGAGACAGATATCCCTTGAAACCCTGACCTAACAAAAATCTATCGATCTCAGTCTTGAAAGCCCCAATTGTCCCCCTGCGTCTATATGGGGGAAGAGTTTTCCAGATTTCTATGACCCTTTGTGAGAAAAAGTGCTTCCTGAATTCCCTCCTAAATGGCCTACCTCCAATTTTAAGATTCTGTCCCCTTGTTCTTGATTTCCCTCACAAGAGGAAATTGTTCCTCTGTATCTACCCCATCAAATCCTTTTAATATTTTAAACACCTCGATCAGATCACCTCGAGACTCAAAGGGAACGGAAACCAAAACATCAGTCAGCAGCAGGTCTGGAGCTGAAATCAAAAAACAACATGAAGTCTTGGCGGGAGTTGGATTTCCATTAAAAGCTTGACTATTGGTGTCTGGATATTCATTTGGAGAATCCACTCAAAAACCAGAATCTCTCCAGTGATAAATCAGACGAGTGGGAATGCTAATTGGGTTTGAGCATTGCAATATCAATGATGGAGTCATGTGTAAATTCCCTGCGTGGTGAGGGGCTCAGTCTCAAAGGCCTTCTCTCCTGATCATCTGTCCGGATCGAGCCAGCTCGCCTCCTCCAGAGTACGACAATTAGTTTCAGTGCTGCTGGGTGAGGGAAAGGGCAAATCGGCCAAGGCTCCTGATAGGAACAGGAGGAGGCCATTCAGCCCCTCAAGCCTGTCCCAACATTCAATAAGATCGTAGCTGATCTGTATCTTAACTCCACCTACCTGCCTTGGTTCCATAACCCTTAATATCCTTGCCGAACAAAAATCTCAGTCTCGGTTTAGAAATTTTCAACTGACCCCCAGCCTCAAAGCATTTTGGGGGAAGAGTTCCGGATTTCCACTCTCCTTTGTGTGAAGAGGTGCTTCCTGACATCGCCCCTGAATTTTGATTTTAAGGTTATGTCTCCTTGCCCTCGACTCCTCCGCCAGCAGAAAAAGTCTCTACCCACCCTATCAATTCCTTTCACAATCCTAAAGACCTCAATCAAATCACCCCTTAACTTTCCACATTCCAGGGAATACAAGCCCAGTTTATGTAATCTCACCTTATAATCGGGTGACTGTCACTGGCTGCTCGCTGCCAAAAGAGCATGTGAACATGTTGGGGGAAGAGGATCCAATCAGCTGCAATGCCTCCCATGGTCAAATAGCCCTTCGACACCTGCTGGTTGGATCACCCATGATACAAGGGGCACTTGGGCAAGGCACTGCAGGGTGCCCGGTGCCAATGGCACCACAACTGGGCAAGGAGGCAATGCCTTTAAGATTTTAAAAAAAAATTAGCCGACTAATTTTTAACGAAAGAGGACGGGGCTGTCCCTGCCCCTTTAAGCTGCCTCCCTCTCTCCCCCATTTTGCCTGCGGCCGCGGGGTGATTCGCGTCAGGGGGGCGGGGGTTCTTGTGCGACAGCCCCAGGCCCCGCTCTCACCTGCTTGTGGAGGCCGCTCCTCAGCCTCGGATCGTCCCATGTGGTGGTGCCCGTGTTGTGGTCGATGTAATAGGGCCAGCCGCTGTGCGGGTCCCGCTTCATCTCCCAGCCCCGAGGCAGGGACGCCACCGAGGCCTCGCTGGACATGGTCGGTCGGTCGCTCTCTCTCTCTCTCTCTCCCTTCCTCCCGCCAGCCGGCAGGCCGGCCAGCCAGCTTCCCAGCCGGCCCCCGGGCGCTCTCTGCCAGCCGCCGCGCTCCGACTCTCTGGCGGTTCGGCTCCAGGCCGCACTCCCGTCCAACCGAGCGCCAGGCAGCAGGGGATTGATTGACAGCCGCGCCGACCAAACAGACCGCTCGACGGATCGCCTCGTCACCCAAAACCCACCAATCGCCGAGAGGCGGGGGGCGGGCTCAGAGCGCAGTGACGTGCGTTAAATGGGAAAGGTTCGGCGGAGCTGTCAATCAAAGAGTCATCAGGACACACCCACTCACAGGCACTGTCACACTCAGACACACCCACTCACAGGCAGTGTCACACTCACACTCAGACACACCCACTCACAGGCAGTGTCACACTCACACTCAGACACACCCACTCACAGGCACTGTCACACTCAGACACACCCACTCACAGGCAGTGTCACACTCACACTCAGACACACCCACTCACAGGCACTGTCACACTCACACTCAGACACACCCACTCACAGGCACTGTCACACTCACACTCAGACACACCCACTCACAGGCACTGTCACACTCACACTCAGACACACCCACTCACAGGCAGTGTCACACTCACACTCAGACACACCCACTCACAGGCACTGTCACACTCAGACACACCCACTCACAGGCAGTGTCACACTCACACTCAGACACACCCACTCACAGGCACTGTCACACTCACACTCAGACACACCCACTCACAGGCACTGTCACACTCACACTCAGACACACCCACTCACAGGCACTGTCACACTCACACTCAGACACACCCACTCACAGGCACTGTCACACTCACACTCAGACACACCCACTCACAGGCACTGTCACACTCACACTCAGACACACCCACTCACAGGCACTGTCACACTCACACTCAGACACACCCACTCACAGG
The DNA here is from genome assembly GCF_035084215.1 of Heptranchias perlo. Lineage (NCBI taxonomy): Eukaryota > Metazoa > Chordata > Chondrichthyes > Hexanchiformes > Hexanchidae > Heptranchias > Heptranchias perlo. Next base: position 46,376,828 of record NC_090344.1, read on the forward strand.
CAGTGTCACACTCACACTCAACATACCCACTCACAGGCACTGTCACACTCACACTCAGACACACCCACTCACAGGCACTGTCACACTCACACTCAGACACACCCACTCACAGGCACTGTCACACTCACACTCAGACACACCCACTCACAGGCACTGTCACACTCACACTCAGACACACCCACTCACAGGCACTGTCACACTCACACTCAGACACACCCACTCACAGGCAGTGTCACACTCACACTCAACATACCCACTCACAGGCACTGTCACACTCACACTCAGACACACCCACTCACAGGCACTGTCACACTCACACTCAGACACACCCACTCACAGGCACTGTCACACTCACACTCAGACACACCCACTCACAGGCACTGTCACACTCACACTCACACACCCACTCACAGGCACTGTCACACTCACACTCAGACACACCCACTCACAGGCACTGTCACACTCACACTCAGACACACCCACTCACAGGCAGTGTCACACTCACACTCAGACACACCCACTCACAGGCAGTGTCACACTCACACTCAGACACACCCACTCACAGGCACACTCACACTCACACTCAGACACACCCACTCACAGGCACTGTCACACTCACACTCAGACACACCCACTCACAGGCAGTGTCACACTCACACTCAGACACACCCACTCACAGGCACTGTCACACTCACACTCAGACACACCCACTCACAGGCACTGTCACACTCACACTCAGACACACCCACTCACAGACACTGTCACACTCACACTCAGACACACCCACTCACAGGCACTGTCACACTCACACTCAGACACACCCACTCACAGGCAGTGTCACACTCACACTCAGACACACCCACTCACAGGCACACTCACACTCAGACACACCCACTCACAGGCAGTGTCACACTCACACTCAGACACACCCACTCACAGGCACACTCACACTCACACTCAGACACACCCACTCACAGGCACTGTCACACTCACACTCAGACACACCCACTCACAGGCACACTCACACTCAGACACACCCACTCACAGGCACTGTCACACTCACACTCAGACACACCCACTCACAGGCACTGTCACACTCAGACACACCCACTCACAGGCACTGTCACACTCAGACACACCCACTCACAGGCAGTGTCACACTCACACTCAGACACACCCACTCACAGGCACTGTCACACTCACACTCAGACACACCCACTCACAGGCACTGTCACACTCACACTCAGACACACCCACTCACAGGCACTGTCACACTCACACTCAGACACACCCACTCACAGGCACTGTCACACTCACACTCAGACACACCCACTCACAGGCACTGTCACACTCACACTCAGACACACCCACTCACAGGCACTGTCACACTCACACTCAGACACACCCACTCACAGGCAGTGTCACACTCACACTCAGACATACCCACTCACAGGCACTGTCACACTCACACTCAGACACACCCACTCACAGGCACTGTCACACTCACACTCAGACACACCCACTCACAGGCACTGTCACACTCACACTCAGACACACCCACTCACAGGCACTGTCACACTCACACTCAGACACACCCACTCACAGGCACTGTCACACTCACACTCAGACACACCCACTCACAGGCACTGTCACACTCACACTCAGACACACCCACTCACAGGCACTGTCACACTCACACTCAGACACACCCACTCACAGGCACTGTCACACTCAGACACACCCACTCACAGGCACTGTCACACTCAGACACACCCACTCACAGGCAGTGTCACACTCACACTCAGACACACCCACTCACAGGCACTGTCACACTCACACTCAGACACACCCACTCACAGGCACTGTCACACTCACACTCAGACACACCCACTCACAGGCACTGTCACACTCACACTCAGACACACCCACTCACAGGCACTGTCACACTCACACTCAGACACACCCACTCACAGGCACTGTCACACTCACACTCAGACACACCCACTCACAGGCAGTGTCACACTCACACTCAGACATACCCACTCACAGGCACTGTCACACTCACACTCAGACACACCCACTCACAGGCAGTGTCACACTCACACTCAGACATACCCACTCACAGGCACTGTCACACTCACACTCAGACACACCCACTCACAGGCACTGTCACACTCACACTCAGACACACCCACTCACAGGCACTGTCACACTCACACTCAGACACACCCACTCACAGGCACTGTCACACTCACACTCAGACACACCCACTCACAGGCACTGTCACACTCACACTCAGACACACCCACTCACAGGCACTGTCACACTCACACTCAGACACACCCACTCACAGGCAGTGTCACACTCACACTCAGACACACCCACTCACAGGCACACTCACACTCAGACACACCCACTCACAGGCACTGTCACACTCACACTCACACACCCACTCACAGGCAGTGTCACACTCACACTCAGACACACCCACTCACAGGCAGTGTCACACTCACACTCAGACACACCCACTCACAGGCACACTCACACTCACACTCAGACACACCCACTCACAGGCACTGTCACACTCACACTCAGACACACCCACTCACAGGCACACTCACACTCAGACACACCCACTCACAGGCACTGTCACACTCACACTCAGACACACCCACTCACAGGCACACTCACACTCAGACACACCCACTCACAGGCACTGTCACACTCACACTCAGACACACCCACTCACAGGCACACTCACACTCAGACACACCCACTCACAGGCACTGTCACACTCACACTCAGACACACCCACTCACAGGCACACTCACACTCAGACACACCCACTCACAGGCACTGTCACACTCACACTCACACACACCCACTCACAGGCACACTCACACTCAGACACACCCACTCACAGGCACTGTCACACTCACACTCAGACACGCCCACTCACAGGCACACTCACACTCAGACACACCCACTCACAGACACTGTCACACTCACACTCAGACACACCCACTCACAGGCAGTGTCACACTCACACTCAGACACACCCACTCACAGGCACTGTCACACTCACACTCAGACACACCCACTCACAGGCACACTCACACTCAGACACACCCACTCACAGGCACTGTCATACTCACACTCAGACACACCCACTCACAGGCACACTCACACTCAGACACACCCACTCACAGGCACTGTCACACTCACACTCAGACACACCCACTCATAGGCACACTCACACTCAGACACACCCACTCACAGGCAGTGTCACACTCACACTCAGACACACCCACTCAGGCAGTGTCACACTCACACTCAGACACACCCACTCACAGGCACTGTCACACTCACACTCAGACACACCCACTCACAGGCACACTCACACTCACACTCAGACACACCCACTCACAGGCAGTGTCACACTCACACTCAGACACACCCACTCACAGGCAGTGTCACACTCACACTCAGACACACCCACTCACAGACACTGTCACACTCACACTCAGACACACCCACTCACAGGCAGTGTCACACTCACACTCAGACACACCCACTCACAGGCACTGTCACACTCACACTCAGACACACCCACTCACAGGCAGTGTCACACTCACACTCAGACACACCCACTCACAGACACTGTCACACTCACACTCAGACACACCCACTCACAGGCAGTGTCACACTCACACTCAGACACACCCACTCACAGGCACTGTCACACTCACACTCAGACACACCCACTCACAGGCACTGTCACACTCACACTCAGACACACCCACTCACAGGCACTGTCACACTCACACTCAGACACACCCACTCACAGGCACTGTCACACTCACACTTAGACACCCACTCACAGGCACTGTCACACTCACACTCAGACACACCCACTCACAGGCACACTCACACTCAGACACACCCACTCACAGGCACTGTCACACTCACACTCAGACACACCCACTCACAGGCACACTCACACTCAGACACACCCACTCACAGGCACTGTCACACTCACACTCAGACACACCCACTCACAGGCACACTCACACTCAGACACACCCACTCACAGGCACTGTCACACTCACACTCAGACACACCCACTCACAGGCACACTCACACTCAGACACACCCACTCACAGGCACTGTCACACTCAGACACACCCACTCACAGGCACACTCACACTCAGACACACCCACTCACAGCCACTGTCACACTCACACTCAGACACACCCACTCACAGGCACACTCACACTCAGACACACCCACTCACAGGCAGTGTCACACTCACACTCAGACACACCCACTCACAGGCACACTCACACTCAGACACACCCACTCACAGGCACTGTCACACTCACACTCAGACACACCCACTCACAGGCACACTCACACTCAGACACACCCACTCACAGGCACTGTCACACTCACACTCAAGCACACCCACAGAACAGGCAGTGTCACACTCACACTCAGACACACCCACTCACAGGCACTGTCACACTCACACTCAGACACACCCACTCACAGGCACTGTCACACTCACACTCAGACACACCCACTCACAGGCACTGTCACACTCACACTCAGACACACCCACTCACAGGCACTGTCACACTCACACTTAGACACCCACTCACAGGCAGTGTCACACTCACACTCAGACACACCCACTCACAGGCAGTGTCACACTCACACTCAGACACACCCACTCACAGGCACTGTCACACTCACACTCAGACACACCCACTCACAGGCACACTCACACTCAGACACACCCACTCACAGGCACTGTCACACTCACACTCAGACACACCCACTCACAGGCACACTCACACTCAGACACACCCACTCACAGACACTGTCACACTCACACTCAGACACACCCACTCACAGGCAGTGTCACACTCACACTCAGACACACCCACTCACAGGCACTGTCACACTCACACTCAGACACACCCACTCACAGGCACACTCACACTCAGACACACCCACTCACAGGCACTGTCATACTCACACTCAGACACACCCACTCACAGGCACACTCACACTCAGAATCACCCACTCACAGGCACTGTCACACTCACACTCAGACACACCCACTCATAGGCACACTCACACTCAGACACACCCACTCACAGGCAGTGTCACACTCACACTCAGACACACCCACTCACAGGCAGTGTCACACTCACACTCAGACACACCCACTCACAGGCACTGTCACACTCACACTCAGACACACCCACTCACAGGCACACTCACACTCACACTCAGACACACCCACTCACAGGCAGTGTCACACTCACACTCAGACACACCCACTCACAGGCAGTGTCACACTCACACTCAGACACACCCACTCACAGACACTGTCACACTCACACTCAGACACACCCACTCACAGGCAGTGTCACACTCACACTCAGACACACCCACTCACAGGCAGTGTCACACTCACACTCAGACACACCCACTCACAGGCAGTGTCACACTCACACTCAGACACACCCACTCACAGACACTGTCACACTCACACTCAGACACACCCACTCACAGGCAGTGTCACACTCAGACACACCCACTCACAGGCACTGTCACACTCACACTCAGACACACCCACTCACAGGCACTGTCACACTCACACTCAGACACACCCACTCACAGGCACTGTCACACTCACACTCAGACACACCCACTCACAGGCACTGTCACACTCACACTCAGACACACCCACTCACAGGCACACTCACACTCAGACACACCCACTCACAGGCACTGTCATCTCACACTCAGACACACCCACTCACAGGCACACTCACACTCAGACACACCCACTCACAGGCACTGTCACACTCACACTCAGACACACCCACTCACAGGCACACTCACACTCAGACACACCCACTCACAGGCACTGTCACACTCACACTCAGACACACCCACTCACAGGCACACTCACACTCAGACACACCCACTCACAGGCACTGTCACACTCAGACACACCCACTCACAGGCACACTCACACTCAGACACACCCACTCACAGGCACTGTCACACTCACACTCAGACACACCCACTCACAGGCACACTCACACTCAGACACACCCACACACAGGCAGTGTCACACTCACACTCAGACACACCCACTCACAGGCACACTCACACTCAGACACACCCACTCACAGGCACTGTCACACTCACACTCAGACACACCCACTCACAGGCACACTCACACTCAGACACACCCACTCACAGGCACTGTCACACTCACACTCAAGCACACCCACAGAACAGGCAGTGTCACACTCACACTCAGACACACCCACTCACAGGCACTGTCACACTCACACTCAGACACACCCACTCACAGGCAGTGTCACACTCACACTCAGACACACCCACTCACAGGCAGTGTCACAGTCACACTCAGACACACCCACTCACAGGCACTGTCACACTCACACTCAGACACACCCACTCACAGACACTGTCACACTCACACTCAGACACACCCACTCACAGGCAGTGTCACACTCACACTCAGACACACCCACTCACAGGCACTGTCACACTCACACTCAGACACACCCACTCACAGGCACACTCACACTCAGACACACCCACTCACAGGCACTGTCACACTCACACTCAGACACACCCACTCACAGGCACTGTCACACTCACACTCAGACACACCCACTCACAGGCACACTCACACTCAGACACACCCACTCACAGGCACTGTCACACTCACACTCAGACACACCCACTCACAGGCACTGTCACACTCAGACACACCCACTCACAGGCACACTCACACTCAGACACACCCACTCACAGGCACTGTCACACTCACACTCAGACACACCCACTCACAGGCACACTCACACTCAGACACACCCACTCACAGGCACTGTCACACTCACACTCAGACACACCCACTCACAGGCAGTGTCACACTCACACTCAGACACACCCACTCACAGGCACTGTCACACTCACACTCAGACACACCCACTCACAGGCAGTGTCACACTCACACTCAGACACACCCACTCACAGGCAGTGTCACACTCATACTCAGACACACCCACTCACAGGCAGTGTCACACTCACACTCAGACACACCCACTCACAGACACTGTCACACTCACACTCAGACACACCCACTCACAGGCAGTGTCACACTCACACTCAGACACACCCACTCACAGGCACTGTCACACTCACACTCAGACACACCCACTCACAGGCAGTGTCACACTCACACTCAGACACACCCACTCACAGACACTGTCACACTCACACTCAGACACACCCACTCACAGGCAGTGTCACACTCACACTCAGACACACCCACTCACAGACACTGTCACACTCACACTCAGACACACCCACTCACAGGCACTGTCACACTCACACTCAGACACACCCACTCACAGGCACTGTCACACTCACACTCAGACACCCACTCACAGGCAGTGTCACACTCACACTCAGACACACCCACTCACAGGCACTGTCACACTCACACTCAGACACACCCACTCATAGGCACACTCACACTCAGACACACCCACTCACAGGCACTGTCACACTCACACTCAGACACACCCACTCACAGGCACTGTCACACTCACACTCAGACACACCCACTCACAGGCACACTCACACTCAGACACACCCACTCACAGGCACTGTCACACTCACACTCAGACACACCCACTCACAGGCACACTCACACTCAGACACACCCACTCACAGGCAGTGTCCCACTCACACTCAGACACACCCACTCACAGGCACTGTCACACTCACACTCAGACACACCCACTCACAGGCAGTGTCACATTCACACTCAGACACACCCACTCACAGGCAGTGTCACACTCACACTCAGACACACCCTCTCACAGGCACACTCACACTCAGACACACCCACTCACAGGCACTGTCACACTCACACTCAGACACACCCACTCACAGGCACACTCACACTCAGACACACCCACTCACAGGCACTGTCACACTCACACTCAGACACACCCACTCACAGGCAGTGTCACACTCACACTCAGACACACCCACTCACAGGCACTGTCACACTCACACTCAGACACACCCACTCACAGGCAGTGTCACACTCACACTCAGACACACCCACTCACAGGCAGTGTCACACTCACACTCAGACACACCCACTCACAGGCAGTGTCACACTCACACTCAGACACACCTACTCACAGACACTGTCACACTCACACTCAGACACACCCACTCACAGGCAGTGTCACACTCACACTCAGACACACCCACTCACAGGCACTGTCACACTCACACTCAGACACACCCACTCACAGGCAGTCTCACACTCACACTCAGACACACCCACTCACAGACACTGTCACACTCACACTCAGACACACCCACTCACAAGCAGTGTCACACTCACACTCAGACACACCCACTCACAGGCACTGTCACACTCACACTCAGACACACCCACTCACAGGCACTGTCACACTCACACTCAGACACACCCACTCACAGGCACTGTCACACTCACACTCAGACACACCCACTCACAGGCACTGTCACACTCACACTCAGACACACCCACTCACAGGCACTGTCACACTCACACTCAGACACACCCACTCACAGGCACTGTCACACTCACACTCAGACACATCCACTCACAGGCACTGTCCCACTCACACTCAGACACACCCACTCAGGCAGTGTCACACTCAGACACACCCACTCACAGGCAGTGTCACACTCACACACAGACACACACAGGCAGTTTCACACTCACACACAGACACACACACTCACAGGAAGTGTCACACACACACACTCACAGGCAGTGTCACACACACACTCACAGGCAGTGTCACACTCACACCCACTCACAGGCAGTCTCACACTCACACACACACACACACACTCAGGCAGTGTCACACTCAGACACACCCACTCACAGGCAGTGTAACATTCAGACACACTCACAGGCAGTGTCACACTCAGACACACCCACTTGCAGGCAGTGTCACACTCACACTCACCCCCACTCACAGGCAGTGTCATACTCACACTCACCCCCACTCAAAGGCAGTGTCACACACTCAGGCAGTGTCACACTCACACACAGACACACTCACAGACAGTGTCACACACACACACTCACAGGCAGTGTCACACTCACACACAGGCAGTGCCACACTCACACCCCCCCACTCACAGGCAGTGCCACACTCAGACACACAGGCAGTGTCACACACACACACACACACACACACACTCACAGGCAGTGTCACACACATACACACACCCACTCACAGGTCGTGTCACACTCAAACACACACACTCACAGACAGTGTCACACACACACACTCAGGCAGTGTCACTCACACTCAGACACACAGGCAGTGTCACACACATACACACCCACTCACAGGCAGTGTCACACACATACACCCACCCACTCATAGGCAGTGTCACACACGCACACACTCACAGGTAGTGTCACACTCAAACACACACACTCACAGGCAGTGTCACACACACTCAGGCAGTGTCACACTCACACACACTGACAGTCTCACACTCTCAGGCAGTGTCACACTCACACTCACAGGCAGTGTCACACTCACACTCACAGGCAGTGTCACACTCACACTCACAGGCAGTGTCACAGACACACAGACAGTGTCACACACATACACACACTCACAGGCAGTGTCACACACATACACACACCCACTCACAGGCAGTGCCACACTCAGACACACAGGCAGTGTCACACACACACACACACACACACACTCACAGGCAGTGTCACACACACACACTCAGGCAGTGTCACTCACACTCACAGACACACAGGCAGTGTCATACTCACACACAGACACACAGGCAGCATCACACTCACACACAGACACACAGGCTGTGTCACACTCACACACACCCTTCCACTCCCAGCCAAACACATCCACTCAGTCACACACACACACACTCCCAGCCAAACACATCCACTCAGTCACAGGCAGTGTCACACTCACACACAAACACACAGGCAGTGTCACACTCACACACCATTTCACTCCCAGCCAAACACACTTACTCAGTCATACACACACCCACTCAGTCACAGACAGTGTCACACTCACATACACCCTTCCACTCCCAGTTGCACAAACACACCCACTCAGTCACATCCAGTGTCACAGTCACACTCACAGCCACTCACTGATAGTCACACTCACACTGTCTGAATTACCTGTACATACTCACACTCACTCATAGTCACATTCAGTAACACCGACTGAGCCACTCGGCTCACCCACTCAGTCACATTCATAAGAACATAAGAAATAGGAGCAGGAGTAGGCCATTCGGCCCCTTGAGCCTGCTCCGTCATTCAATCAGTTCATGGCTGATCTTCAACCTTAACTCCACTTTCCTGTCCTACCCCCATATCCCTTGATTCCCCGAGAGTCCAAAAATCTATTGATCTCAGCCTTGAATATACTCAATGACTGAGCACCCACAGCACTCTGGGGTAGAGAATTCCAAAGATTCACAACCCTCTGAGTGAAGAAATTTTTCCTCATCTCAGTCCTAAATGCCCGACCCCTTATCCTGAGACTATGCCCCCTAGTTCCAGACTCTCCAGCCTGGGGAAACAACCTCTCAGCATCGACCCTGTCAATCCCTCTAAGAATGTTATACATTTCAGTGAGATCTCCCATTCTTCTCAAGTCCAAAGAAACAGGCCCATTCATTCATACATTGATATCTATTATTATCTCTTTGTTCCCATCCCCTCTGAAACACATTGCTTTAAATTTTACTTGTAAAAAAAAGCTTTGTTACAATTGAATAGCTGTGAAGCGAATGCTTACCTTAAATGGCATGACACGCCTTCCAACAGAGTTGTTTTACTGAAAGGAAAGAAAAGGATTACAAGAGCAGAGTTGCACACACCTAACATTCCGTGCTCCATGCTGGCAGTCAATTATTTCATCCAGTGTCCGTCAAATCAGCGCGGGATTTAAACTTGCAAGTGCTACCCTGAAACCATCTCCTGTCGCGCCTCAGCAAGCTGCCCTGTTCTGCACACGCGTGGCTGCATGAGGTGACTTGGACACTCCGAAGGACGCTGCCCAATATGTGAATCGGCACATTGTACTAGCAGCAGCTGAAGCTCTTTGTATCTCACTGGGCTTCATCAGTGTGGTTAGGGATCTTCGGGTTGTTAACTGTTGTGTTGCTAAAGTGGGATTGTGGTGGAGATTGGGGGGAAGGAGTGGAGGATAACACTGGAAAGGGAAAAATTTGCAGGGCTATGGGGGAAGAGCAGGGGAGTGGGACTAATTGGATAGATCTTTCAAAGAGCCGGCACAGGCACGATAGGCCGAATGGCCTCATTCTGTGCTGATTCATTGTCTGATAATTGCAAGGGCCACTGGAGAATTTCATTTTTGCAATGCAGTACCCGTTTGAGGTATTAAAAAAGACAAAGCAATGGAAATATTGTTCATGAAGTGAAGATTTCAAAAATACTCACCACAAAATTATTCTCAAATCGATCAATACGTTGGTAATAAGACCATAAGAGACCATAAGAGATAGGAGCAGGAGTAGGCCATTCAGCCCCTCGAGCCTGCTCCGTCATTCAATGAGATCATGGCTGATCTGATTTTTACCTCAACTCCACTTTCCCGCCCTTTCCCCATATCCTTTGACTCCCTCGCTGATCAAAAATGTGTTGAACTCAGCCTTGAATGTATTCAATGACTCAGCCTCCACAGCTTTTTGGGTAAAGAGTTCCAAAGATTCACGACCCTCTGGGAGAAGAAATTCTTCCTCATTTCCGTCTTAAACGGGTGACCCCTTATTCTGAGACTATGCCCCATGAGGGGTAACATCCTCTCAGCATCTACCCTATCGAGTCCCCTCAGGATCTTGTATGTTTCAATAAGGTCTCCTCTCATTCTTCTAAACTCCAATGAGTATAGACCCAACCTGTTCAATCTTTCCTCATAAGACAACCCTTCCATACCCGGAATAAACCGAGTGAACCTTATCTGAACTGCCTCCAATGCAAGTATGTCTTTCCTTAAATAAGGGCACCAGAACTCGCAGTACTCCAGGTGTGGTCTCACCAACACTCTGTACAGTTGTAACCTGACTTCCCTGCTTTTATACTCCATCCCCCTCGAAGTAAAGGCCAATATTCTGTTTCCTTCTGGATTACCTGCTGCACCTGTATGTTGACTTTTTGTGTTTCTTGTTCAAGGACACCCAGATCCCTCTGTACCGCAGCATTTTGTCGTATTTCTCATTCAAATAATATTTTGCTTTTTTATTTTTCCTCCCAAAGTGGACGACTTCACATTTTCCCACATTATGTTCCATCTGCCAAATTTTTGCCCATTCACTTAACTTGTCAATATCCCTTTGCAGACACTTTGTGTCCTCATCGCAACTTGCTATTCCACCTATCTTTATATCATCAGCAAATTTGGCCACAAGACACTCTGTTCCTTCATCCAAGTCATTGATATATATTGAAAATAGTCGAGGCCTCAGCACTGATCCCTGCGGCACCCCACTAGTTACAGATTGCCATTTTGAAAATGACCCTTTTATCCCGACTCTTTGTTTTCTGTTAGTTAGCCAATCCTCTATCCATGCCAGTATATTACCCTCAACACCATGAGCTCTTATCTTGTGCAGTAATCTTTTATATGGCACCTTATCTAATGCCTTTTGGAAATCTAAATATACTGCATCCATTGGTTCCCCTTTGTCAACCCTGCCTCAAAGAACTCTAATAAATTTGTCAGACACGATTTCCCCTTCAAAAAACCTTGTTGACTCTCCTTGATTGTATTATAAGTCTCCAAATGTCCTGCTACTACTTCCTTAATAATGGATTCTAGCATTTTCCCAATGGCAGATGTTAGGCTAACTGGTCTATAGTTACCTGCTTTCTGTCTCACTCCCTTCTTGAATAGGAGTGTTACGTTTGCGGTTTTCCAATCCGCTGGGAACTTTCCAGAATCTAGTGAATTCTGGAAGATTACAACCAATGCATCCACTATCTCTGTAGCCACATCCTTTAAGAGCCTCGGATGCAAGCCATCAGGTCCAGGGGACTTGTCAGCCTTTAGACCCATTAGTTTACCTCGTACTTTTTCTCCAATGATAGTGATTGTTTTTAGTTCCTCCCTCCCCTTTGCCCCTTGATTTTCTACTATTATTGGTATATTATTAGTGTATTCTACTGTGAAGACAGATACAAAATATCTGTTCAATTCCTCTGCCATTTCCTTGTTTTCCATTATTATTTCCCCAGTCTCATCCTCTAAGGGACCAATGTTTACTTTAGCTACCCTCTTCCTTTTTGGTAATGTTAAATAAATGACCGAGCTATAATAAACTAGTTTGTAAAATGCTTTGTTTTCAGAATTCCCCAATTTACTTGTGAACTGTTTTCATGGAACTTCCTGTTGGAGATAGGAGTGGACGAATGCGCAAAGTGTCTCTATCGCATTCCTGTTTTAGGGGCAGCGTAAACACCTTTAAAATGACAGGGTTAACGCCTCTGTTAAAATGGTCCTGCTGCTATGTTTTGGACCCTGTGCCACGGGTAGACAGTCCCAACTTGTTGTACATAGTCTCGGTCTTGGAAGAAAGCAACAGCGCTAGGTAGGAGACGGTTGGAGTCAGCACTGGCGGCACACCCATGAATGAAGTGCAGTGATTTCCCCAAGGTAGCAAATCGGCCAGTGAGATGTGATCTCAGCGATTAACAAATGTTTGCATTTGTGTGTACACTGTGTGCAACACTGTTCCTGTGTTGGTGAAATTCATTTAAACCAAGACACATTTGGTTCGACTGAGTTCCTGGTCCCTGTTCCTCAATCGCCCTCTTGCAATGTTTCCATCAGTCAGCCACCACTCACCGCACACCTTCCAAAGGTACAATGATTAACAGTCACTTGCAATTTCTGACAGTTGCTTTATTTGTGTATGTAAAATATCTGTAATCTTTCCAGGACAGACTATTTTTGTGGCTTGAAAGGCAAAGTTACCATTGACTCCAAAAATGTTGGAAAATGCACCAAATCAAATGTCCAGAAATCACAATTTTCCAGAAAGGCATGACCCTAAACCCACTCGAAGATAAATCTTGCAGCCTTCGCATTCGCGTCTGCTGAATATACCAGTGCTGCAAAACTCACTTATTGCAGCTTTTTTGTACATGACATGTGCTGGCACCTTGGGTCAATCCGCAGCTTCAATTAGAACAAGCCCACGTCCCACTTGCAGTGTGATTACTTGTTTTCAGACGTCTATAGATAGGACTGGTATTTGGTTAGCTTCTGAAAGCTGTTGCCCAGTTCTGGCTAATGTTCGAGGTTGTCCTGTCTGGGGCCAATGGATAGTGGAAATAACTTAACAATCTTAATTTTCCTATCAACACCATCTTAAAATTCAGGTTGCTTATAATGAGAAAAAGAATGCTAAGGGAGATAATTCAATGATGGATTTATTGTTTTTCAATGTGTGCATTGAGATGGTTTAATTTCCTCTATGGGTGAGTTTTACTGCACTCGTGCGAAGCACTCTCGCCTCTGAGTCAGAAGGTTGTGGGTTCAAGTCTCACTCCAGAGACTTGAGCACGTAATCTAGGCCGACACTCCCAGTGCACTGAGGGGAGTGCTGCACTGTCGGAGGTGCCGTTTTTCAGATGAGACGTTAAACCGAGGCCCCGTCCGCCCTCTCAGGTGCATGTATAACATCCCACGGTACTATTCGAAGAAGAGCAGGGGAGTTCTCCCCAGTGTTCTGGCCAATACTTATCCCTCAACCAACAAAATTAAAACGGATTACCTGGTCATTATCACATTGCTGTTTGTGGGACCTTGCTGTGTGCAAATTGGCTGCCATGTTTCCTACATTACAACAGTGACTACACTTCAAAAGTACTTCATTGGTTGTGAAACACTTTGGGACGTCCTGAGATCATGAAAGGCACCGTAGAAATGCAAGTTCTTTCTTTGGTTCATGCATTTTCTTTAACCAAGTGGCACAGTGAGTTAGGTGTTGGACCCCGGATCAAACCCAGCCCAGGCTGATGGTTAAGTCTCTTCTGCCTGCTGACTGTATGAAATGAGTCTGGGCTGTCTCAATCCAGTCCCTCTTGGGCATGGGTCTCTGGCACTAATTGACCACCTCACTCATAGAGGCCATAGGATGACTGGTGAACAAAATATCACACCGGGGCGAGAGAGGTGCTTTCCTGAGGTTGTTGAGGCAGAGTAGAAGGAGATTGCCTCTCGGTTGGGTTGTGCTGCACCTGGGGAGTGCTTGAAATGGTATGAGTTCCATTCTCTCGCAGTAACAGTTGAGGGCAAGCTTCCATTTTCTGTTCTTTTTGGGATCGATATTTTCTCTGCTCACCCCTTCCACCAGACCTCCAGTGATATGCATCTTCCCTGATTCCACAGGGAGGTGCCCAAACATTCACCAATTCGGCTCTGAAGCCAGCTGTGGGGAACTGGATGAGACCAGCCTGGATGATCCTCCCACTCGTCGTCTCCACACACTACTTCAGCTTGTTACTGCTCTGTAAATTTCCAATGATCCTCGTTACTGTCCTGCCCCTGAAGTGATGGCTCCTGACTGGTCTGAGCTCCACATTTCCCACTCCAGTAATCAGCAACAACTTACATTTACGTCGCGCCTTTGAGGTTAAAAAAAAGAGTCCCAAGCTGCTTCACAAGGCGTAATCAGGCAAAGAGCGAGATATTAGGAGGGGGTGACCAAAAGCTTGATCAATGAGGTGGGCCGTAGGAGGGTGAGGTGGAGAGGCCGTGGGGTTTAGGGAGGAAATTCCAGAGTGTGGGGCGCAGGCGACTGAAGGCACAGGCTGCCAATACTGGGATGAAGGGAGGGGAGATTCACAAAAGGCTAGTCAGAGGAACAGAGAGTTCTGAGGACTGAGATCGGGAAGTGCAGGGAATCAAGAGAGGAGAGCCCCTGTTTCTGATCACTGTCTGCTGCCACCTGCTGGAAGAACACCTGACTGGATGCTGGATGGGGACAGGACTGGGCTTGACTGTGACTCGACCCAATGGCCGATTGAAGGGGCAATTTTAACCTAACTCGCCAGGCAGTGAACCCACAGGATCGGCTGGAATGCTGGTTTTACCTGCCCGATATTAGTCTCCACTGACCTCAATGGAGAGTAAAACCGGGCAGGTGTTTAAAACCAGCGTTGCACCTGATCTCCTCGGTTTCCTGACGGGCGGGTTAGGTTAAAATCGCCCCCTGTCAATGCCTGGACCCTCACAGGAAGAATGGCCGGTTGGGTGGAGGACTGCCATCATCAAGTGAGCTGCACCCTATGAAGAGGCAGCACCCTTACAACAGGAGGGACAAGTGGGGGCCAAATGGAAACACTTCTATTTCTGAACACATCACGCTTTTAATAACTAACTACCGGACCCTATAAACAGAGTCCAACACAGAACAAAAGCTTTCACAGGGTCAAATGTTTTAAATAACTTCTTTAATTTTTTTTTAAAGTATTCAGCTGGTGTACAGAGAAATGGCTTTTTTTTCTGTTAATTTTTATTTTACACGGTTCTTTGATACAGGTCATCGAATTCAAAAGACTTCTCTTCACAACAACAATAAAAAAAAAACAAGGAGGGATTGGTTCAAATTCTAAAAAGCTGTGCCAGAGAGATTTCACTGATAATCAGCATTCTACAGTTTAAGATCTAAATACAGCCATAGCTCTAAACCTGACGAGCAGTCACAGTGCCTGAACATTCCTGTTAATGCTTGATACAAGTTCTGTGCAAGTGCTGAAGCATTCCTTACAGTAAGATGCTATAGGATTAATACGATTCCAAACTAGTCTGCGCTCCACTTATCACCTATTCTTTCCTGATTTACATTGAGTTGTTGGAAATCTTCCAGCAGGAGAACCTGCCTCCCTCACTCTCACTCCCTCCCTCACTCTCCCTCCCTCCCTCTCAATCTCCCTCCCTCACTCTCACTCCCTCCCTCTCACTCTCCCTCCCTCACTCTCCCTCCCTCCCTCTCACTCCCTCCCTCACTCTCACTCCCTCCCTCTCACTCTCCCTCCCTCACTCTCCCTCCCTCCCTCTCACTCCCTCCCTCACTCTCACTCCCTCCCTCTCACTCCCTCCCTCACTCTCACTCCCTCACTCTCACTCTCCCTCACTCTCACTCTCCCTCCCTCACTCTCACTCACCACACAGACCCATCTTGCTCTGTTAGCCTTGGTGACATCCCTCATCGCAGACTGAAATTGTGTGACCGTAACCGGGGGGGGCAAGTGTCCCGTTTTAATCGGGGACGTCCCGGTTTGAAACAGCACCGTTGACACAGAAAAAAATAAATTTCAGCTGTGCAGAAAAGTGCACTCGCCACCCCTAAGTGCTGAGCCGAATTGCAGACTCCAACACTGGGGCTCGGACTTTCCGAGTTGAAGGGTGTGCCAAGTCAGTGAAATGCATTCATGGTATTATTGCTAAGAAGTCAATCTGAAGATCTGCCGTCACGGCTGCAGAAACTCGGACAGCAGCTTTTCCGTTCACTCAAACGGGTCTCGCAGCCAAACGCCCCCTGACGTTCATCTTCAGGTCCCAGGTCTTTCGGCCTGTGAAATCTTCCGACCCCCCAAAATGACACAGAAGTTCGAAAGAGAATGTTAACCCGTGTGCTGTTTTTTCCCCCCCCCCATCGGTTTTGAATTTACATTCAACAGAAATGAAAAGATGACAAATGATCCAAAGCCTCAATGGGCGGTCCGTGTGAGTTGTGGACAGATCAGGTGGAGTCTGCTCGACTCTTTGTGGAGCAGGAAGAAATTCAGCAGGACTTTCCTCGGGGGGAGGTGCGGGAGTGAGTCCCTTCTCGGGGAGATTGCATTGTGCAAGACGCGGCTTCAACGGGCTTGATCCGTTTTTATTCATCCAGGTAGTGCAGTGCAGTCTGCAGTCAGGTTGTGCTCACTTATCACAGTTGCTTGTAATCTAACATACAAGGGCTGCGACATGATTGCAACCTGCAAACTCCAGACAGTGAAGCTTCCACTCCGCAATGTTCTTTGGATTCAGGAATTAAGAACCCCCAATTGCTTGAACCACTGCACCAGCAATAAATATATTTTCTGCAATAGAATGACTTGGAGCCTTTGCTCTAATCTATTCGATCTGTACATGAATTTACAATCACTGTACTACACAATGAAATGCTGAAGCTTTCTTTATACCATGTTACTGCTTGCAGTCAAACAATAAATGATCAGAAGACCAAAATATCAGCTTGGGGAGAGCTTTCAAATTTGTCACACAAAAGGAAGCATATTCCTCCCCACATTGAGAATATGCCTGCAGAAAATGACAGTCCAAGATACTGGCTCCAACAGACACTGTTCGATTGACACTGAAGCTAAGAAAGGCTCTCTGAAAATTACATATCGGAACAGGAGTAGGCCATTCAGCCCCTCGTGCCTGCTCCGCCATTTGATAAGATCATGGCTGATCTGTGATCTGTACATAGGTCTGATGAGCCTCTGCTTCAATCCATTGAGTCCACCATTGTTGTGCCTCTTTAGGAGTCTAATCTGATCAGAAACATGAGGGAAAGTATTAACTGGAGCACTGTGGAGAACACTTCCCATCTGCACTGGGTTGGATTTTGTTTATAATTCATTAACTGTGTTGAAGCCTATCAACGAGAGCTTGATAACAACGTAAAAAGTGAAGGATGAGAAAGGCCATCCGTCCCATTGTATCTCTTCTCTCCAATACCCGAACACCCAGCTGCATTTTGAATGTCCCTTGCGATTTTGTATCGACTAATCCTCCTGGTAGTTTGAATATTTATCGCTCTGAGTAAAGAGAATCTTTTTAAAAATGTACTTTTCACCCATTGAAACTCACAACCTCTGCTCTTACTTTCCCGATGCCTCCAATCTGTAACATTTATTGCAGCATTTAAAATATTGTGTACCTCAACAAACAGCGAAGGACATAATCAAAATAAATACTGCAGTTGATTAAATATAACCGGTTGTGATGATGATGCTTCGTCGCAGAACTGTGATTGAGATGATGAGATGTTGCTATTCCCAATCAGCTTCTTGGTTGGTGCCCCAGTTCATGTTAAACCAATATAAACCGGTGCATAGCCCTTCAACTAAAATGGTGAAAACCCCTCGTCTGAAATGCTAACTCTGACTGACTGAAGATCGTCTCACATATGTGAAAACCGTTTTCACTATTGTGCACTAATTCACGCCAGCTGAGAACAGGAATTATTCCCGCCGTCTGCCTTTTGGCCTCTGTCGTCCAACTCTTGCTCTTTGGGGATACAGAAGCGATTTTGAGCACCTGTCAGCTTTCAGGTGCTGATAACCCATCCTCATTCACTTCTGTATTCTCCTTGTCAACAGCTTGATGCTCCAACTGTCCAATGGAGTCAGTATTTGGACGGCATAAATTGAAATGGAACAGCATTGGTGTTTGTAATCGAGCTGAGTCACTGAGATCTGAACTGAGCCAATGCAACATGGATGCTGGGCCTCTGCATGGTCAGACAAGTTCCTTTCGGAGGATCCAGTGTTGCAGCTAACTTGTCGGGCGTGCCGTTTGCCCTGAACCGTGCGTTCAAACAAAAGCCTGAAAAGATCCCAGGGACGCTGGCGTTTCCCAGTCCAATGAGAGTTGTGTTAATAGAAGTTCACAGCAGGAGGGAAAAAAATCATCTCATTTGGCTGTGCAGGGGAAATCCTCTCAGTGATGAATGATTGAATTTGTAGTCACTGACCAGTCCTGGCCCCGATGTACTGGTAACACTTCATCCCCAAAGGATGGAGCAACACTTCCAGTGAAATCAAGTTATCTGTCTTTAAAGTCTCTGCTTTGTGTGTCGAGGTTCTTAACTATTAAGGCTTGACCAACCCGTTGGAAAAGCCCATACTGCCTGACTTGTAAATAAAAATAGTTTTGCAATTGTACGAGTTAAAGTTGGGATAAGGTCTGAAACGTCAAGTAGTGAGACACTTCCACTGCAAGGTTGGCGATGGTAACAACTCCAACTTGCATTTATATAGCGCCTTTAATGTAGCAAAACGTCCCAAGGCGCTTCATAGGAGTGATTATCAAACAAAATTTGACACCGCACCACATTAGGAGATGTTAGGACAGGTGACCAAAAGCTTGGTCGAAGAGGTAGGTTTTAAGGAGTGCCTTAAAGGAGGAGAGGGAGGTAGAGAGGTTTAAGGAGGGAATTCCAGAGCTTAGGGCCTTGGCGGCTGAAGGCATGGCCGCCAATGGTGGAGCGATTAAAATCGGGGATGCGCAAGAGGCCAGAGATCTCGGAGGGTTGTGGGGCTGATGGAGGTAGGTGGAGCACTGCAGCACAGTGGGAAGTCGAGTCCTCTTCCCCTTGAAACATTTATTCCTCTGTGAACACAGCTATGAGGTGTGTTCATATCTGTTGTACACTCATCAAGGGATTTACATTGGGTCCTCAAGTGTTATGCCACAGAGTGGAAACAGAAGTCTCCACAGGGTGAGTTCCTGATTTGGGCCATGTTTCTGGAGATGGGGCAATGGGCAGAGCCAACATGTGCTGATTCCCCCAGACGGGAGAGAAAGGAAAATGGATGATACTTATAGATCTCTGAGCAGCTAAAAGATCTGGGTGCAGACGACTTGCCCATCCTCTTGTTTGGAGTGGGGTGTTTGGGGGGGGGGGGGGGAAACTAAATAAAGAAAGAGAAAAAAAATGTGATACCTCTGTTGACATAATCCATAAGTCTCATGCTGTGTTGGAGGAAAATTTGCACCTGGTACTTGATGACGAGAGGACGTCCCATCTACACTGTATGGTTAAGTTGTAGTCAATCTCAAAGGGACCCACTCCATGGTGCACATTATAGTGTAAACCCACTCTCAATTAAGAGGCACACTGACACCAAACTCAGCCATCTGGTGATTGGCTTCTTATTGGTGTTATAATGGTTGGCAATGTGGAAATGCAGTCTCTCAGGTTAGACTGGAGTCTGCCCTTGCCTTTTGCCAGGTATCTCCCAGGAAATAGCACACCTCTGTGGGGACTTGCATTGGCACCCTTCGAATGTTCTTATGGAATTGGATTTCATCGGCCAGAGCTCAGATTGGGACTGGGAATGAGTGTACTGGAATCACACCAGTGAGATCAGATTACTGCTGCAAATAACCCATTACAACATGGTACTTGGGATCCATCAAAGAGTGCTTGAGTGAAAGATTAGTCTGGAAGTGGCAAGCTGTAATTACGTCACATAAATGGTGTTCTGAACAACAGTTAATTTCCTACATTGCAACAGTGACTACGCTTCAAAAGTACTTCATTGGCTGTAAAGCGCGTTGGGACGTCCTGAGGTCATGAAAGGCGCTATATAAATGCAAGTCTTCCTTTCTCACCATTTTATGCCAAGAACGACGTAGCCACACGAGAGAGAAAATATATTTTTTTAAATCGAGGGGATTTTAACTCGTGTCCTTTCCCCCATTATGACCCTTGGCTTCTGTTTGAGATTTTAAATGTCAACTCAGTGAATTTCAGATTTGTGTTTGGACAATAAAACACGAAGAATCAGAATTGTAATTCTGCACCAAGTTGAAAGCTATTATATCACCCGTACCCCTTTGGTTCATTGAACGTTTCTGAGACCTTCGGAGGCTCTGAAGAATTCTACATTCTCAGTACCAAGGGGAGTATTTTGAACTGGGTTGCACTGAGATTCTTTAGCAGGAGGTGTGCTTAGGAGATGGAGTTGGACAAACTCCAGGTGGTTGAAAAATAAAAAATGAATTGGAGCAAATGGTAAACTGGCCTGCCGGGGTGTGGGGGAGGGGTTGGGGTGGGGGGACGGGGGGTGGTCAACAGTCTGAACTATGACAGTGATGTGACATCAACACCAATCCATTCCTGTCATTTGTTTTGCTTGCAATCAAGGAAAAGTCAAAAACTTGTGGTTTTACTGGTGCACTGCATTTAATAAAAAGTATTTAGGGGGACACATGTGTAAACTCACACATGGCACATTCAGATGCAATGGATGTTATTGTGCTGAAAAAGCAAAGAACAAGTTTGTCCAACAATTTCTCATGAGGACACTGCCCCGTCTCCCAGCATTGTTGAAGGAAACAGTGACTTGCCTGTAACTCTCTCGATACCTTTCTGAATGTTTGTGCAAAGTCTGATCTCAGCTGTGTAACTTTCCACTGGAGAGAACTGGACAAGGAACACGGGCCACGAAAGCTCTCTGCCAGCACCCAAACTGCTTCCAGGAGGAGACAGCGGTTCAGCAGCGAAAGGGAAACAAGCCATCAACAGCTTGTTCAGCGACCCACCTGAAGGCAGGCAAGGGTAGGCCCCCCACCAACAGGACCTCCAGCTAATTTGGGCAGGTCCGTCCTCTTCTCGTCAAGTGCAACACTCAGTGAATTGTTTCAGTCTCTGAACATGCATCTCTCGCAGCATCTGCACAGCCAAAGCAGCAACTCAGTGTCGTCTTGCAGCAAGCACCGTTTAAAGAAAGTCTCGACTGGCTTCACAAAATGTGCACCTGAAAGGAAACTCTTCAAAATATATTCAATAGGTCCATTTGGCAACCTGAAATCTATGTATAAAGCAGTCAAGATTGCGCAACCCAATAAGTTCAAAGGAATGGGGGACATGTTGTTTGTCCTCTGAAGGTGGGCTTCCTTCATGCATACTGACAGTTTCCATCCCTCCTTCCATTTGAACTGCACGTGCACAGAAATAATAGGTGAACTAACTTAATGTCGTAGTCGCAACGATAGGGTTGTAAAACAATTGAAGTCTGCTGATCATTCAATGGCAATTGTCCTGCATTGAGTCACCCAAGGTTCATTGGTTGGTCAATAGCAATGTCATCTTGGACTTGATGACTCTTCCCACAGGTGGAAGAACAGAACAAAGTGCCCTGCACAAGAGAGTGTGTCACGGGCTGTTGTGTCAGTTCAATTGCAGGAAGAGAAAGAATAAAATGTACAAAAAGGAGCGTGGGATGTCAAGGCAGTTGGTGATCAATCATAAATTCCTTCTACTCATTAAAGACGTAGACAGTCTCAATGCCTCAATGTGTGCGACACTTGTGAACTGAGGGGGTTGCCGCATTTAGTGATGTGACCACCGGTACAATATCGTGTGTTCAGGACCAGGTTGCATGAATTTTTGAGATTCGTGGGGAGTCATTTTCAAACTGGTGAGGAAGAGGACATGCATGCTCGCTGGGGCAGCTTGTCGAGACGACCATTTCCCTCTGGACAGGAAGGAAATCAACAGTGAGTTTAGCACAACTGTCCGCTTTTCAGATGGAGTGATGATTGTGAGCCTGTGGTGTTGGGCCGTTTGAAGTACCGGTTTTGGGCTGAGGTATCTGTCGCCTCTTTTGTCGGATGGCAGGGCGGGATCAAGTCCATTGTGGTGGCTCATGTGTCGCACACAGTGCAACTGCTGCTTCATTGCTGTACTGTTTCCAGCAAGGTCTTGATGCTGTCCACTGTGCGCAAAGGGAAGGGTGGGGGGTTTCACCCACGTTCACTGCTACACTTTGTGTGTCAAAAGGAACACCACCATCTCATCGAGTGTCCAATGAGACACTCCTCCAAGGTCGGACACTGAATTGTTGGCACCATCACATCACTGATAGTGTCTGCCTTGAGAAATAATTGCAATTTAATCTTTACAAAAAGAACAGAAAGTTGGTTTCATCCATCAGGGCAACCTTACCTTCGAAGCCAACATGGCTACATTTGAGGCCCAGTTGTTGGGATCTCCCTTGCACTGCCCGTGAGATCCCCCACCCCCACACCCACTCCCAGCCGTGGTGACTTAATCTCACTTTAATCAAACATCCTTTGAAATGAGCAATGCAAAAATATGGTGACATTAAGCTGTTACTGATGGCCAGTGGATGTGCTCCTCTGTGTTGTAATGCTCACCACCCTCCTCCCAACCCCCACTCCTTTCCCTTTCACGTGGGGCTATTGCCACTGTGTGTCGGTGTGGCTAAACTAAGTGGGTCACAGTACAAAGCCATTCCTGAACTCTGCGGTCGTCTGAACGGTGACACCATTTCAAACCAGTTGGAGAAGAATGCTCTAATCTGGTGTGTTTATTGAGTGTGTAATGAATGCCACACGGCACGCGATACTGCAAGCATACTACGCGTCCATTCGTTGCCTGAATACAGAGTGTGTGCCCGAATAACACGCCCAGCTTCACCTTTACACCGCATTCAAAAACCACATTGCTCAGCTTTAAAAACACACTGGGTGTCATTTTGACTTTGGACGATAGTACGAGACGGGCAATATGAGATCAGCCGCCCATTGTACATCTCTCCCGATTTTCATTTCCACCGAAGTCATCGGGAGGAATGTCCGATGCCCGGCTGGTCTGATATCGCCCATTTCGCACTATCGTCGACATGACCCCGACTGTTGTTTCCGTCGTTCACCTCCAGCTTCCAAGGCTGCCACTCCAGAACATTTGGACCCCAGTGTGAAATGAAACGCTGCAGCTTTTAAAACTCACACCTCAGCCCTCATTGAAGGCAGCTGCACACCTGTGCGTCAATAAGCAGACGAGAGAGCAAAGTATTCCGGAGAGGGAAGAGCGAGGAAACCTCCAACTGATTGGAGAAAAAAGAAGCAGAACCTGGTCGAGCAAAGTTCCTGGGAAGTTCAGCATTCATTCAGGCATTCAATGATGCTTGTGCAGTAAACCCTCATATTCATAATAATAATAAATGAGGATTTGAATTCAGTTTAAAAGAAATCTGGAAATAAAAAGCTGGCATCAGGAAAAGTGACCATGAAGCTGTCAGATTGTCGTAAAACCCCAACTGGTTTGGCCTACATGTAACTCCAGTCCCACACCAATGTGGTTGACTCTTCACTGTTCTCTGAAGTGGCCGGGTAAGTGACTCAGTTCAGGGTAACTGGGGATGGGCGATGGATGCTGGCCTTGCTGGCCCAGCAACACCCAGATCGCGAGAATGAATAATTTTTAAAAAACCCTTCCAGGACCGTGGTGGTTTATTAGCACCAATATAAAGCGCTGTGAACAGGGTTAAACCTTTTCAAGTTATTCTGGGAATAACGTGCAGTCGGCACCAGGTCATGTCTGCAGATCCCCTCAACCCTGCAACATGACAGGAAATCAGTTTGGACTAAGATAACTCAGGTGTGTTTTGAAAGGATTCCAGGCAGACTGAGCAGGCGCCATGGTTTTGAGTTCGGAAGCTTGCTTTGCTGCTGATGAGCAATCATTGAAAACCTTGATAACTGGGAATGATTCGACTCCAAGGGGTACAACAATCAAATGGGGGGGGGAAAAAAATGGGCTTTTGTTTTGAAAAGCAGACTTTTGGGGTTTAATGACATCTGGTTCAAGTGTTTGAGTTAAATGTCTTTCTGCGCTGTTTGAATGGAGTTGTTAACCCATTCATTCTGAAAGGTCAACAGCTGCACGAAAATAACATGCAGGAATTTTACACAAGGGCACCCAATCAGTGCATGAACAGAGGAAACCAAGCCTCCTCGCATTTGGTTTACAACTTTGAGGTTTCCAGAGAGTCTGCTCAAAAACCCACACTGTCTCGTCCAATACTGAGCAGACGGCAAACCTTAACTTCAAGGGTTCATAGAAACCAACAAGGTGGCACTTTACTGTTTTAATACAGAGAATATAGAAAGCGGCCCTCCGGTTAATTCATAATGTGGTGGGTCAATATTCAGACCAAACAGAAATTTTACACAAAATTCTTTTAAAAAAAAAGTGACAGAATTTAAAAGCTGCAAAGCGCAGTCAGTACTCAAAGGATTAGCGCTGATCTACTCTTAAAAAAAAAACAAGAAAGCACTGATGCAAACTAAAGTTGTCTTTTAGTCAGCTGCTCTGGTACCGACCCTGACAGCTGTTGAATATATTGCTGTGCATTGCTGTTTTTGCATAGTATTAAGTTAACCATAGACAGCAAAACAACTGTATTAAAAACTCCAAGACGCTAGTTCAAACCCAATTAAAAATGTGAGCGGTAAAAGCGACTGAATTTTTTTTTTTGATATTGCTGTTTGACGCAGCCCTCTTCCTGGGGTGTCTTCCTTCTTATTCCGTTGGAAGGGTGCCTCCCAGCTGTGTGTCAATAGTAATCATTCAGTCCCTTAGGCGGTACGATAGAGTACATGCTTTGGCAGTCAATCATGCTAATTGATAATAGTAACTCTCTTATAGAAATCATGCCTGTAGCCTAATGTAAAGTCTGTTTCTCTCACAGCCCCCAGTTCCTCTGCTTCTTCCTCTCAAGGCTGTGTTGTGAATACAGAACCCTGAAAAGGAAAGAAAAGGAATTAGTGGAGGGGATTAAGAAAAGATAAAGAAAGAAAAGATGATGAACACCACCCCCATGCTTTTAACGTAGCGTTTGACAGTAATATATGTCAAAGATCAGCAACTTCTCCTGTAGTTTGAAGCAGTTTTAACCTAATCAAAGGTTTTTAAATAAGCCTTTCAGTGAAAATATTCTCCTTCCCTTCCTCCCAGTTTTCCTCTTCTTTATTAAAGGCACTGGTTCTTGGACATCGGCCGCCCTTCAGTACCTCACCAAGGGATCATTCGTCATAAGAATGGGGAGGAGAGAAGGGAACACAACCCAATCTGAATCTTCCCAGCAGTGGTTACTGGACAATCAGCAGTGGGGACCCTGGCTGATTTCTCCCTCCCTATCGTTGGCAAACTGCAAACAACCATCTTGGCTGAGATCAGCTAACTTGACCCTGGGGCCTTGCTGGTATTTTTGGCTCACATACCCACCAAGCCATCAGGGAGAACTATAATTGTAATCCTTGTGAAGCCTGAGCCGAAGTGAATGGGATCTCCAGTTGGGTTGCGAGAACCAGGGGTTCTGGCGTTCTTGGGCTCTAACTAACAAGAGGAGTCCGACCTCGCGCTGATTTGGGGGAAACCACGTGCTCCTCCACCGTGATAGTGTAGTGGGGGGGGGTGAGGGGGGGCAGCATGACAGCTTCATGATTGTGGGTTTCAGTCTGAGCTCCGAGCATTCGATCACAAGGCTCTGGTGGGAAGAAGAGAATGCAACACAGGCAGTTCCATCGCTGAGACGAGCACCTTGTTACCGAGGATGGATTCGACAAAGCTTGCAAGCTCATCTTCCAAACCTTTTGGGGGTAAGTATGTGGGGGAGGGAATGGGGTTGTAATAGGGCATTGTGAAGTATCTTTAAACTCCACCCATAAGGAAGCAGTGACTGGAGGCTCAGAAAGTTAATGAGGACATAACTCTGACACCGGCGACTTTGGGAGTTCAGTCTTGCACATATGGACACGCACACCAAACGACACAACTTGCTGACATTCAGGGACTCATTTTCAGCATCAGTGCTTTTTTTGCATCTGATGTTTGTTTGAGAATTTTGAGGAGCTTCCCATTGAGAGGCTGGCAGGTTGCCCCTGGGATATTGGAGAAGGTGCTTACAATTGTATTGATAAATGCTTCTCACAAATATCACTTCAGGGAGAGGTATCAACTTCAGCTCTGATTCAAATACAATGTACCTGGAGCCTCAGAAGAACTCAACCCTTCATTAGCAATTTGTCGGACTTTTATCGAAAATATAGACTCATCAATTTTTTTTTTGCACTTGCAACAATTACAAAGAGTTCAGTGGCCTCCCCCTGAGACCTTTCAAACAGACCCATGAAGTTAATTTTCTCTGCTGCCAAACTGCATAGATCATGATGGCCAATGCAGCAAAACTCAGCAGAATTATATATTTGTCTTAGAATGCAGGCCAAACTGCAAGTGGTTACATTTCATTCGAACTTGCGTTCGGGGCAGCTGACTGATGCAAATTTATTTCTCTGAGACTTACAGAGAAATAGTTGTTCATATGAAACGGCAGAAAGACCCTGATACTTCGAAGAGCTCATAGCTCTGTTAGTAAAGGAAGGTGCAGTTGAGATACTGGCTGGGCTAAAAATTGATAAAAGAGGAGGTACTTGAAAGGCTCGCTGTACTTAAAGTAGATAAGTCATCCGGTCCGGATGGGATGCATCCTCGGTTGCTGAGGGAAGTAAGGGTGGAAATTGCGGAGGTACTGGCCATAATCTTCCAAACATCCGTATATACGGGGGTGGAGCCAGGGGACTGGAGAATTGCAAGTATTACACCCTTGTTCAAAAAAGGGTGTAAGGATAAACCCAGCAACTACAGGCCAGTCAGTTTAACCTCGGTGGTGGGGAAACTTTGAGAAACAATAATCCAGGACAGAATTAACAGTCATTTGGATGAGTGTGGATTGATTAGGGAAAGCCAGCACAGATTTGTTAAAGGCAAATCATGTTTAACTAACTTGATAGAGTTTTCTGATGAGTGAACAGAGGGTCGATGAGGGCAATGCAGTTGATGTGGTGTATATGGACTTTCAAAAGGCATTTGATAAAGTGCTGCATAATAGGCTTGTTATCAAGATTCAAGCCCATGGAATAAAGGCGGCAGCAGCAACATTGGTACAGAATTGGCTTCGTAACAGGAAACAGAGAGCAGTGGTGAACGGTTGTTTTTCGGACTGGAGAGAGGTGTACAGTGGTGTTCCCCAGGGGTCGGTACTAGGACCACTGCTTTTCTTGATATATATTAATGACTGGGTGTACAGGGCACAATTTCAAAATTTGCACATGACACATAACTTGGAAGTGTAGTGAACAGTGAGGAGGATAGTGGATATAGACAGACTGGTGGCATGGGTAGACACATGGCAGTTGAAATTTAATGCAGAAAAATGTGAAGTGATACATTTCGGTAGGAAGAATGAGGAGAGGCAATATAAACTTAAGGGCACAATTCTAAAAGGGATACAGGAACAGCAAGATTTGGGGGTATATGTGCACAAATTGAAGATGGCAGGGCAGGTTGAGAAAGCGGGATCCTGGGCTTTATAATTAGAGGCATAGAGTACAAAAGCAAGGGAGTCATGATGAGCCTTTATAGAACACTGGTTTGGCCACAGCTGGAGTATTGTGTCCAGTTCTGGGCATCGCACTTTAGGAAAGATGTGAAGACCTTAGAGAGCGTGCAGAAGAGATTTACTCGAATGATTCCAGGGATGAGGGACTTTAGTTATGTGGATAGACTGGAGAAGCTGGGGTTGTTCTCCTTGGAACAGAGACGGTTGTGAGGAGATTTGATAGAGGTATTCAAAATCATGAAGGGTCTAGACAGAGTAGACAGAGAGAAACTGTTCCCATCGACAGAAGGTTCAAGAACCAGAGGACATAGATTTCAGGTGATTGGCAAAAGCACCAAAGGTGACATGAGGAAAAGCTTTTTTACACAGCAAGTGGTTAGGATCTGGAATGCACTGCCCGAGGGCCTTCAAAAGGGAACTGATAAGTACTTGAAAGGAAAAAATTGCAAGGCTACGGGGATAGGGCAGGGGAGTGGGACTAGCTGGATTGATCTTGCAAAGAGCCGGCACAGACTCGATGGGATGAATGGCCTCCTTCCATGCTGTAACCTTTCTATGATTCTATGTAGAAGCATCGGAACAGAAGGAGGCCATTCAGTCCCTCGAGCCTGTTCTGCCATTCAATGAGATCATGGCTGATCTGTATCTTAATTCTATCCACCCGCCTTGGTTCCATAACCTTTAATCCCCTTGCCTAACGAAAATCTATCAATCTCAATTTTGAAATTTTCAATTGACCCCCAGCCTCAACAGCTTTTTTGGGGGAGAGAGTTCCAGATTTCCACTCCCCTTTGTGTGAAGGAGTGCCCCCTGACATCACCCCTGAACAGACTAGCTCTAATTTTAAGGTTATGCCCTCTTGTTCTGGACTCTCCCACCAGAGGAAATAGTTTCTCTCTATCTACCCTATCAAATCCTTTAATCATCTTGTACACCTCAATTAGATCACCCCTCAATCGTCATTACTCAAGGGAATACAAAACTAATCTATGCAATCTGCCCTCATAATTTAACCTTTTTAGCCCTGGTATCATTCTGTATTTATACACGTATCTCAATGTATAACTTCTTTTGGGTTACGGTTTTACACCCACCAACTGCTTTCTTGCACCTTAACTAAGAAGCCACTCTTCATGTGCAAACTTGGACAATGGGTATTGGCATGCTCTTTTACCATGGGAGGCATTGCAGTTGGATTGCAACCTGTCCTCTGCTCCTATCCACACGTGTACACTTTTCACTAGGAATCAATGGTCCAGGGATAAAGGGAACATTCTCTAATTGGCGGGCTGTGAGAAGAGGTGTTCCCCAGGGATCTGGACTGGGGCCTCAGCTTTTCACCATATGCATTAATGACTTGGATGAAGGAACAGAGAGTTGCAAACCCAAGTTTGCAGATGACACGAAGTTGTGTCGATAGTACAAAGGGACATAGATAGACTAAGTGAGTGGGCGAAACTGTGGCAAATGGAGTTCAATGTGGGGAAGGCTGAGGTCATCCACTTTGGATCCAAGAAAGACAGACTGGCATATTTTTTTTAAATGGTGAGAAACCAGGTGCTGTGGAGGAACAAAGGGATGTGTTTGTCCAGGTACACAAATCACTAAAAGATAGCGCACTGGGACAAAAATTAATCAAACATGCCAATGGAATGTTGGCCTTAATCTCAAGGTGGATGGAATGAAAAGGAGAGGAAGTGGTGCTTCATTGATATAGAACCTACGTCAGACCCCATCTGGATACTGCATTCAGTTTTGGGCACTGAACCTCAGGAAAGATATACAAGCCTTGGAGGGAGCACAGAGCAGATTTACCAGAATGATACCAGGGTGTAAAGGGTTAAATTATGAGGCCAGGTTCCATAAACTTGGCTTGTATTCCCTTGAGTTTGGTCGGTTGAGAGATGATCTAATCGAGGTGTTTAAAATGACAAAATGATTTGATTGGAGAACCTATTTCCTCAGGTGGGAGTTCAGAATAAGAGGACACAATATTCGAGCCAGGCCATTTCGGAGTGAAATCAGGGAGCACTTTTCGTGCAAAGGGTGGTGGAACCCATAACTTGCTCCCTTAAATGGTTGTGGATGCTGGGTCAATTGAAATTTAAGACTGAGATTTTTATTGGGTAAGGGCATCAAAGGATATGGAGCAAAGGTCGAGAAATACAGTACAGATCATCCACAAACTAACTGAATGACGGAACAGGTTTGAGGGGCTGAATGGCGTACTCCAGTTCCAATGTACAATTCTGTAACAGCTCGGAAAGTGTCCATTTGTCCAAACATCTTGTCTTAAATCCAACTGCAAATAATGATGGTGGCTGGTGAGGGGTGACTGCAGGTTAAAGTGGGCCACACCTCTGGAGCACAGCTGGATACTCGACTATGATATTACAGAGGTGGTGAAGTCTCCTCTACGGTCCTTTCAACACTGAGGCTGGGGACCTGTCCAGTCCAGACTTGAGGAAGGTCTCTTTTACCCCCATACCCCACCTGCAGTGAAGTAAGTACATTTGGTTGGTCTTACTCTGCACAGGAGAGATTATTCTGAGTGAGATTATTGTACAATGGCCACATTTTGGGTCAAATTCCTGTTTCAATTATTTTAAGAGACTTTAACCCATTAAAACAATGGACAAAGGAATCTGATACCAACACAGCAGAGCTCAGCTCAATTTCCAGGTTTGTCTTTTTAAAAAAAAATCGGACATAAGTAAACAGCAGAAAATTTCCAATACTGACACCTGGATTTTTTTCATTTACCCAACATAAAATGCTCAGTTTAAAATTTCTCTTGGCTTTGAACCTGATTTGATCTAATTGTGACTAATTTCTCTATGAATCTCCTTCAGTCACATGCTAGCCATTTCTCCCACTGATTTGTTAAGCTGATCTGGTGTCAAATTACTGGGAATTTCTTCCTGAGGTTGAACCTGATCTCCAGATCATATAGCTAGACGTGGATAGATCAGTAACAGACGTCACACTGAGGAGTAGCGACAGGGTCAATGATACTGTACCTGAGCACCACCTGACATTGAGCATACACCATCATACAGAGAAAATACAAGACTTAAAGACATGACTCTTGGAAGCATAAGAGAACAGAAGATGGAAAGGAAAGAGAGACAGGCATGAAGATTTGAGAAAAGTTATATCCACTCTCTGTTACACTCCCACTCTCAGTATAAGGCTTGCAGTTAGAACTCTCTCTCTGTTACACCCCCACCCTCAGTGTAAGGCTCTCAGTTATAACACTCTCTCTGTTACACCTCACTCTCAGTATAAGGCTCTCAGATATAACACTCTCTCTGTGACACCCCCACTCTCAGTGTAAGGCTCTCAGTTGTAACACTCTCTCTGTGACACCCTCACTCTCAGTGTAAGGCTCTCAGTTATAACACTCTCTCTGTTACACCCTCACTCTCAGTGTAAGGCTCTCAGATATAACACTCTCTCTGTTACACCCTCACTCTCAGTGTAAGGCTCTCAGTTATAACACTCTCTCTGTCACACCCTCACTCTCAATGTAAATCTCTCAGATATAACACTCTCCCTGTTACACCCTCATTCTCAGTGTAAATCTCTCAGTTATAACACTCTCTGTGTTACACCCTCACTCTCAGTGTAAGGCTCTCAGTTATAACACTCTCTCTGTCACACCCTCACTCTCAATGTAAATCTCTCAGATATAACACTCTCTCTGTTACACCCCATTCTCAGTGTAAGGCTCTCAGTTATAACACTCTCTCTGTTACACACTCACCCTCAGTTTTAGGCTCAGATATAACACTCTCTCTGTTACACCCTCACTCTTAGTGTAAGGGTCCCAGTAATAACACTCCCTCTGTTACACATCCCACTCTCAGTGTAAGGCTCTCAGTTATAACACTCTCTGTGTTACACCCTCACTCTCAGTGTAAGGCTCTCAGTTATAACACTCCCTCTGTTACACATCCCACTCTCAGTGTAAGGCTCTCAGTTATAACACTCTCTCTGTTACACACTCACCCTCAGTTTTAGGCTCAGGTATAACACTCTCTCTGTTACACCCTCACTCTTAGTGTAAGGCTCTCAGTTATAACACTCTGTTACACCCTCACTCTCAGTATAAGGCTCTCAGTTATAACACTCTCTCTGTTCCACTCACCCTCAGTTTTAGGCTCAGATATAACACTCTCTCTGTTACACCCTCACTCTTAGTGTAAGGCTCTCAGATATAACACTCTCTGTTACACCCTCACTCTCAGTATAAGGCTCTCAGTTATAACACTCTCTCTGTTACACACTCACCCTCAGTTTTAGGCTCAGATATAACACTCTCTCTGTTACACCCTCACTCTTAGTGTAAGGGTCCCAGTTATAACACACTTGACACATCCCACTCAATGGAACAGTCTGTGCAGAACTCTTGAGGAAATATCTGAACCCACAAATTGTTATACCAAACGACATATCCTGAAACTTTCAGGGGTTGCATCAAATATTTCCAGGGACCAACACTGTTAATAAACTGTACACAGAATGGATCAGTGGTGCATTAGACTGCTCCATTTGATTAAACAGAAAATGACAGCAACATTCTAATTTTATACAGATGTACCATACATGTACAGAAATAAACTTTGGCAGAGCTTGAAGGAAATGTCAAAGGGCAAAAGCCAGAGGTGACTTTTAAGAGAATGAATTTTTCCCATTCAACTTTACTGTTTTAACAAAGGCACCTTGCAGCCCTCTGGATCTGTGATTTCACAAATACATGAGCTTCTCCCCTTGTAGACGCTGTGCAAATACAGCGTTCCAGCAAGTGTTTGAAATAATGTTTGTGTTCGGGAGCCTTCCATATGAGATGGTACACAGAGACCATCTCATGTGGGTTCTTTTAAAACAGGAGAAGAAAGCATCATGAGTTACAGGAGAGAATGTACTGCACAAGAGAGTTGCAGGAATTTTGTTCTGTGACGACATGTTCAACCCCTGTATCTTTATGGGAGTAACGAACTTCTATTTTTGGCTACACAAAAGAATTAAACGAGATATCAGGGGGGCAGGAATCTCTAAGGTTTCTTAGAATTCCAGTTACACTCAAGTTACCTTTCTGTAATCATCCCTAAATCATTGCTTTGGCGTATTCGCGTGCCGGCTGATTCTCTTCACAATCTGTGCGCCCATTCGACCGTGAGTCCACTCATTGTAAAAGGCACTATCCCTCTCTCCCAGCTGAGTGTGAGACAGTGGAGACAACAGTGTCTGACAGCACAGAAACACAGTCACAGAGAATGAATGGGAAGAGAGAGTAAATCACAATGGGTAAGACAGACAGAATGAAGGAAAGAGAAAAATGAATCTAAACACACACGCACAGCAGTGCACACACACTGCAGTGTACATATGTACACACGTTGCAGTATACAGATCCATACACCCAGCAATATACATACACACACACAGCAATTTTCATACACATACACAGCAATATTCATGCACACACAGTGGTGAATGCACGCAGAGCAGCATACATACATACACAGCAGTATACACACACTGCAGTATAACACACACACATACACACAGCAGAATACATATACACAGCAGTATACAGATATACACACACACAGCAGTATACAGATTCATACACACAGCAGTTTACATACACTCACATCGGTGTATACGCACACACACACACACACACACAGCAGTATACATACACACAGAGCAGTATACACACACATATACACATGCACACAACCTGTCATCCCAAATCCAACAAAAACATGCCATCTTTTGGTGATACTGTAGTGGATGGTTCTGAATTGGTTATTTACAATGCACATGTGAGAAATTGTCTCAGACCCAGTTACGATGATAAGGATGAGCAGATTTTTAAAAATACCCATAAAAACCAGGCAAGATAGCATATTCTGTTCATGCACCCTGTCTGTGTCTGTCACAATGTCAGAATAACTGTTCAGCTCAGTTTTGAGACCCTTGTTGGGGTTCATCTGAGACAAATGTATTATTGGTCTTATATCTGTGTGACCTGGACACGCCAACCAGCTGTGGGACGGCCATTTAGCAATCACTTAACTGGTACCAATCATCCCTGAACTTTAAGTATCGGCAATACAGAGGCCAGACCAGAGGCTTGAAAACCTCAATCCCAGTTAAGTATACAGAGTGCAGAGTCAAAGACAGACACACAAATTATTCTCAAGCATCTCTGCACCAGGCTACTCATGGTTGGCGCACTCACCATCTCTCCTGGTTGCGTTATGCTAACCTGGGGGAAGATTCATTAGCAAGACTTGTTGGGATATGGTCTGTTTTGATCATCATATTGAATTCATTACCAGCACACGGGAATTGCATCAGCACGGAGCTGCAGAGAATTCCCGCGACTGGCTTCCTCACTGGCAGCTCTCCTTCACTGAACCCAACCGCTGGCCAGTCGTTTTGACTGTTCTCCCTGCAAATTCAGAATCGATCCGGGTTTCTGAGTTATTCCCTTCAAGGGGATGAAAGATTGGAGCTGAGAGGAACGGGAGATGTGAAACGGTAGTCTCTATGAAAAAACTGACAATGCTGTTTCGATGCACATATATTTCCCCTCAGATTTCCTCCCTCCCGCTTTGAATTCAGCTCTTCTGAACTTAATCTTGTGCAATTAAGCAACCAGTGTTGCTGCTCTCAACTATCTGAATGTCCGGCAGCACCTGTAATATACACACTGAACATATTGAGAAGAGTTCATTGAAACTAGTCTGTTTGACATGCTCCATTTTACACAATAATCACAATTTACTTGGTGGATATTAAGAAGGATCGGT
This sequence comes from Heptranchias perlo, assembly GCF_035084215.1. NCBI lineage: Eukaryota > Metazoa > Chordata > Chondrichthyes > Hexanchiformes > Hexanchidae > Heptranchias > Heptranchias perlo. The sequence goes on from NC_090344.1 coordinate 46,412,808, forward strand.
GTGATATTTGGTGGACGTTTACATTTGTTTTTTGTGAAGCTTGCACAGTAGTAGGTGGGAATCCCATATTCTGGTGCTATGTCTACCACCTCCTCTTAGGTGGCCTGCTCCAGTATGTAGACTGCTGGAGCCAAAAGGCATCAAAGGTGCCCAGCACATCTCTGGATCATCACTTCAAAAGGGATGGGAACACAATGTCACACCACCACCATAGAAGCATTCAACAGTGTTGGGAACTCACTGCTACCAACTCAAAAGACCTGGGAGAGTGCAGGTTTTTTGAAAACAATGCATCACACCAATAAACATGGGTGAATTCTGGTGTGAACCCACATATCGTTTTGGGGTTCATTAGCACGAGGTGCCTCCAGTTTTGTTAGTACTTCCCCGCCCGTGGTCCGTATGTTGAAGACAGCCTTACCTTGCTGTTTGTGGTGTCTCTCGTTAATGTGCTGTACTTTGTGAAGTGGTCTGCCTCACTTTCTAACCCTGATGGCCCTTGGTATAACACCTCCACCGTCTCTCCCTTCCCTTCAGCGGGGGTGATTCTTCGAACAACCTTTCGAACAATCTACAAAAAAGAAAAGGTACAACATGATCACTTATACTCGTAGATTAACTTCCCAACTATATATTTTGACCATAAACAAAAAACAGAATCTGTTCATACATTTGTGAATGAATTCCCTGGGCACAGGTTTCACCAGGATCTGCTCCCCAGACCTGTGCTAATGCACCATTGTGGCCAGGGGCTCAGGAGTGTCCAAATGTGATGTATTGGGGTAGAAATTATCTTGGCCGATTCTCCCGCAATTGCTGCCTTTCCCCACCCAATGTGAAAGGGCAGAAGGGACACGGTTTGGTTCAGTCTCCGGCGGGGAGGGGGTGGGGGGGGTCATTTTGACTTTGGGTGACAGTGTAAAACGGCCGATATTGGATCATACATCTCTCCCGATTTTCATGGAAGTCAAAATTACCCTCCAGGTCCCACCAACAGATGCTGACAGGGTTCCCGAACCAGTTAGTTTTCCCTTCCAGAGAAGACCCTGCTGAAAAAAGCAAACTGCTCGATATGGGAAGGCTGAATTTAACAGCAGTCAACACCACAATTCCAAACCCCATATCAACAGGCTCGGTTGTGATGTGACCCACAGGCCACCACTTCAGAGGAAGCTTCAGGCTGATGTCCACGGTGTCCTTTCACAATTCGATCAATTAAAGGGTCATTGTCACCCATTAAGTTTTCTCTTTATTTTCGATGCAGTGACATCATTCCTATTGTGTGACACAAATACTTCTGTGTTGCAGAAACATATTTGTCTGTGATGCTTGGCTTTTCTGGGTGCTTTCCATTCCCCATATAGCGTGATACCCCTTTAATACATGAAAGTCATGCCCTACAGAATATTCAACATTTTCATTACTTTCTTAGTGACGATGTTGCCATCTTCATCCGTAAACTGCTCTTCTGTCACCGATTCTCCCGGAATGTTCTTTGCTTCTTCGCCCTGTGCGTTGGAACGAAAGAAAAGTCAGTGAGACGTTAATCCCAAACTGTGCACCTCGCCCGCACGTCCGCCCAGGAGTCTGTCCATCGTAGCACAAGACAACAGCCCGCTATAGGTTAAAGGTCAAAACAACAGAGCTTTGGCACTCGTTCACCATCAAACGCTTGTAATGCAATTCCCAATCTGGTTCCTGTGACCCTCTCGTACACGCACAACTTGCCAAATTGTGTGTGTTACTGAAACACTGTCCCTACTTGCAGAAATTCAACACTGAACGACAGGTCCCTATCTTGTTTTAATCCAGTGCTAATTGTAGAGGGGTGTCTGGAGTGCACTGTACGTTCATCAGAGATGCTGACAAGGATACAAGACAACTTGCGTTATGATATAACAGCTACGAGATGGTAAAATTGGGCATTATCTGAAGAGTATGCAGCAAATGGCTGTGCAATGTGAATGGTGCAAATTCGAACACTTGGCCCAGCTGCAGATTAATCCAAATCCAACCTAATCTCTCTCCCCTCATTGCTTTCTCTTGTATTGCACATTGGAAAAGCATACCAAATACATCATAGTGCCATCAGTCTGGGGGGAGATGGCAGAACGACTGATATCATTATTTTCAATACTCTCAGGTACCTGCCTGATTGATGAATTCACTGTTGAAATTCTACAATGTGATTAATTAAGCAATACTTAATTCATCTTCATACAATCCACCAATTTTAACAGTTGTGTTGTTTCTGCAGCAAACCAAAAATACATCACTATTTATTTTACAACATAAAATTTAGCAATATGGAATTCTAATTCTGAGTTTTAAACTGTCAGCTGGAATCATTTCCTTTATGGTTACTATTTATATCCAGTGCATAGAAATGCACAATTCCAAATAATTTTCACTCATAGTCAACCTATCAGAGAACCATCGAAGTTTACAGTACAAATAGAGGCCATTCAGCCCTTTGTGTCTGAGCTAAAACATTCCAAAACTAAGCACACTCCCCCCTGCTCTCTTTCTACATCTCTGCAGTGTTCACAGTCATTTCTTTATCTTCTCTACTTTATCCCAGGTTTGAGAGGGGACAATCCCAGCGTTCATTTACAGCACAAGCTTAGCATTGCCGGAAAGCGGTTTTGTCTTTGCCGCAATTCTAACCGTGTGTCATGTAAATCAAGTGTTAAGGCCCAAAATAGACTCCAGAGTGAAGTGGAGTGAGAGTCCTTTCTCCAAGGAGTCTTATTCCAGTTGTGGGCTCAGCCGCTGACACTGAATTCAAGCTGCACCGCCACAATAACTGCACCGACACTATAGCTACAGTGTAACTGTACCCTAAAGGAGCTCGGCTGGTTGAGGAGTTTTATCTCATTAAGTAAGGGAATGTTCACGAGCTCTTTCTGGAAGGTTCATCCGTGGCCCTTTACCAAGACATTTCCTACTCAGATGATGTTAACAACTGTGAGGGTAATTCTTGAGCAGCATCGTGTGGATTCCAGGCATCAGTGGCTCTAAGCCAGCACTTTCACATTAAAGACAGGAGTCCATTGATCATCCTTCCTCATCGGGTCTCGCTTCCACTTGGGATTTTCTCTTAGCAACATGGCTGAGTTATGATCTGGGACCATCACCATGTGATGCTGTTCGCTGCAGTTCCAAAGGACTTTAACACCATGTTGGCTTCAGTTGCCAAAGCAGATTCAATATTTGCATTTTTGTGTCAAATGTTGTCTTGCAATATCCCTGAGAGTAAGAACAAGAAGGCTCTCGGCTCATGGCCAATGATGCTCTGCAATCAGCAGTTTTTTCTCATGGGAATCACTTACTTTCCAATTCGTGCAGCCATCTGAAAACTGCGATCAGGAACTCGTCTGGATAAATCATGGTTACAAAGCTGCACCCAACTATGACAGGAGGAAGCCTCCGAAAGCTTGTGATTTCAAATAAAACTGTTGGACTATAACCTGGTGTTGTTAGACTTCAACTATTACAGGAGGAGGGGAGGGAGAAGGGAGGTGCCCTGAGTGTCCCCTGTGCAAGAAACCCCTCACTTTAGATGATAACGACTCACCAGATGGGTCCATCTCATAAAGTGTTTGCAGCTGGGATGTGAGGTGATGACAGTGGCTGTTTTACCATGTGTGATGTGAGGATCCAGCCTGGGTATTTAGGCAATGTGGGATGCAAAGTTTTAAAAAAGCAATGGGTGGGACTTGTTGTCATTAAAGAGTGTGGGTGTACCAATGAAGGAAAAATATTTCTCTGGACCAGAACGAACATTAATGCACTGCAGTTATAATGCAGTCTGTCTGAGGAGAGCATAACATCATAGGTGGAGTCCGCCAATCAACACACCAGGAGGTCTCTGTTGCCATGGTCACACTGAAGGGAGTAATCATTGACACCATGTTATCTGCTCAGAGCGTCTTGCGAACCACAATTAAACTACAGCATAAAGCCAGCGTGCAGTTGCCATGGTTACACCAAGAGGCGTGACTGTTGACACCATGTTACCTGCTCATAGCGTCTTGCGAATCACAATTAAACCAGAGCTCATGGGCCGCGTGCAGTTAATCTGAATTTTAAAGACCGTGACCCAACAGCCATGTTACAGCACCAGGAGAGTGGCTCTCAGGTCTCGACCTGCTGTCTCAGTTTCTCCTTGCTGTGTGCTGCCAGTCCCAATACGGGTTTGTTGCAAATCCCATCGGGACATCGGTCCGGACTTCACACTTCCTTCAGCAGGAGTCATCAGGGTTTACAAGAACTCTCATGTCTGGGGTCCTGTGAAGTGCAGTGTGCCTTCGCCAGTGAAACGACTACTTGGGTCCTGCCAACTGCATACTGCCAGTGTAAGCAGCCATCTCCCACACGCACAAAATCATCCATTAACCAGTCCACCATACCCTCCAAACCACCCATTTCTATTAGTGCTTAGCCATGCCAATTCTAATTAGCTACTGTCTATACAGGGGAGGGCTTTGCCAGCTGACGCCTGCGGACCTGCTCTTTCACTTACAGTGAAGTCATGCAGTACAACTCATAAAAGGCAAGCTATATAAAGACCAGGTTCCATCAGCACAATTCACGACCATACTCAGTGCAGGCGTACAAAGTAAAAGTGCAGCCACTCGTCTCCTCGCACTGATTAAGCAGAGCACACTCCCAAACCTGCCCAGGCCAAGGACAAGGGCAGCCACTGCAACCCAGGCACTACCTTGACGATGAGCCTCCGGCGAATGACCCTGGTGGTGACAATCTCCTCATCGTCGGAGCTGATCTCGCTCTCTCCCAGCTCCTTGTCCAGCTCCTGGTGGATGTATTTCAGCACAAATTGCAAGGTGTTCGACACAATTTGAAAGACATTCTGACAGCTGACAAGGAAAAACCCAAGCAGCACCAGGCCGATGAGGAACTCACTGAGCAACGTGAGCATTGTCCCGCTGCATGGCGACTGAAATCAGAGGCAGGTCGGCTGCAACTACATGGGATAATTTTAGGTGCTTGTTACCAACAGCCCTTTTGGCTCGGAGCTTCACCCTCGATGCTTAATCCCTGTCAGCACATGGGAAATGTTCCCAGGACATTTGATCCCTGGGAGCAACTGTTGCACAGCCGTCAGTCTAAATTACAGAAAGAAGCCCTTCAGATAATACAGGGAATGCTCAGTTTGAATATCAATACTGTGTGTCAGAAAGACTGATCTATATAAAAAAAAGATAGCAAATATCGGAACCTCACACCAGGTCAGTGAGCAGCTGAAAGACAAAGTGAAGTTAACATTTTGTACAGGATCCCTTGTCAGGACCAGAAATTGTCTCCACCCAAAATGTGAACCCTGCTTTGCTCTTTTCGATGCTGACCGACTCGCCACGAAGATCCAGCACTGTTCTGTTTTTTTTTATTTCAGATTTATGGTGTTTGCACTTTCCTGTTTTGCTTCTAAACATGGTTATTGCACACTAATCTGCTGTTATTAATTGGAAAATTGATATTATTATATAACCTGTTACATGCAGCCATTAAGCGCGATGCAGTCACAACTTCAAATACAGACCTCCCGTTGTACAAACATTCCCTGGACTTTGCTTCCTTATTGTATTTACACAGATCGAGTACCCCAACCCCTCTTCAAAAAAATTATAGATATCAATGTATGAATGCTAAATGTCTTCACCTAAGAAAAAAAAAGACTTGCATTTATACAGCCTATCACATCTCTCAGAAATATCTCATGTAACTTTCCCATATCACAAATTACTTTGAAATGCAGTCCATGTTGTTATGGAGACAAAGGCAGCGGACAATTTGTGCACAGCAAGATCCCACAAACATAAAAGACAAGAATGATGAATTAACCTGTTTTTGGTGGTGCTTTGAAGGAGGAATGCTGCTTAAAGTCTTTGTTAAAATAGTGGACAAAGCCACATGAAGATGTGATATGCTAATATTGCACCCAATCATTTCTCATTTCTTACGCTTTATCTCCATTGCTGGATGAAGACTTGAATTTTTTTTTTGTTGGCGGGATGTGGCGTCACTGGCGAGGCCAGCATTTATTGCCCATCCCTAATTGCCCTTGAGAAGGTGGTGGTGAGCCGCCTTCTTGAACCGCTGCAGTCCGTGTGGTGACGGTTCTCCCACAGTGCTGTTAGGAAGGGAGTTCCAGGATTTTGACCCAGCGACGATGAAGGAACGGCGATATATTTCCAAGTCGGGATGGTGTGTGACTTGGAGGGGAACGTGCAGGTGGTGTTGTTCCCATGTGCCTGCTGCCCTTGTCCTTCTAGGTGGTAGAGGTCGCGCGTTTGGGAGGTGCTGTCGAAGAAGCCTTGGCGAGTTGCTGCAGTGCATCCTGTGGATGGTGCACACTGCAGCCACATTGTGCCGGTGGTGAAGGGAGTGAACGTTTAGGGTGGTGGATGGGGTGCCAATCAAGCGGGCTGCTTTGTCCTGGATGGTGTCAAGCTCCTCGAGTGTTGATGGAGCTGCACTCATCCAGGCAAGTGGAGAGTATTCCATCACACTCCAGACTTGTGCCTTGTAGATGGTGAAAAGGCTTTGGGGAGTCAGGAGGTGAGTCACTCGCCGCAGAATACCCAGCCTCTGACCTGCTCTTGTAGCCACAGTATTTATATGGCTGGTCCAGTTAAGTTTCTGGTCAATGGTGACCCCCAGGATGTTGATGGTAGGGGATTCGGCGATGGTAATGCCGTTGAATGTCAAGGGGAGGTGGTTAGACTCTCTCTTGTTGGAGATGGTCATTGCCTGACACTTGTCTGGTGCGAATGTTACTTGCCACTTATCAGCCCAGGCCTGGATGTTGTCCAGGTCTTGCTGCATGTCGGCACGGACTGCTTCATTATCTGAGGGGTTGCGAATGGAACTGAACACTGTACAATCATTAGTCAATGTGGCAAAGCAGTCATTTTAATGGATACTATAAGTTGAATGGCAGTGAACTTTCTCAATCACCCTCTCACTCTGTGATTGCACATCCTTGGTGTGATCCTTGTATTACTTTCACATCATGTCACCTTTACTGCACTGAGTTCAGCCATCAAACTGTGAGATCTGATTGACAGTGTTCACAGTGACTGAATCAAATTCCATGTTAATTACATAGGGTTCTGGAATTTGTCCTGGTATTTTGGGATCTCAGTCTGGAATTTCATCCATTTATAATTAGGGAAGCTAGTTTCAGGTGACTGAATAAACCAAATTCTGTTTTTATTATTTGGGATTCCAGGATTTTATCCGATCTTTTGGGTATTCCATGTTCCCATCATTCAGTCTATTTCTCTGTGAAGACCTCGAATCATTGATTTTGGGACCTTAAAACTTGCTCCCAACCATCTGTTATTCCCATAGATATGTTGTACACACGTGCACAGCCTCATTATATATAACTACACACTAGCAGGTCTCCTGTGGCATTGATCATTGTCAGTGGGAGGATACACTGTTTTACAACAAGCAGAATGTTATTGTGATGGGGAAAGTGTTACAGGGAGTAACACTTGCAGGAAGTGCATGCTCTACACAAGTCTCATTAATATATTACTGACCAATGTCCCGTGACGTTGCACAAAGGGAATCAAGATCAAGTGCAGTCTTCAGGTGCAGCAGGGTTAGAGGGTGGGGAAAAGATTGGACCAAGGACGGATGGCGTAATTCAGTCCCCATTCAGTGGCGTTTACTGCACTGTGCCACACACAGCGATAGAGAAACTACACCTGCAGTTAATCAACTGCCAGTTTCCCAATTTAAGTTGTGCCATTTGGTCGAGACCTGGATCCAAGGGTGAATGAGCACTGGAACATTCTCCAATTTCCCCTCTGTCGGTGGACAAGTCTCCTATCTTTGTTTTGAACTTTTAATAAGACTGGGAAGTGACCATGGGTGTTGTGACAGTCAAGATATAGTGGGTTGATACTACAATTCCCCTAAAACACCAATGTGTGTTCGGTGCAGTTTTTCAGGGCGAGCCGGGCTGCTGCCATCATGTGCAGAGTGAAGCCAAAAGCAGCAATGAACGGGGAAAGAACACTCTGCATTTCAAGTTCAATTTATCAGAGTTGGATTGAACTAATCCGAGGATCCCGTGCCTGGGTCTTGGTTCCCTTCTCCCAGTTGTATATTTTTAAATTGTGCCAATGTCTTTTGCTGAGAGCTTGGCGGTCCCAAATATCCCTGATTTTCCCGAATTCCTCAAAGCTGTGAAGGCGTGTCCTGAACATGAAGCGTTTGCACAGGAAAGGTAGGAAGAACTCCCTGTGTGCGTGGTTCTGAAAGTTGGGTGCAACTGGATTTTAAGCCGGGTTCTGCTTCAGACTTCATGTACAGTGGACCTCACCATTTACAGTGCTGTCTACAGACCAAAGGTCCACATATAGTTGTTCCTAATTTATCACATTTATAAATGGGTAAAGATTTTTTGTACCAAAATATCCCTAAGCTATATAAATCTCTGTGCGCTATCAATCACAGTGTTAATCAGTGGAACCCCATACGGCTAAAAATATATTCATCAATCTCACTGGAAAAAATTAATGCATCCAGCTCGCCATTTGAGTTAGATACCACCCGAGGAATCCTAAGCACCATGAGCCATGTAGCGCCATGCTACACAGCAGTGGGATCCTGACCCTTGCTCTCGACAAGATGCCTACTTGAACTGGACTGTGCAGGGAGGATCAGAAGGAGAGTCCTTCAGGGCTGTCGGGTCCAGAGCAGCAGTGCCGCCTTCCGAACAAGTAACATGTCAGGGATGGGTGTCTAAAATCCAAGAAGTGAAAGCACAGCGTCCGCAAATGTACTCTTGCAGATATTTTCTAATGTAAGGAATCTTACAACACCAGGTTATAGTCCAGATATTTTCTGGACTGCCTGTTTTCATAGATGGTGGTGCAAAGTGCCTCCTTTGTGGAAAGGCGAGATTTACTCTGTATCTAACCCTTGTGACTGAGCCAGAAGCATCAGCTGGGATTAGGCCCCTGGCTTGGTGGGGTTGGCTTTAGATCAGATTGAACAAAATGGAGCTCCTGATCCTCTGGAGGGATTTGGAGCAATTGGCCAAGTTTCCACTTTATATCTTACACCACTGATTGAAGTGACATTAGTGAAAGAGTCAAAACATGTTGAAGAAGGACTTGACACTTTATAGGGAGGAGGTGCCACAGAATTAGGAATGGCTGCTCAGATAAGGTAAGCTTTGAAACAGTTTGCAACCATTCCACATTCCAGCATTGGTCAGTGTCAGGCCACTATTGTCTGTTAACCACTCAAGCCAGCTGTGCAAATTGGAAATTTGGGCATGCCCTTCCCATTTGTTGGAAAATTATGGGCAGTGTGCACCTGAATTTGCGATATGCATTGCTAGCAGGCAAACCCACCCCACTCCCCGCACTGGCACCTCAGGCTTGTAATATTACCTCGTGTTACACTCGCTAGTTATGTATTAATGAGTTACAAAATAGTTATTCTATTACCCAGTTGAGGAACACCAGCAGCCCTACGAGACTGAACCACTTTTAGTTACTTTTAAAGAATCATGAACACATTACTATATTCAACCAACAGCAAAAAAGTATCTCATTGCTGTTTGTGGGATCGCGCTGTGCACAAGTTGGCTGATATGATTGCCTGCAAGACAACAGTGATTGCACTTCAAAATAATTGATTGTTTGTAAAGCTCTTTGAGATGTTCTGAGGATGTGAAAGGTGCTACATAAATGCAAATTCTTTTTTTTATAGAAGGAAGGAACTGAATGAATCACCAGGTCAATTGGCATTGAGCAAAAGGCAGCACCATTCGACAGCCAGCTGTATAATATTAGACACAAGACATGTGAACTGTGCTATTTCCCAGTCATCAACTGTGGAATATCACAAACATTAATCTTCCCACGTGGGCCCTGCCATGGAGAATGGTGTTGTCTGCAGTACCAGTAACAAGTCCCCCCTGAAAACCTAGCTGTGTGCAGTACAACTGATATCGGTAACTCATTTCAACTTCCTCCCAAATGCCACTATCCGTGAACAGACCAACCTGGAGCCATTGACCAACTGTTCTAAGACCCCCAAGAGGTTCTGGTTAACCAGATCTTCTTCGCCAGCACCCAACTGGCAGAACAAAAGCACCCACAAGGATGACCATGCACCCGCTGGGCGAATCAAGATCGTCAGATACCCTGATGAGACGCATCCCATGAACTACTCTCCAGGCCGGCCTCCCATCTTCCATCCTCTGTAAACTTGAGCTCATCCAAAACTCTGCTGCCCGTATCCTAACTCGCACCAAGTCCTGTTTTCCCATCACCCACTGTGCTCGCTGACATTGGATCCCGGTCCGGGAACGCCTCCATTTTAAATTCTCATCCTTGTTTTCAAATCGCTCCGTGGCCTCGCCCCCTCCCTATCTCTGTCACCTCCTCCAGCTGTACAACCCTCCGAGATCTCTGCGGTCCTCCAATTCTGGCCTCTTGCACGTCCTCGATTTTAGTCGCTCCACCATTGGCGGCCGTGCCTTCAGCTGCCTCGGCCCTAAATTCTGAAATTCTCTCCCTAACCCCCTCTCTCTCTTTCTCCTCCTTTAAGACGCTCTTTAAGACCTACCCCTTTGACCAAGCTTTTGGTCACCTGTCCTAATACCTCCTTATGTGACTCGGTGTCAAATTTGGTTTGATAATCACTCCTGTGGAGTGTTTTACTGTGTTAATGGCGCTATATAAACGTGAGCTGTTGTTGTTGTTGGACAGACCAGAATCACTTCCCGTCACCTTTTTTTTTTGTCTGAGCCTATTGCGAAGGCGGAGTTGCCTGATTATCTCCTCTCAATCTTCGGGTGTGCTTTGTTTTGCATTCTCAGCACGTAGCATCTGTGGCCAGCGGTCCTTTGATTTTCACCTTCAGAACTATCCGTTCTCACTCTCTCCGGTGAAATTACATGGAGGTGCCATGAGCATCCTTTCAGAATGTTTATCAGGGAGGGGACAGTAAAAGACAGCCAGCGCGTCAGCTAGAGGCTATATTTGGAAACACTGTCTGTGCACATTACAGCGGGGAGGATCGGATTGGCTGGAACTCAGCTCACGTTTCTGCCTGTCACTTTACCCTTCATGTTGAGGTGTGAGAGCAGGGCAACTCCTGATTTGGCCTGGTTCACAGGCCCTGGCTACCGCTCAATCTATTAATGACTCAGACTGGCTGACACGAGCTTACAGTCAAAAAAAAAACCCAGCCCCCTTGCTCGTTAGCAACCTCTGCTGTAGTTTGAAATGTCTGCTTTACAGTAACGGTGCGATAGCAGAAATATACGTTGTCATCTCGGACTGTTCAAAACTGCTCACTGTGCCCATTGCACCCTGTCCAATCCTGAATGCCATGCTTTTTTTGTCTTTTCTCTTAACTCCAGTCTATTCGGGCATCAGGCCAAATTCAATGTTAGTGGTTGCGTGTTCTGTTAATGTCAAGGTTGGCTTCACAGACGCTCGTATCAGTGACGTGAATTTGACCCCTGCCCTTTCGGCAGACACACGTAAGGCAAGGAACGGCAAGGGAATAACTTCTCTGAACCCCCCTCTCCTCCGAATGCAAGGGGAATTGTTATCTGCTGTGAACGGTAAATGCGGGACTCGGTTCACTCCAGTGATTGAAGCGAATGCAATGCTCTTGAAATAATGCCAGATCACATGGCCGAGAAACCTTATCAGGGGCGTAACAAAGCACCTTGAAGAAAATCTCCCACTGGTAAAAAGAATTTAAAATTGCCCACACTGCTGGAACTGATGCTATTAATATAACCGGTTGTGGGAAGATATGAAATAATATCCCAGTCTGGAGGAACCAGGCTTTCACTTTTTCCTTCACCCCCACCCTGCATCCATATTTCTCTTCCCTCCTTTCCTGAAGGCACTGATTCCTGCTAAGGTTTGGTGCTACAGGGGCCTTTGGTACTTTGCCTGAGTGAGCCTCGACAGTGAATGACGGTGGGCTATTCAACTGCACAGGATGGGGGCAAGCAACGCAGCCAATCCTGACCATGTCCTTACTTGGCATCCACACACACAAGGAGGAATCGATGCATAATACTGAGGAGCATGAACCCTTCCTTATCCCTAGGGGGTTGGGCCAATTGTAGCTCCCCAACTCCTGCTCCAGCTGAGATTGGCTAACACAGCTCAGACTGGGGAATGAATCCTGGGAGCTTCCAGTCTGTCGGGGTTAATGCTGCACTTTTTATCCGCGAGTACTGCGAGCATAGTGCACAACTCTCACCCGCTTTTAAATATTCAGCACCGGTCACTTTGAAAGTCGAGCGGCACGCAGGGTACGACACAAGCTTGAAGGGTGATTCCAGACGCAGCAAGTTCTTAGCAAAAGCTCGGAATTTCCCTCAGCGGAAGAGTAAGATCTGCGGTCAACTCTCTTCCCGGCTGCTTTTCTATGCGACCGTTCTCGGTTCAATATTTTGTGACACTGGCAGAAACTTGTCAGCAAGCCCTGTGCCCACATTGTTAGATGGGGAATGATGTGTGGTATTCAGAGGCATTGAAGACAGGGGATTCACAAGACTCTGATATCCAGTGATATCTTGATTTAAAAGGTGTGCAGTGGACTTGGTGAAGGACTGGTTGGGTGGTTGAGGGCGAAGTATCTAACTTAAACCCAACCACTTTACGATGTTGGCAACGCACAACACTCTTAGTTTTTCGGTTTGAGCAATTATGGAGTTCTCTCTCGAGTTCCCCCCAGTCCGTGTTGCTAAGGTATGTCTAATGGTCAAAGATAAGGAAAAAGCCTCTCACCTCCTCACTTGAATTCACCTCTTCCTCTTCCACGGTTATCCAGCTGCTCCGCGGATCAATGCGACGCTGAAACTCCGTGCCCCCCGAGGACAAACAAAGGGGGTTCTCCATATCTTCCAGATCAAAGTAGTGCAGCGACCGCAGCTGCACCCTGTCTTCCACTGGCTGCAGCAGCCTCTCCTCAGTCACCCTCAGTCTGCTTGATTCCAGCTTTCCAATGTGAGGCAAAATCTCCACAGGCCTCTGTTCAAGCACCTCAGCCCAAGCCTCCTTCTGTGATGTGATGAAACCAGGCTTCCAGGACTCCGCTATTGAGGTCGCTACAGAGGTCCCTTCAAACTCAGGCACCCTTGCTCTCTCCTCGTGGACTGTTTGGTATGACACAATGGAGCTGTAAGGTAATGCCTGAGACCTTTGGGGGGGAAGAAAAAAACACATTGGTACAAAATTAGCCCCTTTCTGGAGATGCGAAGGGTGTTGTAAGGTACGTGGATGGGTCTGGATCTCAGAACTGGCTTTAAATCAGCACAAGCAAGGGGTTAAAGGAGCTACTTCATAATGAGAAACTAGGTGATAGATTTTGCTGGAGCTTTACCCTTTCATGCCCAGGAGACACAAGATTCCTATTGCTCCACCTTGGTCACGGGTTCGTTCTGTGCAGACAGTCTCAATCCGGTTCCTGGTGAAGAGGCACGCACAGGAAGGGGCTAATTTCAATATTCAAATGTTAAAACCTTTTATGACAGGATTCTGTCTGGGTTCTGATCTCCAGGGAAAAATAAAGAGACAGGAAAATGTGAATGAAAAGCAAAACTTCAACTAATCAAAGATAAAGAAGACAAGTGGACTGAGACTCTTCCTCTGAGGCGGGGAGGTGGAGTCTGAGACCGACTTATATGCAGTCCTGCTGCTTTTGGTTTTAAGAAGTTCAGAGCAATAGGGACAGAGGCTTGAGGTCAGATTATTTACACTCTCTATCGGCCAGGAGATGGAACATGCTGTGGGGAAATCTGAGGAGTGGAAGGAAAATCTTAAAAAGAAAACAGCCCTTTCCCTCCTAAAAAAAAGCAACAAGATGGAAATTGGCCCATTCAGGTTAAATAAATGGAAACTGTATCTGTTAAGCTGGCTCTTTGCAATCTGAATAAATCTCAACATGTCCCAGCCAACACTGCCCAACCCTGTAGAGGCAGCCAGCAGTTATCTCAGGCCCCTGCTGGGGATGTGACTCCTGGTAATTGGTCACGCTGCCATTTACTGGGCTGGGTTGAGGGTTGTTAGTGTTGTCAGTATTCAGCTACTGAATCAGGCGGCATGTTCTATCTCGGCCCACAGGGATGCAAAACAAGATCATTGATGTGAAAGTGAAAAGGACCAACTGTATGGAATTACAAGCAAGTCTGCATATTACTTTGTCAAAACGTTCTCTTTGCATTATACAGCGGGCTAGAGTTTCCCTTATGTGCATTACTGGAACTTGCCTGCACATTTCAATATCCCAAGTAAGGTTCCTATTTACCTGTCTGCATTCTGGTCTGGCCATTTGGAGTCTATGGTCTCTCTTCTCAAGGTTGGTGATCCTGTCCATCTATCATGTGCCTTTGGTTGCCCTGCAATTACAGAAATGCCATTCTCTGTATTCAGTTCCTCTGCCGGCTTGGCCGGACTCTCTCCTTCTGTCATCTCTGCTTTGCTCTCTGACCTCTGACCTCCTTCATTGTCGAGTAAATCCATCAGCCCATTGATGGCATCTGAATCCACTGTGTCCTCCTCAGTGAGATGCAAGGAACTCAATCCTTCAGCAGGGAATGATTCATCTCGTTGCTTGTCTACTGAGTCTGACTCATCAGCTTTGCTACAGTCCAGTGAAGAGTCTTCTGCTACCACTAGAGGTGGCGTACCACCTGATGACCAAACATTGACATCTGAGATCTCCATCAGGGAATCGTTGTCAGTGCGTGCTAGGGGGATAACGTCCAGGCTTGTGACATCGTTCCAGAACTGGTCAGCTTGAAGTGGAGATGGCATCGTGTATTGAAGCGAAGCAGGTGAAAGCATCTCATCTTGCACTGAGGTGAAACCTACACAAGCAGACAGAGCACATCTGCAGAAGCCATACCCTGCAATAACTCATTACACTGGGAGAGGAGGGCAGGAAAGATGGACCACCGGAGGCCTCCTAGACCACGAGGCTTTATTCAACCAATACTATTATGTCAGTGGGTTTCATTGGCAGCTGTGGGACAGGCTGAACTCTGCAGGGCATGGGACTACCTTTGGGCGGTAAATTGGCCATTCAAATTTTTGTCGGTCATGCTTTGAGTTCAGGCTTCAAAACAAAAGCACAAAATGCAAAATATACAAGGAGGGGGGGGGGGGGGGAACTGTCCAGTGCAAAGGGTTATAACCCAGTCAGGGAAAACTGTCAATTACGGGAACAAATTAAAGACATTCCATTTCGATGGCATTCATCACATACATAGTCTCAATGAGCTTTACAGGGTGGAGGGTAGTGAGTTGATACTGAGCCGGAGGGAGAAGTCAGGGGAGGGTGACTAGAATTTCTCTCTGGGAGATCAAGCCCATACAAATGGCTGAAATCAATCACTGAAAACTCTGTTTTTCCCCGATACAAGTTTAAAAGAAGCACATAAAATAAAGGATAAACCTCGTTTCCATTTATATTCTAATAAAGGATCAAAATCAACTCCACTGCACAACTAACCAGTGAGAATCTCAACATATTCTCTTCCCTTCTCTTGCCTGCTGGTCTCATGTTTTTCTTCTGTCTGTAACAAGCGAGATGTTCTTGCCAATTTTATTCCCTGTATCTAACAAATATCCATGACCTTGTGTTCCACCCAAGACATGGAACGTATGACCTTAATCATACAGCCAACGGCCTCAAGGCCCCTTGCTGCTTGTTGGTTTTAACATCCCAATGACAATAGCAACACACTCAAAAGCCAAGGACTCGACTAGACACAAGTTCTAACAGGCTTGTTGAAGTACAGCACTGAATCTTGATTAGCTTTCTGTTTGTGCTGGAGATCGGGTTAAGAGCTTTTCTCGGTTTATTAACTTCACATCTTCAATGGAGGGAAACTGCGTTTTGAGGCAGTTCAGGTGGAAATGTGGTAACAGTCAGGTTCTGGGGGATGAACCATGGGCAGTAGCCTGTGAAGGAAGTCCCATCTTGTTTGGCACCATAAGTCAGCCAACTGGGATGTACTTTCAAGATTCTTCCCAGATCCAATGGCTCCCTTTACTCTTCTGATCCTTCTAACTGTGTCTGTTACGTCACTGAGGTTATTCTACCCGGTATGGCAAGTTTCATTTCTCGCTCTTCCCCTTCTGTCATATCTGGCACTATATCATGGGCCAATCATTCCGCCTGACACATCTTGATCAACCTGAAGCATCCTGAGCTAATTTTATCTCTGCTCATAACATCTGTAAATTTACTAAGCGTCGTGAAAAATAATTTAATTGAAAAGAACTGATTATCTTCTTGCAATGCTCATAGCCACTCTTCTGGTCCATGGCCAAAGTTGTCTCTAGCAATTTCTATAAATCCTTCTTAGGATCATGGAATGGTTACAACACGGAAGGAGGCTATTCGGCCCATCAAGTCCATGCCGGCTCTCGGGCGAGAGTAATCCAGCTGGTCCCACTCTCCGGTCCTTTCCCCGCAACCCTGCAAATTTTTTCCTTCAAGTACTTATCCAATTCCCTTTTGAAGGCCACGATTGAATCTGTCTCCACCACCCACTCTGGCAGTGCATTCAAATCCGAACCACTCGCTGTGTAAGAAAGTTTTTTCTCATGTTCCCTTTGGTTCTTTTGCCAATCACCTTAAATCTGTGTCCTCTGGTTCTTGACCCTTCCGCCAATGGGAACAGTTTCTCTCTATCTACTCTGTCCAGACCCTCCATGATTTTGAACACCTCTGTCAAATCTCTGCTCTAAGGAGAACAACCCCAGCTTCTCCAGTCTATTCACATAACTTTGCTTTCCTTTTCCACTCATCATGGTACAGTTGCTAGTTCTCTGACCTTTTGGACTCATTTTTTTAACTCCAACTCCAGCCTCGATGATCATGGTAACTAATCCATCCTGTTGGGCCGTTATAACTGATACCAAGTTATATCCACACCAGGTCTATTGGATTTTCTGGACTCCATTAAAACCTCTGGTCCTGAAGGTATTCATCCCATTGTCCTTAAAGAAGTGTGCCTCTGAATTTACACCTATCCCAGCTGTCTATTAAATCTCTCTTATCCCTAGTTCATCTTTCTTACTCCTAAACTATGTGGAGTGACGAGCTTCTCGTATACTTGCTGCCAGGGTAAAGGCCGCCAGTGACACCACTTCATCAGCAGGTCTTTGAGGTGCACAAAGGGTGATATCACGGATTATTAATGACTGAAAAGGATCTACTCGACCAAATTCTTGTGAAAGTTGGGTAGTTTTGGAATGCATGGGTCCTCTATTGTTCCTGTTTTGATGCAGTTACCAACCTGTCAACTGTGTGACTCGTATTAGGTGCTGTTGGTGAAACTGGACACACAGCCTGACCATGACTGAAGCCAATCGTGTGAGGGAGGATTATTCACAGCCCAATCCACCAATTGTTTTTGCACATCAAAAGCACACAGAGGACTTGTTCAAACAGACTCAGAATGTGTGCGATCCTGAGAAACAATGGATTAATTTTTGAGTGTTCTCATGGCCTGAAGAATTAGCTTGCCAGTTGTTCAAGTCCTTTGGAATAGGATCATTAATTTTGCTGGAGTATTGATCAAGAACCTGTATCAATCATGTAAAAAATGTATCCCTATAGAAACTGGGGAGGCACAGGGCAGAAAATTCAATGATCAAAAGATTTAGGCCAACTTACAAAAATATTGAAACCGATCACGATGCATTCGTAATTTAAGAAAAAAAATCCATGAGGGTTTGGGGGAATTAAAGCAGTCAATTAAATAAAGGGATTTTTTTTTTCAGACTCCAGCAAAACGTAGGATCCATTTTTTTTGGCCTGGTTAAGGAAACAGTAACTTTGTGAGTGGATGTGGTCCATCTTCCTGGCGCTACTGGAATTAACAGCTCGCAAAGCTGGTACAAAATCATTCCATTCTGTGAGAAAACAAAACAAGAAGCAAACACATCAGACAGGTTCGGTTCAGTTCTAACACCAAGTGCCCTGGTTTCTTCACAGACATAACTTAAGACACGTCTTACCCAGTGCGTTTGAATTCCACTGCTTTGAAAAGGGTGGGAATGGCATTCAAGCTCCAGAATTACGTGCATTGCCAGGAAGAAATACTGAAAGAATTTCAGACCGACATGCAGGATTGGTTCAGCTGACCTTACTGTGAACCTTAAAATTGTTGTTAATTAAAATGTTGTATTAGTGTGTGCATGCACATGGGTTCTGCTGGATATCACATTACAGATTTCTACGCGCAGTTCAGGAGAAGGGGGATTCGGCCAGTCAATTCTCTGTGAAGAGGGATAACTTGCAATTGTACCTTTCTGTTCCAATTATGAATGATGTGTTCTGAGGGTAGCTCTGTGCTGTGGGATTGTGTTCACTGATAAATGGATAAGTGGCCAAACTCTACACTGAGAATCTTTGCCATCACGACAACATATACAACTACAAAAAAAACATGCATTTATTGAGCACCTTTCACATAGAAACATGGTCTCAGGTGCTTCACTGAGGATAAAAGGGGAGCACTGTGGGAAAGTTAGGAGAGGTGAGCAGCCACTTGGTGGAAGAGCTGGTTTTTGAGAATGCTTCCGAAGGTAGGGAGAGAGTTGAGAGTTGCAGAGGTTTAAGGAAGGAGTGCCAGAGAGTAGGGCTAACAGGCCTAAAGGTTCTGCCAGGACGTGATGGAGCAGCGGGATCAGGGATGCAAAGAAGGCCAGAGTCAGAGGACCAGAGGACACTGGAGGGGACTGAGGCTGGGGCAGGCTTTTAAGGGTAGGGCGTGGTGAGGCCATGAAGGGATTTATAGTTGGCAAGAAGGATTGTAAATGTGATGCGCCGAGAGATAAACAGACAGATGACCTGTAATCCTTTTTAATTGGAGCTTTGAACTCTGGTTTTTGAGGGAAAAGGATCTTGTCATCCAATCGAGTTAAGTTCCATCGCAAACCTTTGGCACTTCAACCGGATATCACTAGAGGTATTTAAACTGTCCAAATTGGACTACTTTGCCACAAAATGAAGGGTGGGATTTTACTAATCATCTGCCACTAAAAATAAAATGAGTTTAAGAATTTTCGATCTGGAAGCTGCCATCATCAGTTCTAGGAAGAGCAGTTGTGTTGAGATAAGATCGGCAGTGTTGAGAATCCACCATCCAACGCTCTGTTGAGAAGGTTGGACCTTCAGCACTTGCTTATCAGGCTGTTTCAAAGCCCAAGTGATCATTATGTTTCCGACTGCGAGGAAGCTTGGTGGCCATTGGTGAGCCGGAACAAGTATAGGAGGTCAATGCTTCATCTGTTACCAGTCTGCAAAGAGCAGCATCCTCATGCCTCTCAGCTTGGTTTCCTCAGCAATAACACCAGGTACCCAGCATAACAATAGCATACACCAGGCACAAGTGCACAGTGGCTCAAAGATCAAATCTGTACAGCTGCAACATTCACTTGACTTGCAAATATATCTTTCTCCATCAGCAAAACTGCTCGTCTTGCTCTCGAGTATTATTTCCCGGACTACAGCGGGCACACAATGTGCCGGTCTCTCAACCTTCATATAATGAAGTTGGTGTTAAGAAATACAGTCCCAGACATGAGGGAGTAGCTAGCTTGCGAGCATCATACCAGAAGCCCTCAGCTTCTCAGGATATGCAATTTGACGCTACGAAATTTTTCTGGTGCTGAGTTTACAGCTCCTTTTAGCATTGATGTTAACACTGATTTCACTCGGATTGGCAGGACTACAAGCATATGAAGTAATACATTACAAAGTGTGACACAATTCAAGGAAGGGATGGGTAATTGCAGCTAATATTACAGGTGGAGCAGAAAAAGGCTCTGGTTAGTCAATTACTGCTTCACCTGTCAGACATGCTGCTGTGGTTAATAGAATTATAGGGAACAAATAAAGATATATTCGAGATATATTTATTAATTTGCAGTGAAAAAATACCCATATTCAATCAAGTAGCAATAAACAAATCAATGGAATGCTTTCTAACACACCATCATTCCTTTCGGCACTCTGCCTCGCCTCACCTCATGTCTGTACTGTCCCTTGCTGTGCCAAAACCAATGGGAATCACACTCCTCCGTCACCCAAATGAAACACAAAAATTGTCCACAACTGTGCACGTGTAGACTGGCTTGCCGCTCTCAATAAGTGATGAGAATAAGCTCGCTTAAAGATGCCCAGCGCTAAATTGGTCTCAAAGATCCTGGCTGGATACTCCTATCGGGATGGGCGCAAACACTCCATTGGTATCTTGAGCTTCCTTTCAATTATGGGACGTTCTCAGTCCACAGCATTCACTGATCCAGTAAAACCCTGATACAGTCTTCATTTTATTGACCGTGAAAGATCCTGATAAAATGAGTTTGGCCCCTGTCAATCCATGTACACAGGACAAAGATAACCTCAGACTCAATGTCAGATGCCACTCCTTTGACAATGTTCCTCAGAAAGACAAAAGGAAACAATGGGAAATATAACAGTCAGTGCCCTAACTCGGACTTGGACTGAGGTGCATTCAGAGGCTAACAGCGGAGAGAAAGGAGCTCTCAGCTGCAACTGGCTAATATCAAAGCTGATCTGGAGGCACTTACTTTGCACAGTAAACCTAGAGGATCCTTGTGATGGATGAAAAGAAGCTGACTGAGCCCCTGCAATATGTAGTTCAACACTGCACGGTCCACAACATCTGACCAACCACTGGATGTAAAACAGGTGACCACGAGAGGCCTAAAGGTGTGTCCGTAAACACAACTATTGATAACTTATTGAGGCTTTTAATTGTCGGTATTTTGTTTGGTGCAACTTGCATCTCAATGGTTTGGTCTCAATGTTTACAGCCTTCATTTTAGTGGTACAAGCACATCTGTGCCTAAAGTTATTTCAGCAAAATCTTTTGTCCATAGTGGAAAGTAATAAAAATTGGAGGCAGTCATTTACAATTACGCTACAATTCCAAAATTAACACCTTTAATGAGTCAGTAAAGGCTAAGAATGGACCACAAGGAAGAGGAAGCCACAAGGGCTAATATTTTTCAGAGGAACAGCATCTTAAGAAAGATCATGGAACTTAAGAATGACTTACTGTGTTTTTTGGCCTTGACATCAGTAGCGATATTACTGTAGATCGTAGGAGAAAAGGGATAGGCCGTGTGGCTCAGTGAAGATGGGATACAGGAAGGGAAATCCATGAGGACTCAGGACACAATGGGGTTGGATTTAAATTGCCAAAATCGGCATTAACGGAGAGGTAATGGCCTCAAAATGGGGTTGGTAGCTTTACCGCACTGGTCATCCTGACAATAGGCCTGTGGCAACATTCTTCGGCCTCCCCTCATCCCTGCCTCAGGACTTACCTGTCTCTGGTGCCTCAACTAACCAACATTTCTGTGGCCCAAAATCACCGAGCTGCCTCAGGACACCCGTTTGAAGTCCGCAGCTCACCGGTCGGATTCGATTGAGGCTCGGGGCCTCAAAATCACAGCGGCTTCTTTGCCGCCGGTATGGGTGGGCGGTCGTTCGGTGCGCTCCACTGATTGGCTGCCCAAAGGTCAAAGTCTACCCCAATGTCTGATAAAACGGAACGGCATCCTAAGGATGATGTCTCCTGTCTTTACCTATGACCTGACTTACATGGTGCTTGTGAAAGATGCTTTAATTTAAAAAACACATTATTTTCTACTTCAATGACATAAAGAAGGAACAGCTACATGTGAAATGACACAACAACAAGCAGCACAGCGGGCACAGAGCAAACACAACAACGGTTTTTGAGTGAGAGAAGAAAAATCTTTGCTTTTCAGGACTTTTGAGTTTCCAAAGGCTTTCTTCCTTCACAATCAATGTGATGAGCTACTCTGGAAACCGAATTCCTTCCTGCTGTGGTGCAGGACCGAATGGGGCAGAGACACTCAATCCCCCAGGAAGATGTGCCATGTGACGGGGGGACAATCTGACAAAGTATGTCTATCACTCTGGATTCCTGCTTAAGTCTCGGCTTTACATTTTACAGATGATTTATTTTTGATGGCTGCCCACTCGAAATGATGTTCACATTAAAGCACAATTCAGTCACGTGCAAGCAACTTTCAGCTTCCAACATTAATTTCACTGAATGAATGAAACATCTCTTTCAGTATTCCTAGGGAAATTATGTAATGTAAAATATAGCATTGGGATAATGAATCCATCCCATTTATCCAAGGCATGAGGATCACCTTCAGATCAGTTCCCAATCTGTATTTTTTGAACTACAACTCCTTGGACAAATTTTATGGCCGGCTCTAGTTCTAAACCATCCCCTTTCCCCACCCTCCAAGACCTGTTGCCTACATGGAGCTTTCTTCATCACCGAGAGTTGGATAGACAGCAGGAATTTCTGTGCAGGCAAGGCCATGGGCTGCTCCACAGTTATTGACGATACTGGTGTATGACAGTCTGATCGAGGGATTGTTTGACATCAGATGAAATGGAAACCTTTCTATCCTCTCCATCACCTAGACCACCTACTTCTACCTTTGTAATATCGCCCATCTCTGCCCCTGCCTCAGCCCATTTGCTGCTGAAGTCCTCATCTGTGCCTTTGTTCCCTCCGGACCCGTCTATTCCAATGCTCTCCTGGCCGGCCTCTTATCTTCCACCCTCCATAAACTTGAGCTCATCCAAAACTCTGCTGCCCGTATCCTAACTCACACCAAGTCCCGTTCACCCATCACCCCTGTGCTCGCTGACCTACATTGGCTCCCGGTCTACCAATGCCTCGCATTTAAAATTCTCATCCTTGTGTTCAAATCCCTCCATGGCCTCGCCCCTCCCTATCTGTGTAACCTCCTCCAGCCCTATAACCCTCTGTGCTCCTCCTATTCTTGCCTCTTGTGCCTCCCCAGCTTGTCTTCAGCTGTCTAATCCCTAACCTCTGAACCTCTCTAAACCTCTCCGCCTCTCCATCTCCTTTAAGACATTCCTTAAAACCTATCTCTTTGACTCAGCTTTTGGTCACCAATACTAATGTCTCCTTCTTTGGCTTGATGGATATTTTTGTTTGATAATCGCTGCTGTGAAGCGCCTTGGGATGTTTTGCGACATTAAAGGCGCTACAGAAATGCAAGTTGCTTTTGTTCTTTACTGGTACAAGGTATGAAATGATATTCTTGAATCATAGAAGTTTACAACATGGAAACAGGCCCTTCGGCCCAACATGTCCATGTCGCCCAGTTTATACCACTACGCTAGTCCCAATTGCCTGCACTTGGCCCATATCCCTCTATACCCATCTTACCCATGTAACTGTCCAAATGCTTTTTAAAAGACAAAATTGGACCTGCCTCTACTACTGCCTCTGGCAGCTCGTTCCAGACACTCACCACCCTTTGAGTGAAAAAATTGCCCCTCTGGACCCTTTTGTATCTCTCCCCTCTCACCTTAAATCTATGCCCCCTCGTTATAGACTCCCCTACCTTTGGGAAAAGATTTTGACTATCTACCTTATCTATGCCCCTCATTATTTTATAGACTTCTATAAGATCACCCCTAAACCTCCTACTCTCCAGGAAAAAAAGTCTCAGTCTATCCAACCTCTCCCTATAAGTCAAACCATCAAGTCCCGGTAGCATCCCAGTAAATCTTTTCTGCACTCTTTCTAGTTTAATAATATCCTTTCTATAATAGGGTGACCAGAACTGTACACAGTATTCCAAGTGTGGCCTTACTAATGTCCTGTACAACTTCAACAAGACATCCCAACTCTTGCTTGGGAGCATGTGGAATCCTTCCATGTTTCCCTGTGTGTGCGCTGCTGGGCAAATTTATGTTAAAAATGGAGTGACATGGCAGCTGAAACAGTTGTCATGGAAGTCAAGGAGGCAGTCGCAGTCTGAGCGAGCCCATTTGGAGTTGATAGGAGGTGTCTGAGTTGGTCATTAGCTAATTGGCTTGCACCATCCCCTGG
The DNA here is from genome assembly GCF_035084215.1 of Heptranchias perlo. Lineage (NCBI taxonomy): Eukaryota > Metazoa > Chordata > Chondrichthyes > Hexanchiformes > Hexanchidae > Heptranchias > Heptranchias perlo. The sequence continues at coordinate 46,436,800 of NC_090344.1, forward strand.
GTAATGGAGAGGTCGACAGTCCCAGCTAGCGATTGCTGTCTGCCGGGAATTCCTGAGTCACAGTGGACTTGTGTTGGCCGACATGACAACAGTCAGTGAACTTCAAAAGTGAAACACCTAAAGGACATTTCGACATGATAAGGCATTGTATAAAATGCGAGTATTGCTGTTATACTTTGTGGAGTGAAAGAGGCTCCATGAAGGAAAAGGCCAAGAAAGTTTTTATGGGAAATCTTTCGTGTACTTTTAGGATTACTAAAAGCCGTAAATATCAACAATGCTAGAGTTTGGTATGAAAGGCTTATTGACCCCACTCTGTGCTTTCAATATTGGGAGTGCAATCTGCTATCTCATAATTCCCTAGGAAAATACTATCTAAACTGAGATGTAGAGATGGAGACAGTGGACATGCAGTGCAGAAGATGGCACAAAGCCAGATATCGACATGAGGTCAGAGGTCAGAAGTAGAGAGGTGACAGAAAGTTTAAATAGTTTCACCTTTGGCACAGGAAGTAAACTGCTGACAACCAGAAGAAAAATGTTTGACAAACACAGAACAATAAGAATTCAGCTCGAAACACAGAGTTATCTTACCGTGCATGGATGTGATTCTGCTTTAGGTCGCAGTGAGATAGACTGACAGCAGAGGGCAGTCCAGAGTGGTTCGGATTCCCATGAAGCATCTGCACATGCTCCAACTATTTAATACCCCATGAACCAGCAACATCAAGTGCATGTCGAGTTGAAGGGGAAACAATTTCATGTTGCAAGGTTTTTATTGCAGTAAAGATAGTGGGATGTGGGATACTCCACAACATCCCGACTGCATACAAGCACACTGAACATCAGGCCTTTTACTCAGTTACACTCCTGCCTGCAGATGCTTTTAATAATCAATGTGCCCATAACGAGTGGGTGTTGATAATCGGTCAAAATCCAGCTAGTTGGGTTTAGGTTATAAGATGATCTGGTTAACCTGTTACAGCGGTGACATTCACTGCTCAGAGTGAAATAGATTGATTGGTTTCAATCGACCTGAGTTGGATTTTAACTGGAAGGCAGCAATAATTCATTGCTTGAAGAGAACGCATCCTATTTTTGATTTGCCAAATCAGGATCTTAAAGCAATGAATTGTCAGGTCTGCTCAACACTGTTTTTCCCCACCTGGTGGGAGTGTCGGGTAGTGTTCTAACACACAAAACATCATCGAGAATCAGAACATGGGCTCACATCCATGTTTTATCACTTGGCAGGACCAGAATCTGAGTCCAGTCCACAAGTCGGCTGGAACATTGCAGGAGACTGTCATGAGCTGCTGCTTCTTTCGGGCTTTTAATTTCCTTTTTTAAAACACAGTTATGGTTTCAACGCAGTCATATGGAGACAATATGCAGGCAACTGAAGATTGGGGATTAAATTGTTTGGAGTACTATGGATGGCTGACTTCACTGTGCACCTTTAAATGATAACACAGCCTCCATGTGTTACGTAACCTTTCTTATAGGGGTGTCAAGAATTTCTGGCTTGCAAGCCAAGGACAGGTCAAGAGGGACCAAAAACAGTGGAGTTCATACTTACCATTTACAGCAGGAGACAGGCTGTGGTCTCTTTCTGCATGCCTTTTATTCCCTTTCAGAGTACGGCTGTTTATATTGGACCCCTCCAGCATACTCACTATGTCATTCCGGTCAATATTCTTCAGGGCTGAATGCAAACTTTCCACTGACAAGACAGAAGCATCAGGTCAATATGGTGAATGATAACAATACCTCGTCCTTTCATTGTGCTCATTGAAAAACAGAGTTCAGAACATTAAGAACTTTTTGGGACAGAAAAAGCCCATCTCTTTTCACACTTACTCACCAGATCCCTCAGTCCCTTCTCTCTCCGCAAACACATTCTTGAGCCAATTTGCACTGTTCACTTCGATGGCTTTCTCTGGGTCGTATTCATAAACTTTATACTTTACGGAATAAAAAGTTCTGCCTGACTTTCCGTGTTACTCCGAACTTCCTGCGAGTTGCCAGCCCTTCTTCCCTTCCAGTGCACATTCACCACCTAAATCCCCATCGTTACTCTTCAGAATAACACCCCATGTTCTTTTCTCTCATTTGCACCCATCCAGGTGATGGCTCTTCATGGTGAACACATGCCCAGGTCAGGTATAACATGGGTTATGTGGAGAGTAAAGCTCCCTCTAACCTAACCTGAGAAGGCCATCCCTCACTACACAAGTATGCTTTTTGTATGACCAACACGAGCCATCCTTGTGACCTTTCCAATCGCTCCGATACAGCTGTGTTTTTTATTACATATATATAAATAAATGCACCATTAAGTTTTCGAGGTAGATTTTTTCACTTTAGTTTGCAACTTTATGCTGGTGGTAAGTATGAACATGGACAATGGTTGCCATTGTATTCTGTGTTGTCAGTGGCAGATACCGCCCACTGAACGATTAATAACCGGGACAAGATTCCTTCATTCTTCTCAGAAATCGTTTGCAGTTGATTCAATGGGAAACAGCAGGCTGGATATATTATATCGGCATAATTGTATTGAACTCCTTGTTCAATTGCCTCACATTGTTTGTTCATGGTTCTGTTCAACGCCCTTCAAAATATCATGACACATGGAATGAGAAGAGGCCATCCAGCCTGTGGCATTGCAGAGCTCTGACGGGGAGCTCACACTGGCACAGGCACGATGATCTTTGCTGAAACTGAATGCCCATGATTCCCCAGACAAGCCCATCTATCTCGTACCTGCCAAGGACTCTCCCAAACCCATTTAACCCCTTCAAGGATTCCTGACCCAAGCAAAACTTCGGAATATTCATCAGTCCCCACATCTCTACTATTCAGCCCTGGTCTCTGGTTCCGGACAGCAGAACGACTGCACCTGACTAATGCCATGGCTCATAGACCCCCTACCATCCCGAGCCCAGCAGGACAAGCACCAATGTATCCTGTGGAGTATGTAAGTCTGCACTTGGACATCAATACAGTTCCCAACCAAACATCTATCCAATTCCTCTCTTGAAACAGCATCAGCTGCTTTAGCTGGGAGTCTGTTTCACATTCTTACTTTTGTCCAGAAAAATACATTTCTTTTAAATTATGCTCTTGTACCTTTTTTTAAAAGTTTGTTTCTTTTTATGCCACTTGGTTTCGGCGAACATAGCGGTGGCCCAGGTTATATTTTTGCACCTACTTTTGGCTCTCTTTCCCTCGTGGCTGGCCCACAGGTTGAGGAGTGCAGCGCTCTGCTCAAGCAGCGAGTTGGGGTTCTCCACCCGGATCTTGTTGATGTCGTTCACTGAGAATTGCAGCTCTCTTGCCAACTCTGAAAACCGACAAGGAGGAGATCAACAGTTAGTTACAGCGGCATACGGAGGAACCGCAGTGACCACCGTCTCTGGGAGCCCTTTCGGAGAAACTTGCTGAGATTGTGTTATCAAGAAGAGGTACAGAGAGGCTGGAGGGAGGTATTTTCGATGGGACGTTGGCTCAAGGCCAAAGGAACGAATGCAGAGGCTCTCTGCTTCTCGCTGGAGGCTCTTCAACTCAGATAAAAACAGGAAATGCTAGCGGGTCCACCAGCATCTGAGAAGAGGGAAATTCATCTTCAGGACAGATGGCTCTGTTAAAAACCTTTCTTTTCTCTTTTCAGATGATTGATGATGGACGCGCCATATATTCCCAGGATTTTCTTGTTTTATTTTAGATTTACAGCGTTCATTGTTTTTATTTTCATTTCCTCTGCTGGAAGAAGTGTTTTAAGATGGATGACTCCCCTCCCACCCAACAGGGGATGTACCTCCTCACCACCTAGCTGCTTTTCCAGGAGAGGTGGGCCGTGCAGATGTGGCGCACTGGAAAAGTGCGCGCAAGAGGGGCAATGGTTGCTCACACTGCTTTAAATGACATCTTCCAGAGGATGCACAGGAGTTCCCAACTTCGGTTTGTGCCAGGATGGATGACCCCCGCATGAAATGTGTGCAAAAACGAGCACACTCACCTTCGCCTTGCTCCTGACACCAGCACACTTTTTCCCCATTTGCAGCTGGACAAACTAACCTGGAATTCTGCCCTGATTCGGTCGGTGACCTCCCTCCATATGGCTTGCACCTGTGCTATTACGTCAACTCCCAAATAGGGCCAACTCTCCTTCGGAGCACCTCCTGCGGCAGGACCTCCAACTCTTCAGCAACCATCGGGAACAGTGTCGTGCACACGTCCCCACTGTGCCGCGATGAAGAAGTGATCCACTTCCTGGCCATCGGTACCATTTATCCTTCAAAAGTGAGCCGCAGCCCTTTAAAAGCTGCTATCTTGCCAGATTCTGACACTCCCCAGCCAGATATGCCGTCGGCCAAGCTCTCAGGGGAAACTTTTCTCAGGCGCCAGTTGCCGATTCAGAACGGGGGCGGGGTGGGGGGCGGGTGTGAACTCATCAAGTGTCAGCCGTGGCTCAGTGGCAGCACGTTAGCCTCTTGAGTCAGAGCACTGTGAGTTCAAGTCCCGCTCCAGAGGCTTGAGCACACTCCCAGTGCAGTACTGAGGGTGTGCTGCACTGTCGGAGGTGTCGTCTTTCGGATGAGGCATTAAACCGAGACCCCGACTGCCTTCTCAGGTGGACGTAAAAGATGCCACGGCACTATTTTGAAGAAGAGCAGGGGGAGTTCTCCCTGGGGCCAATATTTATCCCTCAACCACCATCACTAAAAAACAGATTATCTGGTCATTATCACATTGCTGTTTGTGGGATCTTGCTGTGTGCAAATGGGCTGCCGCGTTTCCTACATTGCAACAGTGACTACACTTCAAAAAGTACTTCATTGGCTGTAAAGCGCTTTGGGAGGTCCTGAGGTCATGAAAGGCACTATATAAATGCAAGTCCCTCTTTCTTTCATCACAAAATTCAGTGCAGCCTGCCCTCTCGAGCTGCTCGTGCAGGGAGGCTGTGCCATGAGTTTGCTCAACTCCAATATTGCCATTCTCCTAAAATCGGGGCTATAACCTTTGCCTCAGTAATCATTTCTCATCACCCACTGTGTGAAGAAGAATCTTCTTACTTCCCCTTTCATTCTTGCAGTGATAATCCTGACACTATGCTCCTCTTCACCCGTTCACCAACCCTCTCATTATTTTGGAAACCTGCAATAGATTTCCCTCCAACCTCCTCTGTTCCAGTGGGAAAAAAAAAACAGCAGATTTTTTTCTGAGCCTTTCTTGATGATTGTAACTTTTCATCCTTGGCAATTTTCCAATGAATCTTGACTGTACCCCTTGATATGACTCGGACATCCTTCCTACAATAGGGTGCACAGAACTGCCTGCAACTGTGGCGTAACCAATGTCTTGGACAAATTCAACATCACTTCCTTGCTTTTATATCCAAAATCCACAATTGTATTTGCCTTTTCTACCTGTGCTCCCACCTTAATAAATCTCAGTAGGCCATCCTCACAAAATGACAGAAATATGATCAATAGGTTTGAGACCACAAAAAGCACAAGTCAATGAAAGGATTGAGCGTCAAGGATCAGGGAAAGTGTAACTAGTTCAGTCCTTCAGATATTAATAATCTTGAACTTGTACTCACCGGCCCAGCTAAGGCCAAGCTGCTCAGCGATGAGGGACATCTTCATCTCCGCGCGTTCTCGAGCACTCAGAGAAGCTGGAACATTTCAAACACAGCGTTACAGGCCCGCTAAAACCTTTATTCCTCATTGAACATCTCAACTCTTTTTCAATGCACTTCAGTGAGGAATTAGTCACTTTTGTTGACTCTCACAGAGGCTCCGATGGTTTTCGCCCCCCACCTTGATGTTCTTCCATCAAGACCACACAGTGTACAAAGCAAGAGCTCTCAGGAGCTTGGCTGTAAAATTCAGCCAGGATCATGGAGGTGGCTATCCCGAAGGTGCTTCGTCTGTTCGTTTCATGAGATCTGTACCTATCTGTCCAACACTTGTGCTTATGATCTTCAACTGGCTAGTGCAGGGGCTGCAAAGTAATATTGGGGTGTTCATTCCGGTGAGTCTCGGCCATTTCTAAAATAGATAAAAGTACTGCTATCTTGAAATAGTGTTTGGCAAATCTTTTCTTTGAGAAGGAAGAGAGTCCAGCACTGTCTCCATGGTGGCTGTGACACGATGCTGAGGTTCATTAATTTACTCGTGCATTTATAAACAAATGAAAAAAACAGTTTGCCCATCACTTTTTGTGAGAGGCCTGCAGAGGGGGAAAAGGTGGGGAGAAGGAAAAGATTGGGAAGGGGGAGAGAGAGAGAGATTGGGAAGAGGAAGGAGGGGAAGGGAGGAGAGAGAAAAGAAAGAGGAAGAAAGACGGAGGGTAAAGTGAGAAACTGAGTCAGGTTTCACAATAGACTGAACGAAGTTAAACTTCTGTCTTATAATAATCTGTGCTCCTCACAAACCTCCCAGCGTTGACGAGGAACAGTTTGGAGACCTGGGGGTAATTTGGACACTGCGGCGATATTGTTTCGGCCTCCAGTTATACATCTCTCCCGATTTACAGTTCAATTGACTTTAATTACCTTTACTCTATCGCCCAACGTCAAAATGACACCAATAGAAAGAGGAAAGGGCAAACCTTCATGCCATCCGTGCCCTGCCAACAGTGTGATGGCACCGTGAAGTGACCGTTGTATCCTAAAGAGTGGGTTCCCGAAACATGGCGAGGCTACGTACAAACCCACGGGATGCTCATTTCCAAATACTTTCCAAACCGCGCGCTGCTCTTATTTTAGCGGTGGGGGCGGGGGTGAGATAAGCTGGCTCCGTACCCATTGCTGGCTCGTTCAGTGTGCTGTATCGTTCACGCAGCGCCAGGGGGGTCAGGTTCCGTCGCCTTTCCTCACTGCCGTCGATCTGCCGGGAGAAAGAATTTGTTTTGAAAAGCAGCAGACTTCCAATATGTCGGCCATGTGTGACGATTGTAATTTGTTGGGGGAACTAGCACCCATGATGGCTGCCCCCAAGTGCATGCAGTCAGCAAGGTCAAATTCTTACAGGCTCACGGCTGTGTTCGTTTCTTTCTTGTGTGACTGCAATTCAAGGTACGACTGCTTCACGGAGTGATAGCGAGGCCATGCCAACCACCACCAGGATCTCAAGCTATGGATTTCTTTCTCCCTCATCTTTTCCTTTCCTCAACTCTTCATCCATTTGTGCTATCCCCCTCCCTCTTCTTCCTCCTTTACAGGTACCCTCCTACTCAAGGAGGTACAGTTTCATTTTGCATGGCTGTCATTTTCATTTACAGTGGGCAATGTGCAAAGTTAAGGAATTTCAAACTCTGAGCAGCTCCCTCTCCTGATTCATGCTGAGGTACAATGCCGTAGATACCAACAGCCCCAGTGACCCTCCTTCATGTGTGGCTATTCATCCGTGGAGGCATCACGTCCACATTCCCCCAGGGGGCAGGGATAGTAATCAGGCTGATTATTCCATTTCCTGGCCCAGGTGCACTGAGCCAACTGCAGGTGCTGCACTGGCCACGTTTCGGAATTGTGTGTTCAAGCTGTGACACTCTGCGTGTTACATTGTACATCTCTTGTGTGTCGACATTGTACATTACCTTTATGCAGGGAGGCATGGTGATATTCAGGTTACAGATAATGTGCTGCAGATCTTCATATTTTGTTGGCTTCCGGAGGAAGGAAATGTAGCCGGTCTGGTCTTTATTGAGATCTCTCACCTTCATAGACAAGAGAAGAATGTGAATAAAGGTTAGTTCAAACAGGTAAATATCATTTCCCCAAAGCTCTGGATCTGGTCTCACAAGTTTTGCTCCAATCTCCAATCCACCAAAAATCAGAAAACTTCATTTGCGGAGAAAAGGAAGATGAAGGGATTTGATTGGGATCCTTAAGGTTTTTACAGCTGTGGAGAATTTGGATCCAGGAATGGTTTTCGAGTGGATACATGAGTCGAGGACTCGTGGTCACAGTTTAAAGTTCAGAGTGTCAAAGGAAAATCGGAAATTTAGGCAGTGTATTTTTTTTTAGTAACAGGGTGTGAAGAACTGTGGAACAAATTACTCGCAAGGGCAGTCGAGCAGAAATCCAAGGGCAGGTTAGAAAAAAAGGACAGGATGAATTCCGATTAGGAAGGGGATACGGGGCTATGAGTTCCAGAATCACGGGAAGGAAACTGATGGGAGGTTTGCAAGATTAGGCGAGATGGGGCAATGGTCTTCTACCAAAACATCACAATGTTAATGTTTCACCCAGCACGTCCATCTGCTGGTACACCACTGTTAGTACACCAGTTAGTACACCACTGTTAGCACACCAGTTAGTACACCACTGCTAGTACACCACTGCTAGTACACCATTGTTAGTTGACGAGTTAGTACACTACTGTTAATCCACGACTGCTAATACACTACTGTTAATCCACGACTGCTAATACACTACTGTTAATCCACGACTGCTAATACACTACTGTTAATCCACGACTGCTACTACACTACTGTTAATCCACGACTGCTAATACACTACTGTTAATCCACGACTGCTAATACACTACTGTTAATCCACTACTGCTAATACACTACTGCTAATCCACGACTGCTAATACACTACTGTTAATCCACGACTGCTAATACACTACTGTTAATCCACGACTGCTAATCCACGACTGCTAATACACTACTGTTAATCCACGACTGCTAATACACTACTGTTAATCCACGACTGCTAATACACTACTGTTAATCCACGACTGCTAATACACTACTGTTAATCCACGACTGCTAATCCACGACTGCTAATACACTACTGTTAATCCACGACTGCTAATACACTACTGTTAATCCACGACTGCTAATACACTACTGTTAATCCACGACTGCTAATACACTACTGTTAATCCACGACTGCTACTACACTACTGTTAATCCACGACTGCTAATACACTACTGTTAATCCACGACTGCTAATACACTACTGCTAATACACTACTGTTAATCCACTACTGTTAACACACTACTGTTAATCCACTACTGTTAATCCACGACTGCTAATACACTACTGTTAATCCACTACTGCTAGTACATTACTAGTTTATACACCACTATTAGTACACTATTGTTAGTACAATACTGTTCATAGCTGAACACGTTACAATGACAGCCTTCCTGCACAGGTTCTCAGAGCACGTCCATTCCCACTGACCTTAATGGTGATGGGAAGGCGGTTTTCCTTAAATGAATGGAAATTGAAACAGCGCTGCTGTCCTGCTTTTCTCACGGGCACGATGTTGCCGGAACATTCCACATACAACGGCATTCCCTCTAGGACCTGAGTAAGAGAAAAACACAAGTGCGGTGCTGACATGCTGCAAACACAAGATTTGTTTTGAATTGTAGGATCAGGAAATGTGAGAAAACTAGACTCTCGTTCCTTCTGCCTTCCTCTCGCAACGTGCCTTAAACGGGTCGTGAAGCTTCACAAGCACCAACCCCCCTCGGTGTGTGAGGCGAGATAGTGAATGTCAGCGGGCTATTTAACTGCCTGGGGCGTCACAGCCGAGCTGAATGCTGCCCTCCCCCATTGTGCACATACTTAAACATTCCAGCAGGGGTGGCTGGATACCAACCAGGAGCAAGAACCCGGGCTGGAATGGTTCCCTCCATCGCCCGGGGTTACTGGAGGCCAACTGTGGCACAATTGCTGCCCTTGGAGCAGGCGATCTGCTGTCCTCAGTCTCAGCCAGGGATCCACATAAGCAAAGGGAGCAGCATTTCAGAAGGTTTACAAAGTTTCACAAAGAGATCTCTGCGTTTAGTATTTAACTGTGCAGGAAAATAGCATTAAACAGCTTCCTGGATGTGCAAGGAAGAAACAAACTTGGGTTTATATCACTCCTTTCACATCCTCAGGACGTCCCAAAGTGCTTCACAGCCTATTAATTACTTTTGAAGTGTAGTCACTGTTGTTATGGAGGCAAACACGGCAGCCAATTTGCGCACAGCAAGCTCCCACAAAGAAGCAATGTGATGAATGACCAGTTAATCTGTTTTTGGTGGTGTTGGTCGAAGGAGAAATGTTGGCCAGGACACTGGAAGAACGTTCTGCTCTTCTTCGAATCGTGCCATAGGATCTTTCACATCTACTTGAACAGGCAGAAGAGGCCCAAACTACAACCTTTTATCTGAATGCTGCATTGTCGGCACCTCCGACAATGCAGCATTCCCTCAGTGCTGCACTGGAGTCAGCTCAGCTGGTTAAACTCTGGCAGTCCCCCCGTGCATACTTGGGGGGGGTCTCTGAGCTTGGGCTCTGCCAACCTGCACCAAGCTCTCTGGGCTTGAGAAAGTAGTTATGTCCCGACGGGGAGAGAGTGTACACTGCGGATTGGGCATAGAGACTCGACCGAGGTGGGTTTCTCGGTAGCTTGGTGCGGAGACTTAAACATGCAGACAGATTTCTGCACACTGGACACCGAGCTGACTGAGGTGGGTGCTAATAGTGGGGTATGTTCGTTCCCCCAAAGCAGATGGCAATGTTGCTCTGTGCAAAATTGCACAATGGTGCTTCCTGGTGGGTAAAAACAGCACGATACCCGCAAAAGAATATTTAAATAGTATGGACACATTGCGTGACATACACAGGACCGTTAATGTGTGGAAAAATGTGCAAACATTCCCTCAAAAGTACATTTTCACTCTTTGTTGTACGGAATTTCTTTACATCTGAATGCTCACAATCACAAGGACATGAGGCTCAGTTGGTAGCACTCTCGCCTCAGAGTCCGAGGTTGGAGGTTAATGCCCCACTCCAGGACCTGAGCACATAATCCAGACTACCCTGTAAAGAGCCGCTGTCCTTTGGCTGAGACATTAAATGGAGGCCCCATTTGCCTGTTGAGGTGGATGTAAAGCATCCCATGGGACGATTCGAAAAAGAGGGGCGAGTTTCCCAACGTCCTGGGCAAGATGCCTGCCTCAATCAACGCTCCCCAAAAACAGGTCATTCATTTCATTTGTTGTTTGTGAGATGTTTCTGTGTGTAATCGGTTGCTACCTTCACCGACAAAACAACAGTGAAGGCAGCGCGACTGCAATTCATTGACTGTGAGGTGCTTTGTAAGTCCCGAGGATTTGATCAGGAGCTGTGTAAATGTGAGCTCTTCCCTTCTTTTCATGTCGAGGTCACTTACCGCTCTGAAGTCAGGGTGCTTGTCCACACTAATAAAACAATATCTCGCCTCTTTAAAGCACAGTGCTAACAAAGTGACCTGCAGTGTAAGGCCTGTGTTTGAAGACAAGTCCTCGAGGAACACACATTCCCGCTTTTACATCACAGAAAGAAATAAGGACGATTGTCCCTCGTTTGATAGCCAGACGTCATCGTCAGTTACAAAGAATTATCTTTACTTTACTACTCTTCTGGTTTTTTTTTTTCTCTTCCATCTTTCTGTTTGGTGGTTGACAAAACGTCAATGATACTCGAGCCTGAGACTGCCGTGTTGGGCGGGTGTTGTAGGGATATTGCCGAGATTGCACCTGTTCAATGTCCAACCCACCGATTCAGTATCTGCCCCATTCCTGAAGTGACAGTTGACTCACTCGCACCGTGGGACTCAGTAATTCCAAACCCAACAACACTCTGTGTGTCAAAATATAATATCGAAAGGGACATTAAAATCAATCAGAATTACTCGTAATGGGTTTCTAAAAGGGGTTTTTGACGCCATTTTTAAAATGTACTGTAACTGAACCACCCTCTTTAAACTGGGCTTGGATGTTGAGTCTCACTCTTTAAAAGGAGCCCTCTGCTAACACTTCTTTAAGTGGGAATAAAATGCCTTCTTACTGCAAGGGGTGAATGAGATGAGAACTTTACGCTTGCTGCCCTCTTTTTTTTATATACCAATCCAAAATGAGGCAAGCCAGCTGGCCGATCGCTCAATAATTGATTTCGAATTTCAATCAACCCTTGAAAGTAAAAGTGGCAGAGCAGTCACACCTCGATATCCCTGCTTCTTGCCACTTCAGTGAAGTTCTCGTGTTGCTCCAAGGTCTTGTCCACCTTGTCATCGCTCATGCAGTAGCAACGCAGTCGGCCATCCCTCCCATCATGCATCTTGGCAAACACAACGAACTTGGCCATGTACGGTACGGCCATCAACTCATTGTAGAGCTGGGTGGCAAAGTTTACTGCTTCTGCTGTCCGTGGGCAGTCAGCCAACCAAAACCTGCAGGAGAAAGGAGGCCGAGTTATCACCAAGCCGGACGATGCAATCCTGACCGAATGTGGAGAGATGGGACACTGGACCAGGATTAACGCTCAATCACGATTTCCGTTACAAGTGCTGATAAAGCGGAGGTGAAGAACACTCAATTAGTAAACCTTCCGACTCGTTCATTCAGAAACTCAGGCAAAAGCTAAGCAAGCGTCACTGAGCAGGCAACGTGGGAGTGGACTTACTGATCAACAGTTCAAATGAGCTGGTCAATGCAAGGTTGAGCAAGAAACGCTGTGCAGTTGAAGACGTTTGTGTTTGAATCAGGAGTTACACAGACAGGGGTCCTGTCTACACAATGGGGGTGAATGGGAAGGGCCTGGTCTGTTGCAATCCTATGCCGAGGGAGTTTATCTGCTTACCTTGCTGATACATTGGTCGTGAAGTTGGCACAGTCATTTGCGTGGATTAGTTTGGTGGTCCCTGTGATATCCTCCCACTGGGCAGTGCCAGTTCCTCCTGTCAGATAACCACAGCAATCCAAGGTTAAATCAGACAAAGGCCAATGAGATTCACACAACAATTGGTTCATACAAATTGTCACCACTGGGCGAGCCGTTGAATTATTTTAAAATGAGCTCCTTTGCCTTAGCAACATGCCACCACCTCAGGCTCTGCTTTTTGCGACCAGCGACTAGCAGAGTTCTGAGGGTTTGTCGTGGGCCTTTGACAGTTTAACAATATGGAGGGGTGTACACCAAGCATTCTTGTTCAACTTGTTGATGACACTAAGCGCTCTGGCCAGGTGACTGGTGTCAGGGCAGATTGGCAGCACTCGCAGGGAGTGGGACGAAATGGCACAGGTGGAAAAGGAAAAAGGCTTGGGTTGGATTGCTGGTCGGCAAAAAATATCAAGCTCATCCGTCAATAACAAGGCGACTGAAGAACTGGATGGATGTCCAGGAAATCTGAGCAGACCCTGAAAGGCTTTACTCTTATCCTGCATAACTCGGGACTGAAATCACAACAGAAATTAAACCACTGCTCAAAATGTAACTGTATAAAACTCTGACAGGACAGTCGAAAATATGCAAATGGTATGTAAGATATTGGAATGAAAAGGTTGGCTGAGGTAATCAGCCTTTTTTTGTCTTGCACTTTTGCCTTGCATTGTTGTGATAAGTTTCCAATCTCTCCTCTGAAGGGGAAATCCTGAGTGGTTACAAAACACTTCCCCCAAGGGGCAAGAAACAAAATTGGTGGATGAGCAGCCCCACATCCTAGTGACTGGTTACAGAGGAGTATCAGCATGTAGTTAGGAGCAAGCCCAGACCTCACTGGGTGGAGAATGGTGCATGTACCAGGAGAAAATGGAAGGAAAAGAATTTACAAACAGAACCGTCTGAGAATGGTCTCGGGCTGTTTGCTGTATAATCTTTTATCTTATAAAATCATGGAATGAGACACCACAGAAGGCCATTTGGCCCATTGTGTCTATGCCGGCTCTTTGAAAGAGCTATCCAATTAGTCCGATTCACCTGCTCCTTCCCCATAGCCCTGCAAATTTTTCCCTTTCAAGTATTTATCCAATTCCCTTTTGAAAGTTATTATTGAATCTGCTTCCACCGCCCTTTCAGGCAGCGCATTCCAGATTGTAACAACTCACCGTGTAAACAAAATTCTCATCTCACCCCTGTTTCTTTTGCCAATTATCTTATATCAGTGTCCATTGGTTACTGACCCTCCTGCCACTGGAAGCAGTTTCTCCCTATCTACTCGATCAAAACCCTTCATGATTTGGAACACCTTTTTCAAATCTTCTCTTAACCTTCTCGGCTTTAAGGAGAACAATCCCAGCTTCCCTCGTCTCTCCACATAACTGAAGTCCCTCATCCCTGGTACCATTCTAGTGAATCTCCTCTGCGCCCTCTCCATGGCCTTGACATCCTTTCTAAAGTGTGGTGCCCAGAATTGGACACAATACTCGGCGCGGACTCGATGCGCCGAATTGCCTCCTTCCGCGCTGTAACCTTTCTAAGGTTCTACTCCAGCCGGGACCTAAGCCGTGATTTCTTACGGTTTCGCACATTATCTTCTTCCCTGCACTTGCAGCTCCTCCTGAGTGAGATCGGGAACTCATGAGGAAGGATTGCAAGTGGGAACCCGCACTCTGACGCCCGCACTTGCTGGGCTAAGTGTAGGTCAGTGCAGACAATGGGTAGGAGAGGGTCATTTAATTCTCAGACCTATAACACTGCACAGCAGTCGGAGGCTGGTCGACTCCCCTTCGCTGGTGTCCCGCGCATTATTCCTCCAGGACGGCGGCAGTGGGATGCGAAGACCTATCGGGATGTGGAATTTCCTCCTTCTGGGCTCCACGGTAACAATGGGACTGAACGTTGCCTGGTTACCCACTAACTTTGTCACCAGTTCGTCGGGAACGGGCTGAGCCTGCGGGAAGGAACGAATGGTAAGAGAGCGTCCAAGCCAAAACATAAAGAAATGATTCAACAGTTCAACGGTCCTCGTCCCAAAATTCGAAACACTCGGGCACCTGTTCACTTCAGACAATGTTGGCAGAAGAAGAAACGTATTATTAGGGTTTAACAATCTCCATTAGATGTTCAAGGGCAGGAAACATTCGCCAATAGGCACTTGAAGCTCAACATTATTCTGCTGCCCCATTTATAATGAACAGGTTTGTGCCTCTGTTAAAACGGGGGACAGATCAATGTCAACTGAAGGAATTGAGCCAAGATTCCAGCCTCTGCTCATCTCGCTGTCCTTATGAGATTGTTTTTTTTTTGTTTTGGGCAGGATTGGAGCCAAATGTATCATCCTGATGACAAACACTTTGTGAAGGTGGTGTCTTGGAATTTCTCTCTCTCTCCCCACCGCCCCTCCCTCCTTCAACTGTTATCGGTAATTTTTTTAAAACTCTCTTTTTAGATTCCTGGCCCTTCACTCAGACTGGGTCCCACACAGGGCTGGACAATCATTGTCCACGTCCCCTGACTGAGCCTTTTCTGAGAGGCAATCTGGGAGGTACGGACTCTGGCACAGGAAGATTTCTCTTTTCCCACCGCTCCCTCTCCCTGAAAATGGGGAGATAACATTGGAATCGGAAGATAACATGAAAACTCAGCGAGAATTAGACAATGTGCGAGTTGATGGTGAGAATGCAACCTGAGGCAACTTTTGGAATCGGCTGCCGTGGAGGTTGCTGAGGAACCAGCGATATGGGATGCTTGTTTGCTAAAACAGTATAAAAGAGAGATACAAAGCAAAACTCATTGTGAACTTTAGCTGCCTTTGAGGAGAGGTACCGTGGATAGGCGATAGTTCACGATTCCCGGGGAGTTCTTTACACGTGAGTAGGACTGATGTGTACTACTCTGGAATGTGGTCTTCAGGTGAATGTTTTGAAACAATCATAAATGTGGTAAATTATTGGACATATTACTGTCTCTGGCTTTCACAAATCTGTTATTAAAAAGTATAAGGATTATCCAACCATCAGTTTTTGCACAGTTTCAATGTACCGATACCTCCAGTTATTTCTGAACACACTGTTCCTGCTGGCTGAGTGGGTAAAAGCACCAAGTGGTGTGGCACTGAGACACAAAGATCAGGAAGATCAGAATCTCAGTCCACCGTCTGTGCTGGGTTAGCAGGTTTGGAGCTCCATTGCTGACCCCAGCGACCCCATGCTTGGGAGGGGGAAGAGAGACTCAGCCTGAGTTCCGGCTCCTGATTCCTCTCCAGTAATGCCCTGCTGGAATGTGCAGGCGTGTGGATGTCAGGTGAGAACAGCTACAGCTCGGCTACGATTCTCCCCAAGATCAAACAGCTCCGCTGTGATTCTCCCCATGATCAAACAGCTCCGCTGTGATTCTCCCTGTGCACAAACATCGGCTGACATTCACGATCTAAGCTGATGTGCAGCAAGAGCCAAATACAGCTGAAAATACACAGCAGGTCAGTCAGCAATGTAAATTGTATAATTTATATCAATTAGTGTTCATTGTATTCAAGTGGTGGGTATCAATTGGGGACTCTCTTGTATCCTTTTTATAGGAGAGCTTATCTCGGGTGTGGTGTGTGTGTGTAAGGGGACTATCTGTGAATAAAGGCTTGGAAGCAACTGAAGACCAGGCTCCAGTATTCCCTCCTTCACCACATGACTGTCTAATTTTAACAAGCATCTGGAAAGAGGAAAGACAGGTTATTGAGGTGAACTTTCACCAGAACCAAATGGCCAATTGGGCAAGCGGAACTCTCCCTCAACGGAAGTCACTGAGGGTTGAGACAGCTGGAGTGGGGGACAATAATATTTCGTCAATAAAAGGAACCAGGGATGGTGTGCGACAGGACAGTGTTGCTCGGAAACATCCTCAATCTATTTTCAAAACTTCAGCTTCAAGAGAAAAACACCTTCTGCAGGCCTTTTATTCCCGCTGGTTTCCAAGTTGAGAGCAGGGGCGGGCTTGTGTTATTAATTATAGAGCGTGGGAAGGTTCTGTGATTGCGAATGGAATGGGCCAGTTGCTGACGTTACCTGAAGGCCCAGCCGGACTCTCTTGATCACTGCGGACGCAGGGAAGGAGGTCTGCACCTTTGGGACGTGCGTGCTGCTCAGGACGCCCCCCTCTGGCCCAATCCACTCGCTGTCTTGCCTGATACGAGAGACGACGGCAAAGTAAAGCGGGAAGTCCATGGAGACGATGCGGCAGATTCGCTTCCGCTCCAGCTCCTCCGGGCAGTCAAGGTCTGTGTGAACATCAACACCACGGTCAGCACAAAGCCGTGTCCGACACGGCATTTAGTAACGGCTCCCGTTACCGGGACTAATAATCCAAAGAGCGTGAGTTCAAATCCCACCGTGGCAGGTTGAGAATTTCGGAACATAGGAACAGGAGGAGGCCATTCAGCCCCTCGAGCCCGCTCCGCCATTTGATAAGATCATGGCTGATCTGTGATCTAACTCCATATACCCGCCCTTGGCACATATCCCTTAATACCTTTGGTTGCCAAAAAGCTATCTATCTCAGAATTTGAATTCAGTTCAATAAAAATCAGGAATTAAAAGACTAGTAATTGGCTAAAGTGACCCTGAACCTGTTGGATTGTCATAAAAAACCCAACTGGTTCACTGATGTCGTTTGGAGAGGGAAACCTGCCGTCCTTACCCGGACTGGGCCTATATGTGACTCCAGTCCCACACCAACGTGGTTGACTCTTAACTACCCTCTGAAGTGGCCTAGCGAGCCACTCAGTTGTAACTCACCGCTACCCCAGGGTAGCCAGGGACCGGCAATAAATGCTGGCCTTGCCAGCAACGTCCACACGCCGAGAATGGATTCATAAAACATTCTCAGCAGCGGCAGCAGCTCCCACAGAGCAAAGGGAGGGGCGATGGATGAAACAGAGTCAGCTGGTATCAGAATCGAACCAACATGCTCACCAGCACCATTAATTTACAGTTAAATCAAACCTGGATCCAATCATCATAGAATCATGGATTGATACAGCACAGAAGGAGGCCATTCGGCCCATCGTTCCTGTGCCGGCTCTTTGAAAAATGTATCCAATTAGTCCCACTCCCTTGCTCTTTCCCCATAGCCCTGTAAACCAATCTGGTTTTGAAGTTATGTTGGTTGCTCTCCTTGGTCATGTTATTTACCCACAATCCTTTGGTAGACTACCGTGCCCACCAAGGTGAGGGATAATCAGTGCTGGTAAACATGTTACCCAGCGGAGAAAGGGGGGGCGTTTGTCCGGCGGAGAAAGGGGTGCGTCTGTCCGGCGGAGAAAGGGGGGGCGTATGTCCGGCGGAGAAAGGGGGGAGCGTCTGTCCGGCGGAGAAAGGGGGGCGTCTGTCCGGTGGAGAAAGGGGGGCGTCTGTCCGGCGGAGAAAGGGTGGGGGGCGTTTGTCCGGCGGAGAAAGGGGGGCGTCTGTCCGGCGGGGAAAGGGGGGCGTCTGTCCGGCGGAGAAAGGGGGGGGGCCTTTGTCTGGCGGAGAAAGCGGGGGGCATTTATCCGGCGGAGAAAGGGGTGGCGTCTGTCTGGCGGAGAAAGTGGGGGGACGTCTGTCCGGCGGAGAAAGGGGGGGCGTTTGTCCGGCGAAGAAAGGGGGGGCGTCTGTCCGGCGGAGAAAGGGGGGCGTTTATCCAGTAGAGAAAGGGGACGTTTATCCAGTAGAGAAAGGGGGGCGTTTATCCAGTAGAGAAAGGGGGTGTTTATCCAGTCGAGAAAGGGGGGCGTTTATCCAGTAGAGAAAGGGGGCATTTATCCAGTAGAGAAAGGGGGCGTTTATCCAGTAGAGAAAGGGGGCGTTTATCCAGTAGAGAAAGGGGACGTTTATCCAGTAGAGAAAGGGGGCGTTTATCCAGTAGAGAAAGGGGACGTTTATCCAGTAGAGAAAGGGGGGCGTTTATCCAGTAGAGAAAGGGGGGCGTTTATCCAGTAGAGAAAGGGGGGCGTTTATCCAGTAGAGAAAGGGGGCGTTTATCCAGTAGAGAAAGGGAGGCGTTTATCCAGTAGAGAAAGGGGGGCGTTTATCCAGTAGAGAAAGGGGGGCGTTTATCCAGTAGAGAAAGGGGGGCGTTTATCCAGTAGAGAAAGGGGGCGTTTATCCAGTAGAGAAAGGGGGGCGTTTATCCAGTAGAGAAAGGGGGCGTTTATCCAGTAGAGAAAGGGGGTGTTTATCCAGTAGAGAAAGGGAGGCGTTTATCCAGTAGAGAAAGGGGGGCGTTTATCCAGTAGAGAAAGGGGGGCGTTTATCCAGTAGAGAAAGGGGGGCGTTTATCCAGTAGAGAAAGGGGGCGTTTATCCAGTAGAGAAAGGGGGTGTTTATCCAGTAGAGAAAGGGAGGCGTTTATCCAGTAGAGAAAGGGGGGCGTTTATCCAGTAGAGAAAGGGGGCGTTTATCCAGTAGAGAAAGGGGGCGTTTATCCAGTAGAGAAAGGGGGCGTTTATCCAGTAGAGAAAGGGGGGCGTTTATCCAGTAGAGAAAGGGGGCGTTTATCCAGTAGAGAAAGGGGGGCGTTTATCCAGTAGAGAAAGGGGGGCGTTTATCCAGTAGAGAAAGGGGGGTGTTTATCCAGTCTGAGGTGAATTTGAATCCTGGCACCACAAATAACCCTCGAAATTGGACCCTTGTAACCTGCTCTTACTCAAATGAATCTCGAAGCTGCCGGTACCATAAAGTGAAAAACAAACTAATGTAAGGCTATTGCAGTTTGACTGTGAATTGGTCAAAGCCAACTCGTGTTGAGATGTATTTGAACAGCATGTCACACCCCCTTCTAACCCCCCCGGTGCCACCCCCAAACACACACACACACCTTCATCCATTCCATTCAGGAGCTGATCCAACTGTTCCATTTCAGGTCGGTTGCGATGGTCCTTCCATGCTGATCCATTCTCACTCCGCAGGACTATGAGCTCCCGGTCAGTATGTTCCACTGAGGCAAAATGCGGAATTTCCACAATGACAGGCCTAAATAAAGAGAGAAAAAGAGAAAAGGGAGAAAGAGAGAGATTGGGAGAAAGAGAAAAGGATTCAATGGGCAGGAGAGACAAAGACCAAGAGAGAGAGAGAGTGAGGAAAGAAACAAGGCAGACAGAAAGAAAGGCAGAGACAAAGAGAAGCATTCAATTTTCAGATTTATTTCTGAATTGAAGGGCCAAAATTCTTTAATTGGGACTTTCACATAGAAGATTCTCACAAGTCTTTGAAGAGAAAGTTCCATAATGAACAGATGGATTCCCAGCAGAGTTCAAGGGCAATGTGTGGAGGGTAAAGCATCTGAACTCCACCACTGCCATTGATCTAGAACACTGGCCATGATCCAGAACAAAGTCCGCAATCTAGGACACTGCCCGTGATCTAGAACACTGCCTATGATCCAGAACAAAGTCCGCAATCTAGGACACGGCCCATGATCTCGAACACTGGCCATGATCTAGAACACTGGCCATGATCCAGAACAAAGTCTGCAATCCAGGACACGGCCCGTGATCTAGAACACTGCCCGTGATCCAGAACACTGCCCGTAATCCAGTACACTGGCCATGATCTAGAACATTGGCTGCGATCTTGGACACTACCCGTTATCAGCCCCAGTTTGGGTATTGTTATACGATGTCATGGAGGCTGAACATGGAGGAATTGTTGTTGACTTTTTAAGACACACAAACACCAAATATTTGGAAGGCGAATGCAATCACAGAACACTTTTCCAATTGTGAAAATTAATGGAGTTCGAATCAGAACTTTGTGTTACGAGATTCTCAACCCAGAATACACCTGAACTTATGTTTTAATTCTATTTTGATAAAGGATGTGTCAAGATTTCTATCTGAAGTGCAACTTGTGTTGCTTTGACCGGTAGCCTGGGACTTCAGGCCAGTTCTTCTCCTTATTTAGAATGAAGAAGTCTCCTTATTCCAGATCCCTCAGTCGCTGGACACAGTCTATAAGCAAGACTTTTGACACAGTCTGTAGATTCTTGTTCTGGATCATTTCTATGCTGAATTGGACAGACAACCAAATTGCTATTGCAATGTAATTTCGTTTTGTGCATGCGCTTGAAAGTTGGCTGGAAGATTGAAAGACTCGACCCCACCCTGCCCAGCTATCCTGCCCATTCTCGACTTGACAAAGCAGCCCCCACTTCCATTCACCATTCATTAAATGTTGCACACAGGTACGTACCCCAGGAACTGGGTACCAGCCGGTCCCAGCGCTATCACCCTGCTTCCCAGCCCTTCTCCTTCCACCAGCGGTGGGGGGCTGACCAACTTCTGAGACTTCACCAGCCGGCAGGTGATGCGTGTCGGAGCGTTGCACGTCCGTGGTGGGATGATGACTCGCAGCCCATTGTGTCGGCTTCCTCTCATCGAGCCTCCGCGCGCATCCACCATGAAACTCACCAGAAATCTGCCAAAGAGAGAGGATGTGACATGGGTCAGTATGGAGCAACTTCCATAGTTTGGGTGGAGTCCATGATACAGCAGGCTGTAACTGGCCTGTCTTTGGAGCAATCTTGATGGGACAAATGGACTAGCCATCCCATGATTTTTTGTGTTCTTCTGAGTGATCTACATTGGCCATTATGGTATCTTCCCAAACAATTAATGCCCTTTGTTGGTAACAGGTGGACCAATGCTCCAGGTATGAGTTGAATCAATGTTTCAAGTCCACACCAAACTCATTGAGGATTGAGCATATTTCTGTACTGACCACTTCAATCTCATGGGCGCTTCTGTTTTCAAGAAGGCCATTTGTAATTTTTATTCCAATCTGGAGCCAGGACCATTCCTGAGCTCTTCACTTCTTCCGATCTTCACTGTTGTGACTTTAAGGGGTGGATTTTTTGCTTTGCTCCTTTCCCGTTTTTATTTCAGGCAAGCTGTTATTCTTTTGCGCGGAGTTTTTCCAGCCCCCGGGGGTTGCTGTCGCAAGTGGCACAGCTCCTTTTGTCGCCCCCTCCAACCAAGGCAGGTGACACAGCAGTGGCACAAATACAGCTGGGAGCCCACCAAAAAGTTGAGCCCAGAAGATCCGCCATGGATCGATGGTGGTCGGAACATTCGGAACAGGACTTGGTCCTTCAGCCCCTCAGGCCTGCTCCGCCATTCGATGAGATCACGGCTGATCTGCACCTCAACTCCATTTACCCGCCTTTGCTCCATATCCTTTGACACCCTTCGCCAACAAAAATATGTTGATCTCAGTCCTGAAAGCTCCAACTGTCCCAGCATCCAAGTTGCAAACCCCCACTACCCTTTGTGTGAGAAAGCGTTTCCCAACTTTGCTCCTGAATGGCCTCGCTCTGATTTTAAGATTATGTCCCCTTGTTCTTGAAGGCACGGAGCTTGCCCCACCATTCCTGAACATCCCGATAATTCTCCCAGGGCAGTCCTGACTTTCACCTCATCATTCCAGGCCCTGACTGCAGTGGGATCAGCTCCAGTTGTTGCAGACCCAACAAGCACTGCATCAAAAACAGATCCCCAAATCCCACCTTGTTCACCCAGTGCTGCAATGTGTTGCAGCCACTAAGAAAGACCCCTCATTCGGGTCATTTCCTTCTCATTTTTGCATTGCTCTGTCTCCCCCCGCCCCTGCCCCCATACCAGTTTGGTTATGAATTTTACTTACTTTGCAGTGTAAATTAAAAACTTCATTTTGATTACAATTCTTCTCGCAAATGGAAGAGAGCTATTTTAAGCTGTGATGCTTCAACTGAAGATCACATTGATAATTTAAAGCTTTTGCAATCAATTTTTAAAGAAGCACAGATCCTGTCAGCAGACTCATTAAGAAAGTCATTAAAATGAAGCTAGGAGAGAATGAGATGCCCCAAACACAGGAGATTCGGAATATTTATTAGGATTTGCATTACAGCTCAGCAATTAAAAGCCTGCCTGCTGACTCTTCAACAGGTTGCCACCTCATTGAGTGTGTTAATATAGCTATAAGACATTAGTGCACACTGAATAAAAGCTGGCAGCTCACCCCATCCACAACTGTATGGCCTGTGTATGTCTCTGTATAGGTTCAGCACACACTGTGTCGTTCACCCCGATTGGGCACTATATTGTGTGTGGAGATTTTGTACCAAGTCTTGTGTAAAATCAGCACACACTCGGTGAAGGCGGGCAGTACTTCCCAATCGAGTCCTGTGGAGCTTGTCCTCCCATTTCTGCTTCTGTGCATGTTCAGCATACACCAGATAAAAGGGAACAACTCCACTCGTGTGTGATCCTGCACAACTCTTGGGTGTGTCTCCGTGCTAATTCCTGTCAGTGTATTCTAACACGGGGTAAAGGATGAACATGGTACCTTTCTCTCCTCTCTGCGAATGTATGGCTTGACTACGTCACAATGTCAACACTCGTAGATGTGCACTGTAGACTAGATAAGTCGTACGTCTGGGGCAACACAGAAATTAACAATTACTCCTCACAGCACCGATCTGTTTCTGACGGAGGGAGAGCAGTTACTGTCAACGGATACAGTGGCTAAGAGCCGCTTCTAGACTAATGGGAGGAGGCCATTCAGCCCCTCGAGCCTGTTCCACCATTCAATTCGATCATGGCTGATCTGTATCTTAACTCCATCGACCCATCTTGGTTCCATAACCCTTAATCCCCTTGCCTAACAAAAATCGATCAATCTCAGGTTTGAAATTTTCAATTGACCCCCAGCCTCAACAGCTTTTTGGGGGAGAGAGTTCCAGATTTCCACTCCCCTTTGTGTGAAGAAATGCTTCCTGACATCACCTCTGAACGGCCGAGCTCTAATTTTAAGGACTCTCCCACCAGAGGAAATAGTTTCTCTCTATCTACCCGATCAATTCCTTTAATCATTTTAAACTCCTCAATGAGACCACTCCTTAATCTTCTAATCTCGAGGGAATACAAGCCGAGTCTATGCAACCTGTCCTCATAATTTAACCCTTCCGGCCCAGTATCATTCTGACAAAAGGAGTGATATTCTGGGATGTTTCCACAGCTGGACTGGTGGTGGAAAAACGAATAAAACACTGACTGCTGTTACATAATAAAGATTTTTGAATTCGCATCAACACCTACCATCAGAAAACAAGGCAGGGCCCCAGCCCCTGTATCCCTAGTCTGTCTCATGACCCGAGCCCCTGTATCCCTAGTCTGTCTCATGACCCCAGCCCCTGTATCCCTAGTCTGTCTCATGACCCCAGCCCCTGTATCCCTAGTCTGTCTCATGACCCCAGCCCCTGTATCCCTAGTCTGTCTCATGACCCCAGCCCCTGTATCCCTAGTCTGTCTCATGACCCCAGCCCCTGTATCCCTAGTCTGTCTCATGACCCCAGCCCCTGTATCCCTAGTCTGTCTCATGACCCCAGCCCCTGTATCCCTAGTCTGTCTCATGGCCCCAGCCCCTGCATCCCTCGTCTGTCTCATGACCCCAGCCCCTGTATCCCTAGTCTGTCTCATGACCCCAGTCCCTGTATCCCTAGTCTGTCTCATGACCCCAGCCCCTGTATCCCTAGTCTGTCTCATGACCCCAGCCCCTGTATCCCTACTCTGTCTCATGACCCTAGCCCCTGTATCCCTAGTCTGTCTCATGACCCTAGCCCCTGTATCCCTAGTCTGTCTCATGGCCCCAGCCCCTGTATCCCTAGTCTGTCTCATGACCCCAGCCCCTGTATCCCTAGTCTGTCTCATGACCCCAGCCCCTGTATCCCTAGTCTGTCTCATGACCCCAGCCCCTGCATCCCTACTCTGTCTCATGACCCCAGCCCCTGTATCCCTAGTCTGTCTCATGACCCCAGCCCCTGTATCCCTACTCTGTCTCATGACCCTAGCCCCTGTATCCCTAGTCTGTCTCATGACCCCAGCCCCTGCATCCCTCGTCTGTCTCATGACCCCAGCCCCTGTATCCCTAGTCTGTCTCATGACCCCAGCCCCTGTATCCCTAGTCTGTCTCATGACCCCAGCCCCTGTATCCCTAGTCTGTCTCATGACCCCAGCCCCTGTATCCCTAGTCTGTCTCATGACCCCAGCCCCTGTATCCCTAGTCTGTCTCATGACCCCAGCCCCTGTATCCCTAGTCTGTCTCATGACCCCAGCCCCTGTATCCCTAGTCTGTCTCATGACCCCAGCCCCTGTATCCCTAGTCTGTCTCATGACCCCAGCCCCTGTATCCCTACTCTGTCACATGACCCTAGCCCCTGTATCCCTAGTCTGTCTCATGACCCCAGCCCCTGTATCCCTAGTCTGTCTCATGACCCCAGCCCCTGTATCCCTAGTCTGTCTCATGACCCCAGCCCCTGTATCCCTACTCTGTCTCATGACCCTAGCCCCTGTATCCCTAGTCTGTCTCATGACCCCAGCCCCTGTATCCCTAGTCTGTCTCATGACCCCAGCCCCTGTATCCCTAGT
Source organism: Heptranchias perlo (assembly GCF_035084215.1). Classification (NCBI taxonomy): domain Eukaryota; kingdom Metazoa; phylum Chordata; class Chondrichthyes; order Hexanchiformes; family Hexanchidae; genus Heptranchias; species Heptranchias perlo. The sequence goes on from NC_090344.1 coordinate 46,461,954, forward strand.
CTGTCTCATGACCCCAGCCCCTGTATCCCTAGTCTGTCTCATGACCCCAGCCCCTGTATCCCTAGTCTGTCTCATGACCCCAGCCCCTGTATCCCTACTCTGTCTCATGACCCTAGCCCCTGTATCCCTAGTCTGTCTCATGACCCCAGCCCCTGTATCCCTAGTCTGTCTCATGACCCCAGCCCCTGTATCCCTAGTCTGTCTCATGACCCCAGCCCCTGTATCTCTAATCTGTCTCATGACCCAAGCCCCTGTATCCCTAGTCTGTCTCATGACCCCAGCCCCTGTATCCCTAGTCTGTCTCATGACCCCAGCCCCTGTATCCCTACTCTGTCTCATGACCCTAGCCCCTGTATCCCTACTCTGTCTCATGACCCCAGCCCCTGTATCCCTAGTCTGTCTCATGGCCCCAGCCCCTGCATCCCTCGTCTGTCTCATGACCCCAGCCCCTGTATCCCTCGTCTGTCTCATGACCCCAGCCCCTGTATCCCTAGTCTGTCTCATGACCCCAGCCCCTGTATCCCTAGTCTGTCTCATGGCCCCAGCCCCTGCATCCCTCGTCTGTCTCATGACCCCAGCCCCTGTATCCCTAGTCTGTCTCATGACCCCAGCCCCTGTATCCCTAGTCTGTCTCATGACCCCAGCCCCTGTATCCCTAGTCTGTCTCATGAACCCAGCCCCTGTATCCCGACTCTGTCTCATGACCCTAGCCCCTGTATCCCTAGTCTGTCTCATGACCCTAGCCCCTGTATCCCTAGTCTGTCTCATGGCCCCAGCCCCTGTATCCCTAGTCTGTCTCATGACCCCAGCCCCTGTATCCCTAGTCTGTCTCATGACCCCAGCCCCTGTATCCCTAGTCTGTCTCATGACCCCAGCCCCTGCATCCCTACTCTGTCTCATGACCCCAGCCCCTGTATCCCTAGTCTGTCTCATGACCCCAGCCCCTGTATCCCTAGTCTGTCTCATGACCCCAGCCCCTGTATCCCTAGTCTGTCTCATGACCCCAGCCCCTGTATCCCTAGTCTGTCTCATGACCCCAGCCCCTGTATCCCTAGTCTGTCTCATGACCCCAGCCCCTGTATCCCTAGTCTGTCTCATGACCCCAGCCCCTGTATCCCTAGTCTGTCTCATGACCCCAGCCCCTGTATCCCTACTCTGTCTCATGACCCTAGCCCCTGTATCCCTAGTCTGTCTCATGACCCCAGCCCCTGTATCCCTAGTCTGTCTCATGACCCCAGCCCCTGTATCCCTAGTCTGTCTCATGACCCCAGCCCCTGTATCCCTACTCTGTCTCATGACCCTAGCCCCTGTATCCCTAGTCTGTCTCATGACCCCAGCCCCTGTATCCCTAGTCTGTCTCATGACCCCAGCCCCTGTATCCCTAGTCTGTCTCATGACCCCAGCCCCTGTATCCCTAGTCTGTCTCATGACCCCAGCCCCTGTATCCCTAGTCTGTCTCATGACCCCGGCCCCTGTATCCCCACTCTGTCTCATGACCCTAGCCCCTGTATCCCTAGTCTGTCTCATGACCCCAGCCCCTGTATCCCTAGTCTGTCTCATGACCCCAGCCCCTGTATCCCTAGTCTGTCTCATGACCCCAGCCCCTGTATCTCTAATCTGTCTCATGACCCTAGCCCCTGTATCCCTAGTCTGTCTCATGACCCCAGCCCCTGTATCCCTAGTCTGTCTCATGACCCCAGCCCCTGTATCCCTACTCTGTCTCATGACCCTAGCCCCTGTATCCCTACTCTGTCTCATGACCCTAGCCCCTATATCCCTAGTCTGTCTCATGACCCCAGCCCCTGTATCTCTAATCTGTCTCATGACCCTAGCCCCTGTATCCCTAGTCTGTCTTGTGACATGACCCTCAGCATCGCCTGTCCTTGACGCCGTGCAGTGTTGGATTTGGCACAAGGCGATGCAGTCTCAGAGCAGGGTAATGCCTGTAGCTGGAGGTGTGTGAGACAGAGGCAGGAGAAGTGGAGCTGCATAGATAGGCAAGTGGTTTATGGAAAAAAAAACAAAAAAGAAGGCACGACTTCGACTAGCCGTCTGCAGATTCTCTGTCCTCACTTACCCGGACCGGATAGGTTTGGCAACAGGAGTGACATTATGGGATGTTTCCACAGCTGGACTGCTGGTGGATATGCTACTAAAAACATAAAACAGAGATAGAGAGAGGCTGCATGATGTCATCTGCTAATTTTCTCTCGGGCCCCACTTCCCCAGGCTGGGGAGGAGCTGACGTTTACATCGAGCATTTCAACAATAAGAAAATGAAATGTAAAAAGAGGAAGAGAGAGAGAGAGACTGCACAAGGTAACCTGCACAATTCCTCTCCAGTCCCACTTACCCAGGGAGGACAATGCTGACACTGGGACTGTCAGTCGGGCTTGAACTATCGGACATTTCTGGAGCTGGACTGTTGGGTTCACTGATAAAAAATAAAACCAGAGAGACACTGCATGAGGTACTCCAGATAAAGTCTCCTCCAGCCCCATTTCCCCAGCACTGATTGGGGAGCAGATGTGGACATATTTTTTTTTTGTTTCAAAGGCAAGGCAAACGCAGGAAGTAAAATTTAAAATAAAGTGAGAGCAATCAAACGCAGACGCCCCCTCCACTCCCGCTTACCCTGTGTGGATGGGGCTGGCGATCGGGCTGATGTTGTCAGAAGTCTCCGTCGCTGGGCTGCTGGGCGTGAAGGAATCTTCATCAAAGTCCTTGGACACTGAGACAGACGGCTGCTGCTGCACAAGGAATGCAAGAGGAGGAGAGATTAAGGTGGTGTGAAACGAGACAAGGCAATTCCAGCAAGTCCATCCCATTCCTCCAATGTGCAACGCCCCCGCCCCGATGGACTTCATCCACCTTTCAATCTCCTGAGGGAGAATTCAGCTCCCTTTCTCTCAGACGTCTCAGGGTCTGCTGACCTCACGGTCCACCGTTCAACCTTGGCTGGTTGTTTCCCACAGACGACACTCCCTTGGTCACAACGGCCAGTGTGTTCCAGGCAGTATTTGAGGCACCCACAAATGACCAGTTCTTAGGACTGATGTTTTTGTTTTCATAAAAAAAAACGGGAGACGCGCGAGCTGAAGCATGAGTCGTGAAACGGGCAGAATCTTCCCAAACATATCTGTGGCCATAACTTCCACACGACCAGCAGCAATGGTGAACCAGTAAGCAGGCCACCGTTGTGTGCTTCGAGTGGTCTTGACCCAAGATGGAGAGTTCTGTGGGTGGGACAGGACCCTTTAGTTATCTCTCCTTCCAGAGGTGACTGGTGCTTTGGATTCTTCCTTTCTCAACGTGGTGCCTTATTTTGACTCTATGCTCCACACAGCAGTTGCACTGTGACTGGGGATACTCTCTCAATGAGATGAGGTGAGTTCTGTTGTCAGCTCAGAGATCTGAATTACATCTCAATCGGTTCAATGTCCTGCAGGATTCTATTTGTGATTAATTTCCCCCTTCAAATTCCACCATGCTGCACACCAGCAGACTTCAATAACAACAACAACTTGCATTTATATAGCGCCTTGTAGTAAAACATCCCAAGGTGCTTCGCAGGAACGTCATCAAACAAAACCTGATACCGAGCCGCATGAGGAAGTATTAGGGCAGGTGACCAAAAGCTTGGTCAAAGAGGGTCTTAAAGGAGGAGAGAGGTAGAGAGACGTAGAGATTTGGGGGGGAATTCCAGAGCTTAGGGCACAGGCAGCTAAAGGCACGGCCGCCAATGGTGGAGCGATTAAAATCGGGGATGCACAAGAGGCCAGAATTAGAGGAGCGACAGAGATGTAAGAGGGTTGTGGGGCTGGAGGAGGTTACAGAGATAGGGTAGGGAGAGGCCATGGAGGGATTTGAAAACAAGGATGAGAATTTTAAAATGGGAATTTCCACCAACACTGTTCAATATCCAGCCACGAAGCGTTTGAGAGTGGATTCGAATGACCCTCTGATTCTTTTTCCTCTCTGCCAATGGGAACATGTCTGACCCCTGCCTACCAGCTCCTAACAGAAGCATCATTGAGGCCCCAGTGAGCATGCAGTGTGAGCCTATGACCCACCTCTCTGTGATGCAGGATTTGGAGCTCCAATGTGGTTCATAGACGCGACTGCTCAGTTTCTTCAGTGTGAAGAATGTTTTAAATGTCGATCTGATTGACAAAGCATTTCGTTGCAATATCTGCATTCCACAAGTGGATCACGTGGACCAGAGCTTACAAGCAGCAAACCAGACAAATAGCTCAATGCAAATATCAATTATGCAAATGTTGGGTTTCTGGGCAAGATGCTATGTCCACCTTAAACGTTGAGGTCTTGGACAAGGCTTTTCAGTGCCACTGGCCTCTGTGAAGACCCTGAGCTCTCATACTTTGTATGCATGAGCAATGATTCGTCAAATTGGAGTAACATCGGCAACATTAATATCTAGGTCTGGGTGTTCAAATGGGAACATCGAATTGAATCGGGCTCCTCATCCAGAAACCAGCAAACCCCCTCCCCACCCACCACCCTCCCTCCCATGACAAGTGTCAATTTGGCTAAAGAATCTCAGTGAGGCTGCAGCTCACTTTGGATCTCATTACTGTGGGGATTGAGGATTGACACTGCCAGTGATCAGCAATTACTCAGGATGAAAATACTGGAGGAGGGACAAGAAGAGCTGGGAGAGGGGATAGATGTGAGGTCACAATTGTAAGGGCTCCTTTCCTGCCCTGTGATCAACTTCCAACTCGATGTTATAGCTACTGAAATCCCAGCACAAGTATGCCTTGGAAATACTTGGCTTTTGCACGGTGTATCCATACCTGTTCTAATTGGACTGTGGCCTGCTCCTTTGCAACTATGGTTTCCGGTGCAGCAAATGGCATTCTGTGTATCGCAGGAGAGTATGACCTGGAAAGAATGATAAACACAAAAAAAAAACTCACACCATTTTCCCCTTAACATTCCTCTTTTGCTCCTTCCTCAGCTCCAACTACACTGTCATGCATGTCCTTCCTCTTCTTAATATCCTCACTGTGTTGGAATCAAGACTCACTGCACCTGCTCTAATTCATTCTTTGCCAGGACCTCTTGGTAGTGTCCTGCATTTGGCCTTCGCCCTTTCCCTAGGTTGCTCGGCCGGCTTCAAAACAGCTGAAAGGGACCAGAATGTAAACAATGTGAAAGGTACTCAACATGGTGACATGTGTCCCTTGAACCACTGTGGAGAACTGGGAGATAAACTCACTGTCCATTGCTTTATTGACCTACTGAGATACCAGTGTAACAAGTAGTGCAGTATCCACCCCCACCAAGCAGTCTTCAGCACCTCCATGCACAGACACAATGAACCTTACACGTCAAAATCAGTGGTCTTCTTGGCAGACAAGAAGTCATCTTCCTGATCCTTCGAGTCATCCAGTTTCAGATATTTGCCTGAGTCCCCTCCGAGGACATCTTCCCCTGTAAATCAAAGAGGTCAAGAGATCACCAACCATTGCTCTCATATTTCTGCAGTGAAAAGAAATGTTCCATGTTTGTTTTTCCTTTCCCTCTTTAGACCCCATCCATGCTGTGCTGCGTTCCCTGAGCCAGCTAGGCAAGCAGACTGCTGCAAATGTCACCGCTTACTTGGCATCCCATAAACCCTTCCAATGAGCTGCCAAGGCAACAGATCAGCTGACGGTAAGAGACCGTCCCCCTCCTCTCCAGACGAGCGGAGACGGTAAATATGCACAAAGTGGAGTAGCAGCTGGGCTGGCATGGATCTTAATGGTGGACGTGGCTTTCAGACCACCGTATAATTACTGCCGAGGAATTTCGAAAATACTGAAACCCTCCCCACCTCCCCCACAAAAGCTGAATGATAAAGCTTCAGGAAACAGCTACATAACCCCCTTCCTCCCCAAAGCTGGAATGGAAGCGGCACATTCGGACATTCAATTGGCCCCCAAAGCTGGAGTAAAAGTGAGAAGGTGATGTGAACACAGCTGAGAGATGGAAATGGAGGGGAACGCAGATGCTATGTTCTCATTTTGTTTCAATGCCCTGTATGCATGAGGCAGCCTGGAATGGGATTTTGCCCCAATTAGATTAGGTACTTGAAGCAAAAAGCATACTCATACCTAGGATAGTGTGGGGATTTCCTAGAAAGCAAGAGAAGCAACATTTAGACCTTTACCAAGGCAATCAGAGCACACACAGCCCCGTGCTTTTATTTTTGAACACATTACCATATTCAGCACATATTGTGAGAGGTGCAACAAGTGTTAGAGGTGTAAAGACAGACACTGACTCATTGTGAAAGAGGAGCAGAGCGAGAGTCTCACAGGCCGCCATCTCCACAGCCGGGTTCCAGCCACCCACAATAGTTGTGAAAGGCACAACGGCTCCGCCCTCACTACCACTCTCAATTACTGGCTCTCTTGTGATGTGGAGATGCCGGTGATGGACTGGGGTGGACAAATGTCAGGAGTCTTACAACCTGGTGTTGTAAGACTCCTTACATTGGTTCTCTTGTAGCAGGCGTGTGATTTTAGCCATGTTTGCAGCACAGAGTCAGTCACAGCGACTGACCGAGAGGCACAGCCCAAGGGCTGCGAAACACCATGCCTGGGACCAAATATTGGGGAAAGGGTGAAGAATGAAATAACTTGGCAGCTTTCAACTCACACACTGCTCAACCTCCCTCTGATCCCTGAGTACTTGTTGCTGCAAATCCACCTTACTGTCTAATTACTTTCGGCTCAAACTCTAAAAGTGTTTTGGTCAAGTTAAGAATTAATTCGGGTCAGTTGACAAACAGTTCGCATTTGCAAAGCTGCAACTAGCTTTGTCTCCTGCGAAGTTACTTACGGAAATTTTTTTTAAAATGTCTCTTTCCCCTTAACTGTGTGCCTGCTTGTCTGCCACTTGAATTCTTTCCACCTGCCCTGTTTTGTCCTTGTTTGCGTTTTTCTGTCTCCATTACTTTCTGTGTGCCTCTCGCATATTTTCATCATCTCATTTTTGACTCCAGTGTTTCCCATTCCCACATATGTTCTCCTTTTGTCATCCCCGTATCTGTTTGTCTTCAACTCTTCCTGACTTTTTCCACTTTCCCTCTTTTTGTCGGACTCTCCCCACGATCTCCCTTCTCTTCCACGTGTTTCCCACTCTCTCTGTGGGGCCTCTCACACACTTTCCCGTTCTATTTGGTTTTCTCTCTAACTTGTATTGACCAAGCTGTGAGTAATTACTAAACACACTTTTCCAGCCTGTGAGTTGTTCCCACTTCCAGTGTATTCCACTTGATAAATACCACTTCACCGCTGAAGAAACATCATCATGGGGAATGACAAATAATTGTCAGATGTGACTCTCAACATGAGATATTGAACGTGAAGGATTTCAGTGTCTGCTGACGATGCCATTCACCCCATAGTTTGAGGACAAAGGTTCACCTTCACTGACCAAACAGGATGTTGGAAGGAGATATTTCCCAGAACTCGTTGAATCGATGATTAACATTCATTTGTATTGTCTATTCGCACAATATATGAACATATCTACAAACACAGATATTTTAATACATTCATATTTGAGAATTTTATCACTCGTTCACAGTGTGTAATTTTTCTGCTATTTTGAAACATTATTCAAAGGTCACCATTGAATAATATTCGATAATCATCACTGCAGTGTAAGGAACAGTAGGATCTGTCTTGTGGATGTTGCTATTTATGGTGTCTTCCAATTTTTTTCAAATAATACTTGGAGTTCTATGGGGTTATCATGTTAAAAAGTCCCAAAGTGCTCGACGCAATGGGAAGGACTCTCCATAAATAACAACCCACAAACAAAATTGCACTCTCACATTTCAAAGCCACAATCCTTTTAATGGCTCATTAATTATTGAGTAAAATGGGCAGCGTCATGTTCAGAGAGAAATTTCAAGCCCGGAGAGTACAGATTTAGAGAGGCAGAAAGGAAAAGAAGCTGCAGAGAGCTTCAGTCTGTTTCACAACATGGTTATTTCTCATGATTTCTCCAATATGGATTTCAAACATCATTTTCATTTTTGGGGAATTAGTTTTGCACGTATTTGTGCAAAATTATCCGAATCACCACAAAAGCCAGGGCTCTGTCTGAAACATTGACTATTTCCCTATTTTAGAATTGCCATTTGTCCATTTATCAGCACTGAGGCTGCTCACCTATACTTAACACCATTAAAACACGCAAGACGTGACTTACACTGAAAATACTTGACCCTGCCAATAGATCCCTCCATGGCCTTTTCACAGACTATCTCTGCAATCTCCTCCAGCCCCATATTTTCTCTGTCCCTTTGTCTCTCACCTTCTGGGTATCTCTTCCTCCCTTTGTCTCACGAACAGTGGCAGAGCCTTCAACTGGCTTGGTCCAACTCTTTAGAACTCACTCCCCAAAACCCCCTGCCTCTCCACCTCTTTGACCGAGCTTTCAGTCTGCCTCTACCTCTGCCTTCCTGGCTCAGCATTCATTCCCCTCCACCTATCTGTGAAACACCACGGGAACGTTCTTTATTTTAAGGTGCTATATAAATACAAATGATTATCGTTCAAACTTCACAAATAAACTATTCTTTTCGGAATGCTGGTTTTCTTTTCGAGCAGAACTGGGAGCAGGACTGATCTGGTGAGGCCAGATTGGACAAAAATCAGATTTGTACATGCTGAGTTCATCTCAAAAAGAGTTAAATATGCAAATAGCTCCGTCTCCATCTCTATCTGTGGGTAAATCTCCACAAGTAACCCATACAGAACATGTCAGTATGTCAGGCTATTTTTAAAGAAGAGACCTTTTTCTCTCCTGAAATGATTGAGTGAACAAGGTGATGAGTCGAACTGAGAGATGTCGGTGTCTGATTGTGTCACTCACCTTCATCCTCCGAAACATCCAAGATTTCGTCAACGGTTTCAGGAAAGCTGAGCCTGTGTTTCTCTGTAATGGTCTGTCAGGAAAATACGGACACGCGGTGTTATTCCAATTGGATTATCTCACTCCATCCTGAGCACTTCCTCTCAGGCCAGGAAACACATTCCCGCAGAGTGCAGCTTGCCTGTTCACTCCAACCATTCCCATTCCCTGTTCATCTATTGGGAGTCCAACTCTCCTCAATTCTTCCTAAAAACCAAAGATGGTTGATCTCCAATGGAAAATAGGAGCACACCCATCACCAGCAGGTACAAGAGAACTTTGACCCGATGGAACTCTGCCTCCATTAAAGGAAGCATAGTCCCTATGTCCCTGAGTACCCCTCACCCCAAGGCTACTTGAAGCATTTAAAACCACTGCACAGATGTGTACAACTATACCATCAATGTAGTGTTAAGAAAGGCTACAACTGCACCAATTCAGAAACAACTGTACAATCATTCTCGCAAGAGTTCTGTAAAAAACGTTTATAATTTGACTAAATGTTTGATGCTTTCCTCTTTTGTTTTATTTTGTATTGTAAAGAGGGAAATAATTCCGCAGAGTTACAAAGGAGTCTGACTAACTTGGATCCCTGCACTTACTCTTGCTGACTTTGAGCTGACCTACGTTTGAATTGCAGGTGCTCACGACATCATTGGGAGTTACAGGTTGAGGAGAACGTATTGACTTTTAGTGCCCTGCTTCCTGAAGGTGCCGACTTTTGTCGGGGGAACAGTTTTTCAGGTGTCAGCAGGCATCTTACTGCTCAGCTCAGGTGAGACCGTGTTGTGTCGCTGGGCTATTTGACTGCAGCATGTTTCACAACTGAGCCCAAGCCCGGCCTCACACAGCGTCCAAGCAGGGATCAATGCAGTCAGGAAGGGCCTTGGCTGATTTGCCTCTTCCTGGCCCACGGGTGATGAGCTCCAGCTTCCTAACTGGTGCCCCGGCCAATATCAACACAGACATAAGAACATAAGAGAAAGGAGCAGGAGCAGGCCATATACCCATCGAGCCTGCTCCGCCATTCGATAAGATCATGGCTGATCTTCTACCTCAACTCCACTTTCCCACCCGATTCTATATCCCTTGATTCCCTTAGTGTCCAAAAATCTGTCACTCTCAGTCTTGAATATAATCAGCGACTGAGCACCTACAGCCCTTTGAGGTAGAGAATTCCGAAGATTCACAACCTTCTGAGTGAAGAAATTTCTCCTCACCTCAGTCCTAAATGGCCGACCCCTTATCCTGAGACTGTGCCTCCCAGTTCCAGACTCTCCAGCCAGGGGAAACAACCTCTCAGCATCTACCCTGACAAGCCCTCTCAGAATCTTGCATGTTTCAACGAGATCACCTCTCATTCTTCTAAACTCCAGAGAGTACAGGCCCGTTCCACTCAATCTCTCCTCATAGGACAACCCTCTCATCCCAGGAATCAATCTAGTGAACCTTTGTTGCACCGCCTCTGAGGCAAGTATATCCTTCCTTCGGTAAGGAGACCAGGGTTGAAACCAAGCAGTGCACTTACTCCCTGAGCCCTGCTTTAGACACCTGCAAAAAATCCGACATGGTTAAAATCGTTGACGTCAATAAAGGGCTGAGTTACGAGCAGAAATAAACCCCCTTCTTTTTAATTGCCCACCAGGCAGGCAGGGTTCGAACAAACCCCAAGAATCTGCTGCAGCTTGGCCTTGCTTCGCCAGACCGATTGTTTTCTCCATCACATGCTCCGCGCAACTGTGACGGGATGAACGATTGCATCCGTGCAGAGAAGTCGGCTGCGGGCAATGAACGTGGGATTCCGGTTGAGTTCACCAACGCGTTGGTTATTGCTGATCACACTCACCATGGTCACGGTTTCATCGGTAACAATCTTTAACACGTCCGTTACAGAGATGTAGCCCAGTCGCTTCGCAATAGCCAACGCTGTGCTGCCATTCTGAAAATGGATCAGGACATTGTTTGGCATCAGAATCAGCCACACAGAGAACGAGTGATTAAAAACAAGCTCCCCTCTGCTTGGGCACCTGCCAACAAATCTCATTAAAAACCGAAACCATTAAAGATAATTTGGATTTTTTTTCCCTCTCACTTTTTTTCCACGTTATCTCCTCTGCTCCCTTGGTGGGTGTTGACTCATGGCTCGGGTATGGTGCCATGGGCTCGAGACACCCCTAGTACCTCACTCGAGTGGCCACCATTCATGGGTTAGCCTTCTCTGTAACTGTTGCCAGCTTATTCAACTTAGGGAGTGGGGGCGGGGGGGGGGCGGGGGGGTCACTGATGGTCCCAATCCTGTCCTCATCTCACATCACCACACATACACATCCAGCAGTGGTCGCTGGAGAGCGATCAGGAGCCGGAATCCTGGACTATATTTATTTTGTTAATCCAGGAGTGCTGAGGTTAACTGTACTGTCACTTGGCAGAGACAAGCTACCTCAGCAGAGACAAGGGATCGGCACTCGTGCCTTCTGGTCTTTGCAGCCCAGCTGCTCTCTGTCGTAACCGGCTGAGGTGTCAGGAAAGCACAAAGTATTGAAATGATTTGAAACATTTTTTGTTCCTGACTGTTTTTATCCAAGAATTTGGAATAATTCTGTTTAAACAGTGAATGGCTGTCGGACATGACTGATAGGAATTATTGAGCTCTGAGAAGGTGAGGGGACTGAATGAACAGTGACAGATACAGTCATCTCCCAGGGCCATTCAGCCACCTTGTGTGTGTCAATCCAGCTCCCTCCTGCAGACACATTCCAACCAGCTGCCCAGTGTCGTCACTGGTACTCTGTTTAAATAACACAAAAAAAAAGGAAAGATTTCTGGCTTCGTAACGCACCGTGTTGATTTCATTTGGAGAGGCTCCGTGTTTTAGGAGGAGTGTAACAATGTCCGTGTGACCTTGCTGTGCAGCCTGGTGCAAGGGAGTGTATCCGATCTACGGAAAGAGACAGAGTAATTAAACACACCTCGTGTACATTATACATGGGAACTGTCGCCTAACCCTGGCACCCGCTGTGACCATCTCGCTTTGATTTTCCATCTGGTTCCTTTTTCCCTGACACCTTAAACACCCACTGAGAAGGTGGGCAACGGCCTCCAGTTCTGTCCCCATGTCACCCGCTGATGAATGGTGCACCTCAATAATGCAAAGTGACCTTCCCGTCCCATTCCCCCCACACAAGGGAGCGAGCGAGTGAGCTCTGGATAGATCAGGCACCGACTATGTCGAGTCTCGTATCCATGGTGACTCAGTGCCTTCACATCACTGACCGCATCCGCTGTGAACATGTCTTCTTCCAAAAAAAAATAAAAGTTCATTTGAACAAACGAGTGGAGGAGAAATCAGAAGCCAGGACGGTGGAGCTTGAGTTTATCCCTGTGAGTGGGCTGCCCCTGAAACTGAACCTGCTCCAAATGACGCTGCCCCCTTTAAGCCTGGCACTTGTTGCAGTTGTACTTCTGACTGGAGGCTCAGTGTTGAATCTACAGCCCTGAAGACAGATCTCAATTTCAATCCCATTGCCCACAAATATCCATCTTCAAAGACCCTCCCCCACCTCAGAGGCTGACTTGTACCAACCTGACACAGGCTGTCTCTCTCCTTTCCTTTCCTGGTCATCTTAGAGATGCTTCATACAGTTGGACTCTCCCAACCAGAAGGGAGTGCTGCTGGAGGACAGCAGGAAATGGCAGGACTGGGTTGCATTCTGAAGGCATATCCTACCTTCCTTACAGAGGAGAATTCCACAGAAATTACAACACAGAAACAGGCCGTTTGGCCCAACCAGTCCCCTGTTGGTGTTCATCCACCACACGAGAAATATTCTTGATCCCATGTGCCCACCCTCTTCTGTCTGCTCCAATCTCCAGCTCTGGTCGTGTATTCCACTGCCTCTGTGTGAAAAACTTGCTCCTGCTTTCTCTCTCAAATCTCTTACATTTAATGTTATATCTACGTCCCCTCATTCCAGACCCCTCAGCCACTGGAAACAGTTGCTTTCGATCTACTCTGTATCATTCCTCCATAATTTTAAACACCTCTATCGAATCTCACCTTAATCTTCTCTGTTCTGAAGAAAACACACCCAATTTATTTTCAAGTCTTTCTTTGTATTGACATTTCCTCCTACCAGTAGTGCTACGGGGAATGTTGTATCTTTCCCCCTTTTCAGCTAACTCAAGACTAGGATTAAATATACTGCTTGCCTCTGAAACATGAAATGCGCCCATGTTTGGATGGTTGCGTTCAGTGATTTGGAAAGAGGTTGTCCCTGTTGCGATGACACAGCATTGATTTCCTCACCACTCTGTCCATGAATGAGGTGGAGATGCCGGTGATGGACTGGGGTTGACAACTGTAAACAGTTTTACAACACCAAGTTATAGTCCAACAATTTTATTTTACAATCCACAAGCTTTCGGAGGCTTCCTCCTTCCTCAGGTGAATGTGGAACTGAAATCCACGAACCTATCGCATTTATAAATCACAGAACAATGCCTGGTGATTACAGAGAGTCTTTTCAACTGCCCGTTGCCAAGGCAACCAAAGTGTTCAGACAGATAGGTGTTACCTACAGGCCCACCGAATATACAAACGGCCAGAACTAAAAAAACAGATGATGTGGAGATGCCAATTAAAAAAACAGAGCGAGAGAGGTAGAAACATAGAAACGTCCGGAAGGAAAAAACAGCAATTGACCCGTTATATTAAAAACAGATAACATTTGTTCGCTGGTGGGGTAACGTGTAGCGTGACATGAACCCAAGATTCCGGTTGAGGCCGTCCTCATGGGTGCGGAACTTGGCTATCAATTTCTGCTCGACGATTTTGCCTTCAAGACACTCGACAACGCAAAATCGTCGAGCAGAAATTTTTTTAGTTCTGGCCGTTTGTATATTCGGTGGGCCTGTAGGTAACACCTATCTGTCTGAACACTTTGGTTGCCTTGGCAACGGGCAGTTGAAAAGACTCTCTGTAATCACCAGGCATTGTTCTGTGATTTATAAATGCGAGAGGTTCGAGGATTTCAGTTCCACATTCACCTGAGGAAGGAGGAAGCCTCCGAAAGCTTGTGGATTTTAAAATAAAATTGTTGGACTATAACTTGGTGTTGTAAAACTGTTCACAATCCATGAATGAGTTGTGTGTAAACCAATACAAAATTTAACTCCACCTTCTGCCCAAAAGATGAAAGGCCCGGTCAGAAATGTGTCAGTACCTTTGTTTTCGAATTGACGGTGGCGTTGTTCTGGAGTAGAAATTTCACCATGTTTATGTTACCATGGTGACAAGCCATGTGCAGCGGGGTGTATCCAGTCTGTAATACACAAAACAGCCACTCCTTTTACACAGCGTTACTGCAAACACAAGCGAGTCACACCCAAACGCGACTGACCGTGGACAATCTGCGGATTAGTGCCTGCCTAACAGAAAAAACACCCGCACCACTCCTTGCTTTTGCACTCGATTTTTTTTTTTCTCCTGTGCTTTTCGGTTCCTGGCGCCATGTGCGATTCCCAACTGAGCGTTTGGTGGGACACCTGCTCGCCAGGCCCTGCTAAATCACCGTGAGGGAGTACTGAACAACGGCAGGGAGGACACAAGCTCTTTTCTATCCCAGTGCTGAACCAGCCAGTTTCCTGCTTTGACCTTCAAGATCAGGGATCTGGTGGTGCAGAGAATCACAAGTCTGAACCCATGGCTTGATGTGCCTGTGCCACAGCTGTCTCATATTACTCACATCCTTTTGATGCCAGCTTATGATGTCAACAGCTTTTCATCAATGTGTGTCACACCAAGGAAACACACTGCCGATCAAAAAAAAAAGTCACGCAATAAAACTTCCAGCAACGCGCTGTATCCATAGACTGACACATCCCTCGGAGGCGATGGCCCTCTCTACGCAGTGAGAAAAAATGGATGTGCCAGTGCTGAATATTGGGCCAGAAAGGAACTCCCCTTCCCACACCCTTAATGATGAACTGAGAACATTGTAAAACGGCAAATGGTTAATCTTTATGCACTTGTTAATTTGCGGGATGTTGATGCTGGGGATTGGAACACTCTCCGTTTCGGGCGCCCGATGTCAGCATCGAGCACTCTTCGGTTCGGAGGCATGGAGTGAAGGTGACTATTCTCTGACCCAACCGTGTCCCTCATTCCCAACTTCCTCACAGCATTTCCTCCTGCACCAGTTCTGCTGTTCTATTATTCTAACATTATCCCACTTCCCACTCCACCCATCCTGTAGCCTCTCTGAGTGGGAATGCCAATTTACTGCAATTCACACCGAATTAGAGGCAGTTCAGTTGAAACTGGATTGAGACTGACCAAATCCACATCCAATGGATAAATGAAACTTTCATCTCATCATAATGGGCTGGATTTAAACCCAGGCCCGAGAGGTGAAAGCACATTTTGCCAACCAGCAAAATGCTCAGTACACCCAGAAATAATATGAGATCAAAGACAAATGTTTTTGTATATTTCCCCATTGTGGGTGGGTGAAACATACTAGAGGTGGAAATCACTACACTTAGTCTGAAAGCCAGTAATCCGTTCCAGTGCCAAAATGCAGCCTGCTGCACCAGTTCTGAAATTCAGCCTTAGCATGAATCAGCAAGCAAGGTTTTGCTGTTACCCTCGTTGTTGGTTCAGCTGTTGCTCCGTGCTTGACAAGAATTTCGGCTACAGCAACTCGGTCTTCCTGAGCCACAAGATGTAAAGGTGTCAGGCCGTTCTGTGACAAACAAGAGAAAACATTGGCTGATAATTTAGCATCATCTACCACTTTAATACATTCTACAATGCCCCTGTCAGCAGAGGGGGACATAATCGAACAGGACACATACCACTGCTCAGTCCCAACAACAGCCCACGCACCTCTGATACAGTTCACCCTGAGACAAAGAACTTGCATTCGTACAGCTCTTTTCACAACCTCAGAACATCACAAAGCATTTTATAGGCCAGAAAGTACTTTTGAAGTGTCGTCACTGTTGTAATGTAGGAAAACACAGCAGCAAATTTGTGCACAGCAAGATCCCACAAACAGCAATGAAATAAATTATCAGATAGTCTTTGTTTTTTTAAGTGATGTCGGTTGAGGGATAAATATTGGCTTGGACACTGGGAGAACTCCCCTGCTCTTCTTCAAAATAGTGCCGTGGGATCTCAGTTTAACGTCTCATCTGAAAGATGGCACCTCCGACAGTGCAGCACTCCCTCAGTCTCTGGAGTGGGGACTTGAACCCACGACCTTCTGACTCGGAGGCGAGAGTGCTGCCCACTGAATCATGGCTGACACCTGATCTGATAAAATCACATTGATCTTGTGAAAGATGGAGAGGGTGTCCCATTCTTCAAGGGTTAATAGACATCAGCTGTCCAACACACTTCACAGCTTGTGTGCACCTGCTCAGTCTTACCTTACTGCTCAGGTTAACGTTGGCTTCATTGTCAAGGAGCAAGGTCACCATGTCAGTGTGGCCCTCCTGGGCTGCAAGGTGCAAAGGCGTCACTCCCTGGAAGGACTCAGTGTTGGCAGATGCTCTGTGCTCCAGCAGGCTTCTTGCAATCTCAGTCTGGTTCTGTTTGGCAGCGATGTGCAACGGTGTGTAGCCATTCTGAAATCAACACCAAGACAGAGTCAACTGTGACTTCTGGTTTAGAGCAGGGTAGTTTCGGCGCTGGTCCAGTCACACTAAATCAATCAGCGCGTTCATAAGAACATTAGAAACAGGAGCAGGAGTAGGCCACACGGCCACTCGAGCTCTGCTCCGCCATTCGCTAAGATCATGGCTGATCTTCAACCTCAACTCCACTTTCCCGCCTGATCCCCATATCCCTTGAGTCCCTTAGGGTCCAAAAATCTATTGATCTCAGTCTTGAATATACTCAACGACTGAGCATCCACAGCCCTCTGGGGTAGAGAATTCCCAAGGATTCATGACCATCTGAGTGAAGAAATTCCTCCTCATCTCAGTCCTAAATGGCCGACCCCTTATCCTGAGACTATGTCCCCTCGTTCTAGACTTTCCAGCCAGGGGAAACATCCTCTCAGCATCTACCCTGTCAATTCCTTTTAGAATCTTATATGTTTCAACGAGATCACCTCTCATTCTTCTAAACTCCATTCCACTCAATCTCTCCTCAAAGGACAACCCTCTCATCCCAGGAATCAATCTAGTGAACCTTTGTTGCACCACCTCTAAGGTAAGTATATCCTTCCTTAGGTAAGGAGACCAAAACTGTACACAGTATTCCAGGTGAGCTCTCACCAAAGCCTTGTATAATTGACTTCCTTAAACTTTTTCTATTTTTCCTACCAAACTGTTCACCAAAGTTCCAAGTGTCATAGATTTGGAATTTTCTTCCTGAACTCCCGATTTACCTCACCTCATTTCCTGAGGAGTTGGTAAGTTGGGGGGAGCGGGTGCGGTAGGGTTGGGGTCTCGTGCTGGGCTCCAGAAGCCTCCTCCTACCTCAAACAAGTGGAGACTATTCATTGGTGAGTGTAGGCAGAGAATGTTGGCTGGTTACTTGACCACGGAGGACATCAAGACCATCCCCGATCCTGCACTTCACTCGATGACCATAAACGCATCGCGGGGTGGGGTTAAGGCTATCTCTACCTCCCCCGTCACGCTGACTCAGTGCAGTGGGTGTGAAATGATGAATATTTCACACGGTTATTAGTTGTGAACTTGCTGTGTCATTAAGCAGATTGTTTTGATAACAGAATTTGTGCAACAAGTATTTGTGCACTTGGGTTGCAAACAGAGCGAAATGTGTGTTCTTTGGCAAAAGAAACAAATTTGCTGAACGGGAGTGAAGAGCAAATCTTAGTCAGAGAAAAGAGTGAACCAAATGGGTCTGGAAAGAAATCTAAAAAATATGGAGCGTTCACCCATTCAGGATTCAGTCCAGAGGGTCAGACTGTATTTTGGAGACTGACCACATTATTGGCTGGTGTTCTGGGGCAGGTCAGAGAACTCCACAAGCTGCTCATGGTGACACCACTGCTTCTTCCAAGTCTGCTCTCAGGCCGACCCCATGTTCTCAGCTTACAGCTCGGTCACGTTCCGACATTTCAGGTGTGTATCCTTCATCAGATTGAGAACGGATGTACACCAAGACCTAAGTCTGTCTTTTCCCTTTCCAGATGTTGACTAACCAGCTGTGTATTTCCAGCATTTGCTGTTTTAATGCTGAAAATATATTTTGCAGCTTGCTGCCCCCATTTCTTGGGAGGGTTTTTTTTCCTCCTCCCCCTCACCCTCTACACCAAGCCCCACCCGCACCATGCCAACCGGCGGGGGGGAGGGGGGGGGGGGGCGGGGGGAGTGGAAGGGGAGGTGGTTGACCTGTTTCCCGGGTCCTCCCAGTATCACTGCAGACAGATGTTGGATGGTGCAGGAGACTTGCTTTCCACTCCTCTTTGTGGGGAAATTCCTTCATTCTGCTCATCACCTCCCACGGGGTATTCCAGCTGGGAATCTCGGGAGGAAGGGGATTAGATCCCTTATCCCAACACGGTGTGTCTCAGAGTTGCATCATCGCTTTACATCTCAACAATGCTAAAGGGTCTGCTACTCAACTGGACGAGAGTAACCAGGGCATTGCTCCAGCCAATGTCATCAGGCCTGATGATGTCAGGTGATGAGTTTCAATGATGTCCTTCCTCACCGCTGCTGATTGCTGTTGATTGACTG
The DNA here is from genome assembly GCF_035084215.1 of Heptranchias perlo. NCBI lineage: Eukaryota > Metazoa > Chordata > Chondrichthyes > Hexanchiformes > Hexanchidae > Heptranchias > Heptranchias perlo. The sequence goes on from NC_090344.1 coordinate 46,480,605, forward strand.
GTCAAACCCATTGCCCTCCAGCTGTGCAGGCCAGTTGGCACCTTCACCTGCACTTTGGCTAAACAGCACTTACCCGAGCTGTAGCATACGGAGAGGCGTTTTGACTGAGGAGGAGCTTCACCATGTCATGGTTGTCGTGGTGGACGGCCACGTGGAGAGGGGTCAGTCCATTCTGCTGGGCACAAACAGGGTAAATATACAAGGAGAAGATGGTCTCTTTTTTACACAGCTATGTCTTAAAGAAGTATCGTCCCCAAGAAAAGCGTTCCCAAGTATCCGTACATACCAAATACAATGGCGTCGGCTGCAGTGTCATGCCAAAAGAATAAATTGGGCTTTTGGCTCTGATCATCTGATTGGATGGTTTAGATTTGCCGATCCAATCAGATGACGAGATTCCAGTTGCCAGGCTGGGGTGCTGTAGTTTTTCATGGGAACAGGAGCAGTGTGGAAAACTATAAAGACCACATTAATGTAGAAATACGTGAACAGTTACTTGACCATAAAAGAGAAAAGCATGATGGGTATTTGACCAATGTTAACTCCTTGACTCCCATACATAGAGTAGTTACAATTTCACACACACACACAGAAAGACACAATTGTCCTTGGTACGTTGATAATTAAGTAGGCTGTCCAGGTGCTTGGTACTGTCTAGCCTCCCCCCCTCCCCCCATGTAGATAAGAGTATTGCTGGCTTATAATATAATGAGAATACAGCTTCTTGAGAGGCCATGTAGCCTTGATTCTGACTTCAGCTCTGTGATTAACCAGCTCGGAATTTAGGGAGTTAGTGTTCTCTCATGCCTGTAAAGCCTACGTGCCAAAGCAGGAATGAGCTATGAATGTCATAGGGTGGGTCCCTATTTTTTGATTGACGAACCACTTGACCACTGAGAGTGTACATGTACGCCCATATTCAATGATAGACAGACATTACTGAATTAAGTGTATAAAAGAAAGCTAATTCCTTTGTCTTTTGAAGTCGTAGTCTCAACCCTTGATTGAGATACACTTCCAACTTGTACAAGTTTCTTAATAAATTCTTACTTGTCTGAATTAAGTGTTTGGAGTTAATGCATTGTGTATAATAGGTAATTAAGTTTTCGACAGCAGGCCATTCAGCCCCTCGAGCCTGTTCCTCCATTCAGTGAGATCATGGCTGATCTGTATCCGAACTCCTTTCACCTGCCTTGGCTCCATGTCCCTTAACACCCTTGGCGAGCAAAAATCTATCGATCCCAGATTTAAAATTATTAATTGAGCGAGCAACTACTGCTTTTCGTGGGAGAGAGTTCCACCCGTCTCTCACTTTGTGTGCAGTGAGCATGCTCCATGCAGTACATTGCAAGAGTGGCTCGAGTCCACTGTTGGTTGGAGGACGATGAGCCCTTCACCTCGCTGGCTCAGTCAATGATCCACAGGCTGCAATTGAAACTAAGGCCTTTATTTACAAAGTAAGAGGCCCGCTGACTCACTCCTTGTCCTCCAACTCTCCCAGTTGCTCTACCGAGATCTATACAATAAGGGCGATTGCTCAGCCTGTGCTCTAACTGGCTCTGTACTCAAGAGTAAATCTATAACCTGGCTGCTTCAGGACAGTGATTCACATCACAGCTATAACAATCATTTTCATGCTTTTAACAGGTAAAGATGTTCAGGTGATTGATGCCAAAATTGGGTGATGCCTCAATGGACGAGTTCATGTACTTGAAGGAATGAGCTTTGGTGGGCAAAATGGCCTTTCCTCATCCCTGATTTTTCCGAAGTTATTTTAAAATATGAACAATGCTGTTTTTCCATAATAGATATCATCTCAAATTTGGAGCAGTTTTATTATATATCCTGGCATATTCTTTACCCATTACTGAGAGCTGTCTTTGCCTTCGCAAATCCCCAACCACTTACTCTACAATCTGGTAACGGTAATAATTAAACCAGCACAGTATATATCACTACTATTCCTGCTTCTCCTGTAGACTTCTTTTGAGAATATCTGTAGCTGGCCCAAACCCAAAACAACTGGGACCTGGGCTGAGTGGAAGATCAAAGATACCTTTCCCGCTGCGCTGGGCTGGCCACCTTGCTGGAGCAGAAGTTCCGCCACTTGTATTTTCCCATACTTCGCAGTGACATGGAGAGGGGTGAACCCTTTCTGTGAACGAACAGACAGAAAATCAAACCACTTTCAACTCATCTGCAGAAGCCAACAATTTCTTATCTTCCAGTTTTCTCTCCTGCTTTCCCGAAGGCATTGACGATTCTTCATCCCTCCAGTGTCAGCTGCCCCTCGAACATCTGTGCACATGTCTGGTCCACATATTATAAAAAGGAGATAGAGGCACTGGAGAAGGTGCAAAAAAGAGTCACAAGGATGATACCAAAACCGAGAGGTTATACCTATCAGGAAAGATTGAGCAGGCTGGGGCTCTTTTCTCTGGAAAAGTGAAGGCTGAGAGGTGACCTAATAGAGGTCTTTGAAATTATCGAAGTGTTTGATAGGGTAGATGGAGAGAAGATGTTTCCACTCGTGGAGGAGACCAAAGCTAGGGGCCATAAATATAAGATAGTCACTAATAAATCCAATAAGGAATTCAGGAGAAACAGAATGCGGAACATGCTACCACAAGGAGTAGTTGAGGCAAATAGCATAGCATTTAATGGGAAGCTAAATAAGTACGAGGGAGAAAGGAATAGAAGGATATGTTGATAGGGTTAGATGAAATGGGGTGGGAGGAGGCTCACGTGGAGCTTGAACACTGGCGGAGACCAGTTGGGCCGAATGGCCTGTTTCTATGCTGTAAATTCTATGTAATTCGATACAAATGGTCATTTTTTAGGTGTGAGGCAAGAGAGTGTCAGTAGATTATTCAACCAAGGCTTGTTGGCTGAGCCCAATCCTGCCGTGCCCCACACCTACAACTGTCTACTTTCCAGCACCCTTTCCAGGAACTCTGTTTGAGTTTTCTTCCTTCCGAGCCTGGGGATGCTGAAACCAATTGCAGCACTTCAGTGGCTGCCGCCAGCTGAGATCAGCTGAGTGAGTGTAGGCCAGTAACTGGATCCAGTCTGTGTGGCCCAGTGCCCTAATGGCGAATGTCTTTACCCACTGGGTCTTTGGGGGAGCTTGTGCATTCTCACTGGAAGGGCCATTCCATCTCTTTGCACTGAATGAATTCACTGCTCAATAAATCATTGGCGTACCTTTGTCATCTGAGTTTGTAAAGCCCCATGTTCCAGCAGGACTTTTGCTACTTCAAGGTGTCCCTCCCGGGAAGCAATGTGCAGCGGTGTGTGACCTGCGGTGGTTGCCGATTTTGGAGAGGCTCCGTTCTCCAACAAGAGCTTGATGACTTCCAGGTGACCGAGGCGAGCAGCGCAATGCAGGGGAGTCTGATCATCCTGTGTGGGTAGAGAGGCCAAAGGGCCGTGTTAGAAGAAATTGTGTCGGCTTATAACTCACCCAATGCTGGCTCCACCTGGGAATACATCGCACTATAAGCATAGGCAAGGTGCCCGTTAGACAGCATCAAAAGTAATCTGTATCATTCCAGAATGAGCCTGTAACTCACTCAAAGGTATCCATTAATCTAAACATAAACCAGACATACCCCTCGATTAGATTCCAAAATGCAACTCACTCCCAGAGACCCAGCATTCTATGTATAAATGATCTGAACCCCTCGATTAGATTCCAGCCTGTAACTCACTCCCAGGTATCCATTATTCTATATATAAACCATCTGAACCCCTCGATTAGATTCCAGCCTGTAACTCACTCCCAGGTATCCATTATTCTATATATAAACCATCTGAACCCCTCGATTAGATTCCAGCCTGTAACTCACTCCCAGGTATCCATTATTCTGTATATAAACCATCTGAATCCCTCGATTAGATTCCAGCCTGTAACTCACTCCCAGGTATCCATTATTCTATATATAAACCATCTGAACCCCTCGATTAGATTCCAGCCTGTAACTCACTCCCAGGTATCCATTATTCTGCATATAAACCATCTGGACCCCTCGATTAGATTCCAAAATGCAATTCACCCCCAGGGACCCAGTATTCTATGTATAAATGATCTGAACCCCTCGATTAGATTCCAGCCTGTAACCTAGATTAGGCTGGAATCTAATGGAGGGGTTCAGATGGTTTATATACAGAATAATGGATAGGTGGGGGTGAGTTACAGGCTGGAATCTAATCGAGGGGTTCAGATGGTTTATATATAGAATAATGGACACCTGGGAGTAAGTCACAGGCTGGAATCTAATCGAGGGGTTCAGATGGTTTATATATAGAATAATGGATACCTGGGAGTGAGTTTCAGGCTGGAATCTAATCGAGGGGTTCAGATGGTTTATATATAGAATAATGGATAAACCATCTGAACCCCCCGATTGGATTTCAGGCTGCAACTCACTCCCAGCTATCCACTCTTCTATTTATAAGAGGTGATTCTGCACAGAATGTCTGCCCCCATGCTCCCTCAAAGAATTAAGGATAGAAATGATGGCTGAATGAAAGACACAAATAAATGGATTGAGAACTCAGTTTCCCCCCATTTCGGATTGTAATTCAATTTGTCAGCCGATTACTTCCCTTTCAGAGAAGGCCAATGGTTGATTGAAGAACAATTTGGCTTGTCCTTTGAGTGATTGGTGCATCCGTGGCTGCTCAGCACAGGATATGCGCTGGGACATGACAGCTTGCCAGCAATGCCTTGTAAAAACCAGAAAAGTGCTTCCATGCAGGCATCTGACGCTGACTCGAGATAAGAAAAAAATATTAACGGCCCTCGATTTTCACAAGTTTGTGGAAAAGTATACCTGTGTGGTGTGTTTTAATGATTGGGGGAAGTAGATGTGTGAAAGGCGAGTGCCAGACTCAGACATTTCAAAAAGGACCCAAAGAAATATCCTCAACTCTCTGTGATTCCAGAACTCTCTTTTTATCATAGAATCATGGAAAGGTTACAGCAAGGAAGGAGGCCATTCAGCCCATCGAGTCCGTGCCGGCTCTCTGCAAGAGCAATCCAGCTACTCCCACTCCCCAGCCCTATCCCCGTAGCCCTGCAAATTTTTTCCTTTCATGGGGGTATGGAGGGGGGAGAGAAGAGCAAGGATAATTCAATTTCCAACTTTGTCCCCTCCAAACTGAAATAAAAAGAAAGGATAAAATGCAACTGATGCCGCATTGCGTGCGTTCAAAGGAAAACGTGAGGAACTTAAAACAGGGCGGTGGCCAGACACTCCCAGAGGATTCCAGTTTGAAACAAAAAACAGAATTATGTGGAAAAAAAAGCTGCATCAGAGAATCAGAGATTTAAAACTCAGGGCCTTGTAGATAAAAGCTCTAATGTTGTCGACACACACACTCACTCACACACACACACTCACACACACATACACATACACACACACATGCACACACACACACGCACACACACACGCACACACACACACACACACGCACACACTCACACACACACACACACACACACTCACTCACTCATTCGCGCACACACACACACACTCTCACTCATTCGCTCACACACACTCACTCATTCGCAAACACACACACACGCACTCACAGTCGCATACACACGCATGCATGCACACACTCACAGTCGCGCACACACTCAGTCCCACACACATTCACAGTCGCGCACACTCACAGTCGCGCACACACACATTCTCCTCTGATTGGACAAAAAGATCTCGTCTGTTCGACTCACTTTGGCTTTGGCATCAACTTGGGCCTTGTTTTGGAGTAAAAAGCGTGCCACCTCAGTCTGCCCGGCTCTGGCTGCCATATGCAACGGAGTCTCTACTTTCTGCAGCAAATAAAAAAAAGAGGAAACAGAAGATTTACCCCAAAGAAATGGCTTACAGAAAACTAAGAAGCATGCCGAGGCTGAAACGAGACTCTCCGTTTGGCACCTTGCAATCTCCTACTGTGACCCCAGTCCTACCCCTGCACAGCAGGACCAGACGAGGAAGCAGCTGTCTCTCTCCCACCAAGAATTCACTGTCAACAGAGGAACTGGAGAAGAGACAGGTCTCTGCTCCCCCCCAACACAAGAGGCCAAAACCACTCTGTTCTCATACTTGTGATCTGGGAGAAGTGAGTCAGTGCCCGGCTACCCCCCCAACAATAACTGAGGTACAAACACTCCAGTTCAAGCTCGCTTGCTGAGAAATTGAATGGGCCTTGCTGGTTGGACTGAATGGTCCATTTGTTTTTTCCATCCTCTTCTGTTTTCATAACATTTGTAAGAGGAGCAAAAATAGAGAAGAGAAGCAGAAGTCGGAGCAAAAGCTTTAAACAAAGAAGCTTAAAAGGGAAAGGGGAAGCAGAGGTAGATTAAAAAATATACCTGAACCCTCAGTTGAGTTCAAACGGACTTGAAACAGAACTAACAAATATGTGGAAGTCTTTGTAATCTTTGTTAAAACCTGTGGGAGAATTTTTTTTTCTTTGACTCCCCGAATCCAATGTGGAAAGTTGGGACTGTGAGTGTGAACAAACTCCCAGCTCCAAAAGTGATACTGAGTCCATCTATTGGATTTGAGGAGGGTTTGTGATGTGATTCAGGCCGGTGACTTGGCATGGCAAGGCAACTCCTGGGGATCTCGACACTTGCTGCTTGTTGCACAGTTTCTTGCCAGACTAACACAATATTGTACCAAATGCCCTGGAGAGGAACATAGGAACAAGAGTAGACCATTCAGCCTGTTCCGCCATTCAATTAGGTCACGGCTAATCTGTAACTTAACTCCATCTTGGTTCCGTAATCCTTAATGCCCCTGCCGAACAAAAATCTATCAATCTCAGTTTCAACATTTTCAATTGACCCCCAGCCTCAACAGTTTTTTCGAGGAGAGTTCTCCAGATTTCCACTCCCCTTTGTGTGAAGAAGTGCTTCCTGACATCACCCCTGAACGGCCGAGCTCTAATTTTAAGGTTATGCCCCCTTGTTCTGGACTCCCCCGACCAGAGGAAATAGTTTCTCTCCATCAACTCTATCAAATCTGTTTATCATCTTAAACACCTCAATTAGATCACCCCTGAATCTTCTGTATTCAAAGGAATACAAGCCTTGTCCATACAACCTGTCCTCAAAATTTAACCCTTTTAGCCCCAGTATCATTCTGGTGAATCTGCGCTGCACCCCCTCCAAGGCCAATGTATCCTTCCTGAGGTGCGGTGCCCAGAACTGAATGAGAGAGGATGAAAGTGCAGGTTTCTGATGAACCTGAGCGATAACACTGATTGTCCGAGACCTGCAGAAACTCTGGGGAAATGGTGGAAACCATTTATTTTCGAATGGTGCAAGGACTGGTATTTTACCGAAGCTACAGCAGACAATCAGAACAATCCCCGCCAAAGTTTAACACCCAAACATCAGTGGAGGCGGAGACCTCAGCAGGGATATGACTGATCTCAGATACAGTTTTCTCACAACTGGAACAGACAGCAAGTGGGCATGGATACCTCAGTACAGCATCCACCACTCCAGTGTTTTCTAACCATTTCCCACACCAGCCGTCCTCGTGTTCTGTCCGAGTGAGATTTCCAGTTTAAGGTCAAGTTGGGGACGATTTGTGCTGTGGGTCCATTCTTACCACGAGTTGGTTTGAGACTTGCCCAAATTCATCCCACTTTTTGAAAATGAGAAACCCCACTGAAATTACGCATCTTTATCCACTGACGTTAAGAGGCAAAGTCGAGATTTGTGCCACAAGCAGTCTCTCAGTACAATCACAGAATCATAAAATGATGCAGCACAGAAGGAGGCCATTGGGCCCATCGTGCCTGTGCCCTTGCTCTTTCTCCATAGCCCCTGCAAATCACTCACCACATTGGACACGTTAGGGGAGGCTCCATGTTGCAATAACTTGGTGACTATATTGAGGTTCCCCATAAAGGCAGCCACATGCAGTGGTGTCAATCCTGACTGGAATGCAAGCAGAGAGAGAGAGAGAGAGAGAGAAAGAGAGAGGTGGGTTACCATTAAAAGTCACAAGAGATTTGTCTGACAGACTCAGCAGGAATTCTGCAGGTAGAGGACACTTTCCTTTCATATTTGCAATGATTCAGTGAGACATCTCAAGCTTTGAGATGTTTTGTGGTCAGTGAATCAATTGTCTAAAACGTGGGTCTGTCAGGGCCAGACTCTTTCACTTTTTAAAATTCAATCTGGGGATGTGGGCATTGCTGGCAAAGCCAAAATTCATTGCCGGCAAAGCCAAAATTCATTGCCCATCCCTAGTTGCCCTTGAGGTGGTGAGGGTGGGCCTCCTTCTCAAACCGCTGCAACTTCAGCTCAGTTATGACATTTTTGAAAGGGTCATGACACAGTGCAGAGAAAGTATCGCTCCACAGCCAAGAGTGTAAAACCAAGGCTACAATCCCTTTCTATCCCGTGAGATGATCCAGAGATCAGTTCATGGGGAGGAATGGAACAGACAGTTTTATTCCAAGACTGACCACTACGAACAAATTCTCTGGGTGCTCTCCACCTCATGGAGGAAAGCAGCTCTTCCAATGTAATTACAGAGAAGAACAGGCAATGTCTCCTTTCGTCAGAGGAAGGAAGGTGAGATCCTTCATCACTCTGGGAGTGATAAGTCAACACAGACTGTCGAAGACGAACAATGTGTCATCATCAGTGTCTTTATTACAGCTTATTATTCAGTGATTATTACAGCGTGAATTATTTGCGTGAATGTCACCGTGACCTTACCTCAGTTACAGCCTCCAGCGAGGCTCCGTGTTTCAACAGCAGATCCATCACCCTGATGTGACTCTTCTTACAGGCGATGTGCAAAGGAGTGAACCCATTCTAGGAAACAGGGAGTGACACGACACATTAGAGCAAGCAAGCTCCACTGACCATCTAACCTACGTGGACAAGCTCACCACTGGATGATCCCATGGCACAGCAGGGGGAGGTAGTGTGGGGGGGTCAGAGCAACAATGGACTGTGCCACTGAGTAAGGTCTGGATCACAACTGGACCATTGGGTCGGAGGAAAGGGGAGTCACTCAGGGTGTTGTGTCACACACCTGACTGAGCTCCTCGTGGCTGGCTGGCTTCCTGCCTGCTGGGGAATAATATAAAACGAGCCGTCCAAGGGGCTTTAAAAAATATAATTTGAAGAAAATGGGGAGAGGGCGGGAACATGAAGCTAAAAATTAGAAATTAAGCACAGTCCGAAATAACCAAGTCCACCCTCCCCGACCCACATTACACCGAGGACATTCTACACATGCTTCTGGTCTTAGGGGTGATTCAATAATCTCGAACTCCCGGGGAAGGGAGCGGCACATGTGGGAGAAATTGTGGGTGTACAGATCGAGATTATTGATTCGTGTACAACAACAACTTGCATTTATATAGCACCCTTTACTTAGTAAAATGTCCCAAGCCGCTTCAGAAGAGTGATTATCAAAAAAAATTTGACACCGAGCCACATGAGGAGCTATTAGGACAGGTGACCAAAAGGTTGGTCAAAGAGGTAGGTTTTAAGGAGCGTCTTAAAGGAGGAGAGAGAGGTAGCAAAGTGGAGAGGTTGAGGGAGGGAATACTAACTGGTATATTCTTTTACATATCTTCATAACATTCTTCCCCTTGAAATTTACTCTCATGAAACAGAATCCTGAACTTATTTCCAATCAGACCAGTTAGCCTAACATCAGCAGTGGGGAAAATGCGAGAGTCCATCAGAAAAGATGTGATAACAGAACACTTGGAGGACATTAACGGGATTGGACAAAGTCAGCATGGGTTTGTGAAAGGGAAATCATGCTGAACAAATCTACTGGAGTTTTTTGAGGATGTAACTTGTAGAATAGATAGGGGAGAACCAGTGGATGTGGTGTGTTTGGATTTTCAAAAGGCTTTTGATAAGGTCCCACACAAGAGGTTAGTGTGCAAAATTAAAGCACATGGGATTGTGGGGAATATACTGGCATGGATTGAGAATGGGTTGACAGACAGGAAACAGAGAGTAGGAATAAACTGGTCTTTTTCCGGGTGGCAGGCAGTGATTAGTGGGGTACCGCAGGGATCAGTGCTTGGGCCCCAGCTATTCACAATATATATCAATGATTTGGATGAGGGAACTAAATGTGACATTTCCAAGTTTGCAAACGACACAAAGCTGGGGTGGAATGTGAGCTGTGAGGAGGATGCAAAGAGGCTCCAATGTGATTTAGACAAGTTGGGTGAGTGGGCAAGAACATGGCAGATGCAGTATAACATGGATAAATGTGAGGTTATCCACTTTGGTTGTAAACCAGAAAGACAGATTATTATCTGAATGGTGATAGATTGGGAAAAGGGGAGGTGCAACGAGACCTGGGTGTCCTTGTACACCAGTCGCTGAAAGTGAGTATTCAGATGCAGCAAGCAGTTAGGAAGGCGAATGGTATGTTGGCCTTCATTGCAAGAGACCACTTCTGGAGTATTGTGTGCAGTTTTGGTCTCCTTATCTGAGGAAGGATGTCCTTGCCATGGAGGGAGTGCAACGAAGGTTTACCAGACTGATTCCTGGGATGGCAGGACTGACGTATGAGGAGAGATTGGGTTGACTTGGCCTATATTCACCAGAGTTTAGAAGAATGAGAGGTGATCTCATCGAAACATATAAAATTCTAACAGGACTCGACAGACTAGATGCAGGGAGGACGTTCCCGATGGCTGGGGAGTCGAGAACCAGGGATCACAGTCTCAGGATACGGGGTATGCCATTTAGAACAGAGATGAGGAGAAATTTCTTCACTCAGAGTGTGGTGAACCTGTGGAATTCTCTACCACAGAAGGCAGTGGAGGCCAAGTCATTAGATGTATTCAAGAAGGAGATAGATATATTTCTTAATGCTACAGGGATCAAGGGATATGGGGAAAAAGCGGGAACAGGGTACTGAGTTAGACGATCAGCCATGATCATTTTGAATGGTGGAGCAGGCCCGAAGGGCCGAATGGCCTACTCCTGCTCCTATTTTCTATGTTTCCATCACGTACTTATTTCAGAGACATATTGTACATTGCTGAGAGACTAACCAGTGCTCTGGCGCTAGGCTTTGCCCCTTTGTCCAGAAGGACCTTGGCCACTTTGTGGTGCCCACAGTGAGCAGCCACGTGGAGCGGTGTCAGGTTATCAAGCGTGATATCATCGATTTCGGCTTTGTACTGGAGCAGGAGTCGGACACAGTCCAGGTGGTCACCCTGTGCTGCCATGTGAATGGGAGAGAGGCCATTCTGGAGAGGGGAAAAAAAGGAAAAGAGTAATTGCAAGAACACAGTTCATCCAAGACAGAGACATGACTTCCAGCCGTGCCAAACATTCGGAATCTGCGACTTCACTTCACACCAGAGATAAATAGGATCATTCATTTATGCAAGGTGTCACCATACACACCCCCACTGCCGATTTTGACTTCAATGGTATGTAAAACGGGCTGCTGATTGGTTATAGCCTCTTTTGCGCTATCATGTGAGACAAATTTCATCCTTGTTGTGTCTTGTGTTAGATGGAGAACAGTACATGTGTGCAGATAGTTCATCCAGGTAGTTCATAGGTAGTTTACAACCCAGGTTCTCACATCACAGATGGGCAGAATGGGTCTCGAATGGTGCAGGTACTGGTATCAATTCCCAGTCTGGGTCCAGAATGGTGCAGGTACTGGTGTCAATTCCCAGTCTGGGTCCAGAATGGTGCAGGTACTGGTGTCAATTCACAGTCTGGGTCCAGAATGGTGCAGGTACTGGTATCAATTCACAGTCTGGGTCGAGAATGGTGCAGGTACTGGTGACAATTCCCAGTCTGGGTCTCGAATGGAGCAGGTACAGGTGTCAATTCCCAGTCTGGGTCTAGAATGGTGCAGGTACTGGTGTCAATTCACAGTCTGGGTCTAGAATGGTGCAGGGACTGGTATCAATTCACAGTCTGGGTCTAGAATGGTGCAGGTACTGGTATCAATTCTCAATCTGGGTCTAGAATGGTGCAGGTACTGGTGACAATTCTCAGTCTGGGTCTAGAATGGTGCAGGTAATTGTATCAGTTCCCAGTCTGGATATAGAATGGTGCAGGTACTGGTATCAGTTCCCAGTCTGGGTCTAGAATGGTGCAGGTACTGGTGACAATTCCCAGTCTGGGTCTGGAATGGTACAGGGACTGGTATCAATTCCCAGTCCGGGTATAGAATGGTGCAGGTACTGGTGACAATTCCCAGTCTGGGTCTAGAATGGTGCAGGTACTGGTATCAATTCCCAGTCTGAGTCTAGAATGGTGCAGGTACTGCTGACAATTCCCAGTCTGGGTATAGAATGGTGCAGGTACTGGTGTCAATTCCCAGTCTGGGTCTAGAATGGTGCAGGGACTGGTCACAATTCCCAGTCTGGGTCTAGAATGGTGCAGGTACTGGAGACAATTCCCAGTCTGGGTCTGGAATGGTACAGGGACTGGTATCAATTCCCAGTCTGGGTATAGAATGGTGCAGGTACTGGTGTCAATTCCCAGTCTGGGTCTAGAATGGTGCAGGGACTGGTCAAAATTCCCAGTCTGGGTCTAGAATGGTGCAGGTACTGGTGACAATTCCCAGTCTGGGTCTGGAATGGTGCAGGTACAGGTATCAGTTCCCAGTCTGGGTCTAGAATGGTGCAGGTACTGGTATCAATTCCCAGTCTGGGTCCAGAATGGTGCAGGTACTGGTATCAATTCCCAGTCTGGGTCTAGAATGATGCAGGTACTGGTGACAATTCCCAGTCTGGGTATAGAATGGTGCAGGTACTGGTGTCAATTCCCAGTCTGGGTCTAGAATGGTGCAGGGACTGGTGACAATTCCCAGTCTGGGTCTAGAATGGTGCAGGTACTGGTGACAATTCCCAGTCTGGGTCTGGAATGGTGCAGGTACAGTTATCAATTCCCAGTCTGGGTATAGAATGGTGCAGGTACTGGTGTCAATTCCAGTCTGGGTCTAGAATGGTGCAGGGACTGGTCACAATTCCCAGTCTGGGTCTAGAATGGTGCAGGTACTGGTGACAATTCCCAGTCTGGGTCTAGAATGGTGCAGGTCCTGGTGTCAATTCCCAGTCTGGGTCTAGAATGGTGCAGGTACTGGTCACAATTCCCAGTCTGGGTCTAGAATGGTGCAGGTACTGGTGACAATTCCCAGTCTGGGTCTAGAATGGTGCAGGTACTGGTGTCAATTCTCATTCTTGGTATAGAATGGTGCAGGTACTGGTATCAATTCCCAGTCTGGGTCGAGAATGGTGCAGGTACCGGTGTCAATTCCCAGTCTGGATCTAGAATGGTGCAGGTACTGGTGTCAATTCCCAGTCTGGGTCTAGAATGGTGCAGGTACTGGTGACAATTCCCAGTCTGGGTCTAGAATGGTGCAGGTACTTGTATCAGTTCCCAGTCCAGGTATAGAATGGTGCAGGTACTGGTGTCAATTCCCAATCTGGATATAGAATGGTGCAGGTACTGGTGTCAATTCCCAGTCTGGGTTTAGAATGGTGCAGGTACTGGTGTCAATTCCCAGTCTGGGTCTAGAATGTTGCAGGTACTGGTGTCAATTCCCAGTCTGGGTTTAGAATGGTGCAGGTACCGGTGTCAATTCCCAGTCTGGGTCTAGAATGGTGCAGGTACTGGTGTCAATTCCCAGTCTGGGTCTAGAATGGTGCAGGTACTGGTGTCAATTCTCAGTCTGGGTCTGGAATGGTGCAGGTACTGGTGACAATTCCCAGTCTGGGTCTAGAATGGTGCAGGTACTGGTGTCAATTCCCAGTCTGGGTCTGGAATGGTGCAGGTACTGATGTCAATTCTCAATCTTGGTCTAGAATGGTGCAGGTACTGGTGTCAATTCCCAGTCTGGGTCTAGAATGGTGCAGGTACTGGTGACAATTCCCAGTCTGGGTCTAGAATGGTGCAGGTACTTGTATCAGTTCCCAGTCCAGGTATAGAATGGTGCAGGTACTGGTGTCAATTCCCAATCTGGATATAGAATGGTGCAGGTACTGGTGTCAATTCCCAGTCTGGGTTTAGAATGGTGCAGGTACTGGTGTCAATTCCCAGTCTGGGTCTAGAATGTTGCAGGTACTGGTGTCAATTCCCAGTCTGGGTTTAGAATGGTGCAGGTACCGGTGTCAATTCCCAGTCTGGGTCTAGAATGGTGCAGGTACTGGTGTCAATTCCCAGTCTGGGTCTAGAATGGTGCAGGTACTGGTGTCAATTCTCAGTCTGGGTCTGGAATGGTGCAGGTACTGGTGACAATTCCCAGTCTGGGTCTAGAATGGTGCAGGTACTGGTGTCAATTCCCAGTCTGGGTCTGGAATGGTGCAGGTACTGATGTCAATTCTCAATCTTGGTCTAGAATGGTGCAGGTACTGGTGTCAATTCTCAGTCTGGGTCTGGAATGGTGCAGCTACTGGTGACAATTCCCAGTCTGGGTCTAGAATGGTGCAGGTACTGGTGTCAATTCCAAGTCTGGGTCTGGAATGGTGCAGGTACTGATGTGAATTCTCAGTCTGGGTCCAGAATGGTGCAGGTACTGGTATCAATTCCCAGTCTGGGTCTGAAATGGTGCAGGTACTGGTGTCAATTCTCAGTCTGGGTCTGGAATGGTGCAGGTACTGGTGTCAATTCTCATTCTTGGTATAGAATGGTGCAGGTACTGGTGTCAATTCCCAGTCTGGGTCTAGAATGTTGCAGGTACTGGTGTCAATTCCCAGTCTGGGTTTAGAATGGTGCAGGTACTGGTGTCAATTCCCAGTCTGGGTCTAGAATGGTGCAGGTACTGGTGTCAATTATCATTCTTGGTATAGAATGGTGCAGGTACTGGTGACAATTCCCAGTCTGGGTCTAGAATGGTGCAGGTACTGGTGTCAATTCTCAGTCTGGGTCTGGAATGGTGCAGGTACTGGTGTCAATTCTCATTCTTGGTATAGAATGGTGCAGGTACTGGTATCAATTCCCAGTCTGGGTCTGAAATGGTGCAGGTACTGGTGACAATTCTCAGTCTGGGTCTAGAATGGTGCAGGTACTGGTGTCAATTCCCAGTCTGGCGATAGAATGGTGCAGGTACTTGTGTCAATTCCCAGTCTGGATATCGAATGGTGCAGGTACTGGTGACAATTCCCAGTCTGGGTCTAGAATGGTGCAGGTACAGGTGACAATTCCCAGTCTGGGTCTAGAATGGTGCAGGTACCGGTGTCAATTCTCATTCTTGGTCTAGAATGGTGCAGGTACTGGTGACAATTCCCAGTCTGGGTCTAGAATTGTGCAGGTACTGCTGTCAATTCCCAGTCTGGGTCTGGAATGGTGCAGGTACTGGTGACAATTCCCAGTCTGGCTCCGGAATGGTGCACGTACTGGTGTCAATTCTCATTCTTGGTATAGAATGGTGCAGGTACTGGTGTCAATTTCCAGTCTGGGTCTAGAATGGTGCAGGTACTGGTGACAATTCCCAGTCTGGGTCCAGAATGGTGCAGGTACTGGTGTCAATTCCCAGTCTGGGTATAGAATGGTGCAGGTACTGGTGACAATTCCCAGTCTGGGTCTAGAATGGTGCAGGTACTGGTGTCAATTCCCAGTCTGGGTCAAGAATGGTGCAGGTACTGGTGTCAATTCCCAGTCTGGGTCTAGAATGGTGCAGGTACAGGTGTCAATTCCCAGTCTGGGTCTAGAATGGTGCAGGGACTGGTGACAATTCCCAGTCTGGGTCTAGAATTGTGCAGGGACTGGTCACAATTCCCAGTCTGGGTCTAGAATGGTGCAGGTACTGGTGACAATTCCCAGTCTGGGTCTAGAATGGTGCAGGTACAGGTGTCAATTCCCAGTCTGGGTCTAGAATGGTGCAGGGACTGGTGACAATTCCCAGTCTGGGTCTAGAATGGTGCAGGCACAGGTGTCAATTCCCAGTCTGGGTCGAGAATGGTGCAGGTACAGGTGTCAATTCCCAGTCTGGGTCTAGAATGGTGCAGGGACTGATGACAATTCCCAGTCTGGGTCTAGAATGGTGCAGGTACAGGTGTCAATTCCCAGTCTGGGTCTAGAATGGTGCAGGTACTGGTGTCAATTCCCAGTCTGGGTCTAGAATGGTGCAGGTACTGGTGACAATTCCCAGTCTGGGTCTAGAATGGTGCAGGTACTGGTGTCAATTCCCAGTTTGGATACAGAATGGTGCAGGCATCGGTGTCAATTCACAGTCTGGGTCTAGAATGGTGCAGGTACTGGTGTCAATTCTCATTCTTTGTATAGAATGGTGCAGGTACTGGTGTCAATTCTCATTCTTTGTATAGAATGGTGCAGGTACTGGTGTCAATTCACAGTCTGGGTCTAGAATGGTGCAGGCACTGGTGTCAATTCCCAGTCTGGGTCCAGAATGGTGCAGGTACTGGTATCAATTCACAGTCTGGGTCTAGAATGGTGCAGGTACTGGTGACAATTCCCAGTCTGGGTCTCGAATGGAGCAGGTACAGGTGTCAATTCCCAGTCTGGGTCTAGAATGGTGCAGGTACTGGTGTCAATTCACAGTCTGGGTCTAGAATGGTGCAGGTACTGGTATCAATTCACAGTCTGGGTCTAGAATGGTGCAGGTACTGGTATCAATTCTCAATCTGGGTCTAGAATGGTGCAGGTACTGGTGACAATTCTCAGTCTGGGTCTAGAATGGTGCAGGTACTTGTATCAGTTCCCAGTCTGGATATAGAATGGTGCAGGTACTGGTATCAGTTCCCAGTCTGGGTCTAGAATGGTGCAGGTACTGGTGACAATTCCCAGTCTGGGTCTGGAATGGTACAGGGACTGGTATCAATTCCAAGTCCGGGTATAGAATGGTGCAGGTACTGGTGACAATTCCCAGTCTGGGTCCAGAATGGTGCAGGTACTGGTATCAATTCCCAGTCTGAGTCTAGAATGGTGCAGGTACTGCTGACAATTCCCAGTCTGGGTATAGAATGGTGTAGGTACTGGTGTCAATTCCCAGTCTGGGTCTAGAATGGTGCAGGGACTGGTCACAATTCCCAGTCTGGGTCTAGAATGGTGCAGGTACTGGTGACAATTCCCAGTCTGGGTCTGGAATGGTGCAGGTACTGGTGACAATTCCCAGTCTGGGGATAGAATGGTGCAGGTACTGGTGTCAATTCCCAGTCTGGGTCTAGAATGGTGCAGGGACTGGTCAAAATTCCCAGTCTGGGCCTAGAATGGTGCAGGTACTGGTGACAATTCCCAGTCTGGGTCTGGAATGGTGCAGGTACAGGTATCAGTTCCCAGTCTGGGTCTAGAATGGTGCAGGTACTGGTATCAATTCCCAGTCTGGGTATAGAATGGTGCAGGTACTGGTGACAATTCCCAGTCTGGGTCCAGAATGGTGCAGGTACTGGTATCAATTCCCAGTCTGGGTCTAGAATGATGCAGGTACTGGTGACAATTCCCAGTCTGGGTATAGAATGGTGCAGGTACTGGTGTCAATTCCCAGTCTGGGTCTAGAATGGTGCAGGGACTGGTGACAATTCCCAGTCTGGGTCTAGAATGGTGCAGGTACTGGTGACAATTCCCAGTCTGGGTCTGGAATGGTGCAGGTACAGTTATCAATTCCCAGTCTGGGTATAGAATGGTGCAGGTACTGGTGTCAATTCCAGTCTGGGTCTAGAATGGTGCAGGGACTGGTATCAATTCCCAGTCTGGGTCTAGAATGGTGCAGGTACCGGTGTCAATTCCCAGTCTGGGTCTGGAATGGTGCAGGTACTGGTGTCAATTCCCAGTCTGGGTCTAGAATGGTGCAGGTACTGGTGACAATTCCCAGTCTGGGTCTAGAATGGTGCAGGTACTTGTATCAGTTCCCAGTCCAGGTATAGAATGGTGCAGGTACTGGTGTCAATTCCCAATCTGGATATAGAATGGTGCAGGTACTGGTGTCAATTCCCAGTCTGGGTTTAGAATGGTGCAGGTACTGGTGTCAATTCCCAGTCTGGGTCTAGAATGTTGCAGGTACTGGTGTCAATTCCCAGTCTGGGTTTAGAATGGTGCAGGTACCGGTGTCAATTCACAGTCTGGGTCTAGAATGGTGCAGGTACTGGTGTCAATTCCCAGTCTGGGTCTAGAATGGTGCAGGTACTGGTGTCAATTCTCAGTCTGGGTCTGGAATGGTGCAGGTACTGGTGACAATTCTCAGTCTGGGTCTAGAATGGTGCAGGTACTGGTGTCAATTCCCAGTCTGGGTCTGGAATGGTGCAGGTACTGATGTCAATTCTCAATCTTGGTCAAGAATGGTGCAGGTACTGGTGTCAATTCTCAGTCTGGGTCTGGAATGGTGCAGGTACTGGTGACAATTCCCAGTCTGGGTCTAGAATGGTGCAGGTACTGGTGTCAATTCCCAGTCTGGGTCTGGAATGGTGCAGGTACTGATGTGAATTCTCAGTCTGGGTCTAGAATGGTGCAGGTACTGGTATCAATTCCCAGTCTGGGTCTGAAATGGTGCAGGTACTGGTGTCAATTCTCAGTCTGGGTCTGGAATGGTGCAGGTACTGGTGTCAATTCTCATTCTTGGTATAGAATGGTGCAGGTACTGGTGTCAATTCCCAGTCTGGGTCTAGAATGTTGCAGGTACTGGTGTCAATTCCCAGTCTGGGTTTAGAATGGTGCAGGTACTGGTGTCAATTATCATTCTTGGTATAGAATGGTGCAGGTACAGGTTACAATTCCCAGTCTGGGTCTAGAATGGTGCAGGTACTGGTGTCAATTCTCAGTCTGGGTCTGGAATGGTGCAGGTACTGGTGTCAATTCTCATTCTTGGTATAGAATGGTGCAGGTACTGGTATCAATTCCCAGGCTGGGTCTGAAATGGTGCAGGTACTGGTGTCAATTCTCAGTCTGCGTCTAGAATGGTGCAGGTACTGGTGTCAATTCCCAGTCTGGCTATAGAATGGTGCAGGTACTTGTGTCAATTCCCAGTCTGGATATCGAATGGTGCAGGTACTGGTGACAATTCCCAGTCTGGGTCTAGAATGGTGCAGGTACAGGTGACAATTCCCAGTCTGGGTCTAGAATGGTGCAGGTACAGGTGACAATTCCCAGTCTGGGTCTAGAATGGTGCAGGTACCGGTGTCAATTCTCATTCTTCGTCTAGAATGGTGCAGGTACTGGTGACAATTCCCAGTCTGGGTCTAGAATTGTGCAGGTACTGCTGTCAATTCCCAGTCTGGGTCTGGAATGGTGCAGGTACTGGTGACAATTCCCAGTCTGGGTATAGAATGGTGCAGGTACTGGTGACAATTCCCAGTCTGGGTCTAGAATGGTGCAGGTACTGGTGTCAATTCTCAGTCTGGGTCAAGAATGGTGCAGGTACTGGTGACAATTTCCAGTCTGGGTCTAGAATGGTGCAGGTACAGGTGTCAATTCCCAGTCTGGGTCTAGAATGGTGCAGGGACTGGTCACAATTCCCAGTCTGGGTCTAGAATGGTGCAGGTACTGGTGACAATTCCCAGTCTGGGTCTAGAATTGTGCAGGGACTGGTCACAATTCCCAGTCTGGGTCTAGAATGGTGCAGGTACTGGTGACAATTCCCAGTCTGGGTCGAGAATGGTGCAGGTACAGGTGTCAATTCCCAGTCTGGGTCTAGAATGGTGCAGGGACTGGTGACAATTCCCAGTCTGGGTCTAGAATGGTGCAGGTACAGGTGTCAATTCCCAGTCTGGGTCTAGAATGGTGCAGGTACTGGTGTCAATTCCCAGTCTGGGTCTAGAATGGTGCAGGTACTGGTGACAATTCCCAGTCTGGGTCTAGAATGGTGCAGGTACTGGTGTCAATTCCCAGTTTGGATACAGAATGGTGCAAGCACCGGTGTCAATTCACAGTCTGGGTCTAGAATGGTGCAGGTACTGGTGTCAATTCTCATTCTTTGTATAGAATGGTGCAGGTACTGGTGTCAATTCTCATTCTTTGTATAGAATGGTGCAGGTACTGGTGTCAATTCACAGTCTGGGTCTAGAATGGTGCAGGTACTGGTGTCAATTCCCAGTCTGGGTCAAGAATGGTGCAGGTACTTGTATCAGTTCCCAGTCTAGGTACAGAATGGTGCAGGTACTGGTGTCAATTCCCAGTCTGGGTCTAGAATGGTGCAGGTACTGGTGTCAATTCCCAGTCTGGGTATAGAATGGTGCAGGTACTGGTGACAATTCCCAGTCTGGGTCTAGAATGGTGCAGGTACTGGTATCAGTTCCCAGTCTAGGTATAGAATGGTGCAGGTACTGGTGTCAATTCCCAATCTGGATATAGAATGGTGCAGGTACTGGTGTCAATTCCCAGTCTGGGTCTAGAATGGTGCAGGTACTGGTGTAAATTCCCAGTCTGGGTCTAGAATGTTGCAGGTACTGGTGTCAATTCCCAGTCTGGGTTTAGAATGGTGCAGGTACTGGTGTCAATTCCCAGTCTGGGTCTGGAATGGTGCAGGTACTGGTGTCAATTATCATTCTTGGTATAGAATGGTGCAGGTACTGGTGACAATTCCCAGTCTGGGTCTAGAATGGTGCAGGTACTGGTGTCAATTATCATTCTTGGTATAGAATGGTGCAGGTACTGGTGTCAATTCCCAGTCTGGGTCTAGAATGGTGCAGGTACTGGTGTCAATTCTCAGTCTGGGTCTGGAATGGTGCAGGTACTGGTGACAATTCTCAGTCTGGGTCTAGAATGGTGCAGGTACTGGTGTCAATTCCCAGTCTGGGTCTGGAATGGTGCAGGTACTGATGTCAATTCTCAATCTTGGTCAAGAATGGTGCAGGTACTGGTGTCAATTCTCAGTCTGGGTCTGGAATGGTGCAGGTACTGGTGACAATTCCCAGTCTGGGTCTAGAATGGTGCAGGTACTGGTGTCAATTCCCAGTCTGGGTCTGGAATGGTGCAGGTACTGATGTGAATTCTCAGTCTGGGTCTAGAATGGTGCAGGTACTGGTATCAATTCCCAGTCTGGGTCTGAAATGGTGCAGGTACTGGTGTCAATTCTCAGTCTGGGTCTGGAATGGTGCAGGTACTGGTGTCAATTCTCATTCTTGGTATAGAATGGTGCAGGTACTGGTGTCAATTCCCAGTCTGGGTCTAGAATGTTGCAGGTACTGGTGTCAATTCCCAGTCTGGGTTTAGAATGGTGCAGGTACTGGTGTCAATTATCATTCTTGGTATAGAATGGTGCAGGTACAGGTTACAATTCCCAGTCTGGGTCTAGAATGGTGCAGGTACTGGTGTCAATTCTCAGTCTGGGTCTGGAATGGTGCAGGTACTGGTGTCAATTCTCATTCTTGGTATAGAATGGTGCAGGTACTGGTATCAATTCCCAGGCTGGGTCTGAAATGGTGCAGGTACTGGTGTCAATTCTCAGTCTGCGTCTAGAATGGTGCAGGTACTGGTGTCAATTCCCAGTCTGGCTATAGAATGGTGCAGGTACTTGTGTCAATTCCCAGTCTGGATATCGAATGGTGCAGGTACTGGTGACAATTCCCAGTCTGGGTCTAGAATGGTGCAGGTACAGGTGACAATTCCCAGTCTGGGTCTAGAATGGTGCAGGTACAGGTGACAATTCCCAGTCTGGGTCTAGAATGGTGCAGGTACCGGTGTCAATTCTCATTCTTCGTCTAGAATGGTGCAGGTACTGGTGACAATTCCCAGTCTGGGTCTAGAATTGTGCAGGTACTGCTGTCAATTCCCAGTCTGGGTCTGGAATGGTGCAGGTACTGGTGACAATTCCCAGTCTGGGTATAGAATGGTGCAGGTACTGGTGACAATTCCCAGTCTGGGTCTAGAATGGTGCAGGTACTGGTGTCAATTCTCAGTCTGGGTCAAGAATGGTGCAGGTACTGGTGACAATTTCCAGTCTGGGTCTAGAATGGTGCAGGTACAGGTGTCAATTCCCAGTCTGGGTCTAGAATGGTGCAGGGACTGGTCACAATTCCCAGTCTGGGTCTAGAATGGTGCAGGTACTGGTGACAATTCCCAGTCTGGGTCTAGAATTGTGCAGGGACTGGTCACAATTCCCAGTCTGGGTCTAGAATGGTGCAGGTACTGGTGACAATTCCCAGTCTGGGTCGAGAATGGTGCAGGTACAGGTGTCAATTCCCAGTCTGGGTCTAGAATGGTGCAGGGACTGGTGACAATTCCCAGTCTGGGTCTAGAATGGTGCAGGTACAGGTGTCAATTCCCAGTCTGGGTCTAGAATGGTGCAGGTACTGGTGTCAATTCCCAGTCTGGGTCTAGAATGGTGCAGGTACTGGTGACAATTCCCAGTCTGGGTCTAGAATGGTGCAGGTACTGGTGTCAATTCCCAGTTTGGATACAGAATGGTGCAAGCACCGGTGTCAATTCACAGTCTGGGTCTAGAATGGTGCAGGTACTGGTGTCAATTCTCATTCTTTGTATAGAATGGTGCAGGTACTGGTGTCAATTCTCATTCTTTGTATAGAATGGTGCAGGTACTGGTGTCAATTCACAGTCTGGGTCTAGAATGGTGCAGGTACTGGTGTCAATTCCCAGTCTGGGTCAAGAATGGTGCAGGTACTTGTATCAGTTCCCAGTCTAGGTACAGAATGGTGCAGGTACTGGTGTCAATTCCCAGTCTGGGTCTAGAATGGTGCAGGTACTGGTGTCAATTCCCAGTCTGGGTATAGAATGGTGCAGGTACTGGTGACAATTCCCAGTCTGGGTCTAGAATGGTGCAGGTACTGGTATCAGTTCCCAGTCTAGGTATAGAATGGTGCAGGTACTGGTGTCAATTCCCAATCTGGATATAGAATGGTGCAGGTACTGGTGTCAATTCCCAGTCTGGGTCTAGAATGGTGCAGGTACTGGTGTAAATTCCCAGTCTGGGTCTAGAATGTTGCAGGTACTGGTGTCAATTCCCAGTCTGGGTTTAGAATGGTGCAGGTACTGGTGTCAATTCCCAGTCTGGGTCTGGAATGGTGCAGGTACTGGTGTCAATTATCATTCTTGGTATAGAATGGTGCAGGTACTGGTGACAATTCCCAGTCTGGGTCTAGAATGGTGCAGGTACTGGTGTCAATTCTCATTCTTGGTATAGAATGGTGCAGGTACTGGTGTCAATTCTCAGTCTGGGTCTGGAATGGTGCAGGTACTGGTGACAATTCTCAGTCTGGGTCTAGAATGGTGCAGGTACTGGTGTCAATTCCCAGTCTGGCTATAGAATGGTGCAGGTGCTTGTGTCAATTCCCAGTCTGGATATAGAATGGTGCAGGTACTGGTGTCAATTCCCAGTCTGGGTCTGGAATTTTGCAGGTACTGATGTCAATTCTCATTCTTGGTCTAGAATGGTGCAGGTACTGGTGTCATTTCTCAGTCTGGGTCTGGAATGGTGCAGGTACTGGTGACAATTCCCAGTCTGGGTCTGGAATGGTGCAGGTACTGGTGTCAATTCCCAGTCTGGGTCTGGAATGGTGCAGGTACTGATGTCAATTCTCATTCTTGGTCTAGAATGGTGCAGGTACTGGTGTCAATTCTCAGTCTGGGTCTGGAATGGTGCAGGTACTGGTGACAATTCCCAGTCTGGGTCTAGAATGGTGCAGGTACTGGTGTCAATTCCCAGTCTGGGTCTGGAATGGTGCAGGTACTGATGTGAATTCTCAGTCTGGGTCTAGAATGGTGCAGGTACTGGTATCAATTCCCAGTCTGGGTCTGAAATGGTGCAGGTACTGGTGTCAATTCTCAGTCTGGGTCTGGAATGGTGCAGGTACTGGTGTCAATTCTCATTCTTGGTATAGAATGGTGCAGGTACTGGTGTCAATTCCCAGTCTGGGTCTAGAATGTTGCAGGTACTGGTGTCAATTCCCAGTCTGGGTTTAGAATGGTGCAGGTACTGGTGTCAATTCCCAGTCTGGGTCTAGAATGGTGCAGGTACTGGTGTCAATTATCATTCTTGGTATAGAATGGTGCAGGTACTGGTGACAATTCCCAGTCTGGGTCTAGAATGGTGCAGGTACTGGTGTCAATTCTCAGTCTGGGTCTGGAATGGTGCAGGTACTGGTGTCAATTCTCATTCTTGGTATAGAATGGTGCAGGTACTGGTATCAATTCCCAGTCTGGGTCTGAAATGGTGCAGGTACTGGTGACAATTCTCAGTCTGGGTCTAGAATGGTGCAGGTACTGGTGTCAATTCCCAGTCTGGCTATAGAATGGTGCAGGTACTTGTGTCAATTCCCAGTCTGGATATAGAATGGTGCAGGTACTGGTGACAATTCCCAGTCTGGGTCTAGAATGGTGCAGGTACAGGTGACAATTCCCAGTCTGGGTCTAGAATGGTGCAGGTACCGGTGTCAATTCTCATTCTTGGTCTAGAATGGTGCAGGTACTGGTGACAATTCCCAGTCTGGGTCTAGAATTGTGCAGGTACTGCTGTCAATTCCCAGTCTGGGTCTGGAATGGTGCAGGTACTGGTGACAATTCCCAGTCTGGGTCCAGAATGGTGCAGGTACTGGTGTCAATTCTCATTCTTGGTATAGAATGGTGCAGGTACTGGTGTCAATTTCCAGTCTGGGTCTAGAATGGTGCAGGTACTGGTGACAATTCCCAGTCTGGGTCCAGAATGGTACAGGTACTGGTGTCAATTCCCAGTCTGGGTATAGAATGGTGCAGGTACTGGTGACAATTCCCAGTCTGGATCTAGAATGGTGCAGGTACTGGTGTCAATTCCCAGTCTGGGTCAAGAATGGTGCAGGTACTGGTGTCAATTCCCAGTCTGGGTCTAGAATGGTGCAGGTACAGGTGTCAATTCCAAGTCTGGGTCTAGAATGGTGCAGGGACTGGTCACAATTCCCAGTCTGGGTCTAGAATGGTGCAGGTACTGGTGACAATTCCCAGTCTGGGTCTAGAATTGTGCAGGGACTGGTCACAATTCCCAGTCTGGGTCTAGAATGGTGCAGGTACTGGTGACAATTCCCAGTCTGGGTCTAGAATGGTGCAGGTACAGGTGTCAATTCCCAGTCTGGGTCTAGAATGGTGCAGGGACTGGTGACAATTCCCAGTCTGGGTCTAGAATGGTGCAGGTACAGGTGTCAATTCCCAGTCTGGGTCTAGAATGGTGCAGGGACTGGTCACAATTCCCAGTCTGGGTCTAGAATGGTGCAGGTACTGGTGACAATTCCCAGTCTGGGTCTAGAATGGTGCAGGTACTGGTGTCAATTCCCAGTCTGGGTCTAGAATGGTGCAGGTACTGGCGACAATTCCCAGTCTGGGTCTAGAATGGTGCAGGTACTGGTGTCAATTCCCAGTTTGGATACAGAATGGTGCAGGCACCGGTGTCAATTCACAGTCTGGGTCTAGAATGGTGCAGGTACTGGTGTCAATTCTCATTCTTTGTATAGAATGGTGCAGGTACTGGTGTCAATTCTCATTCTTTGTATAGAATGGTGCAGGTACTGGTGTCAATTCACAGTCTGGGTCTAGAATGGTGCAGGTACTGGTGTCAATTCCCAGTCTGGGTCTAGAATGGTGCAGGTACTTGTATCAGTTCCCAGTCTAGGTATAGAATGGTGCAGGTACTGGTGTCAATTCCCAGTCTGGGTCTAGAATGGTGCAGGTACTGGTGTCAATTCCCAGTCTGGGTCTAGAATGGTGCAGGTACTGGTGTCAATTATCATTCTTGGTATAGAATGGTGCAGGTACTAGTGACAATTCCCAGTCTGGGTCGAGAATGGTGCAGGTACTGGTGTCAATTCTCAGTCTGGGTCTGGAATGGTGCAGGTACTGGTGTCAATTCTCATTCTTGGTATTAAATGGTGCAGGTACTGGTATCAATTCCCAGTCTGGGTCTGAAATGGTGCAGGTACTGGTGACAATTCTCAGTCTGGGTCTGGAATGGTGCAGGTACTGGTGTCAATTCCCAGTCTGGCTATAGAATGGTGCAGGTACTTGTGTCAATTCCCAGTCTGGATATAGAATGGTGCAGGTGCTGGTGTCAATTCCCAGTCTGGGTCTAGAATGGTGCAGGTACAGGTGACAATTCTCATTCTTGGTCTAGAATGGTGCAGGTACTGGTGACAATTCCCAGTCTGGGTCTAGAATTGTGCAGGTACTGCTGTCAATTCCCAGTCTGGGTCTGGAATGGTGCAGGTACTGGTGACAATTCCCAGTCTGGGTCCAGAATGGTGCAGGTACTGGTGTCAATTCTCATTCTTGGTATAGAATGGTGCAGGTACTGGTGTCAATTTCCAGTCTGGGTCTAGAATGGTGCAGGTACTGGTGACAATTCCCAGTCTGGGTCCAGAATGGTGCAGGTACTGGTGTCAATTCCCAGTCTGGGTATAGAATGGTGCAGGTACTGGTGACAATTCCCAGTCTGGGTCTAGAATGGTGCAGGTACTGGTGTCAATTCTCAGTCTGGGTCAAGAATGGTGCAGGTACAGGTGTCAATTCTCAGTCTGGGTCAAGAATGGTGCAGGTACTGGTGTCAATTCTCTGTCTGGGTTTAGAATGGTGCAGGTACTGGTGACAATTCCCAGTCTGGGTCCAGAATGGTGCAGGTACTGGTGTCAATTCTCAGTCTGGGTCTAGAATGGTGCAGGTACTGGTGACAATTCCCAGTCTGGGTCTGGAATGGTGCAGGTACTGGTGTCAATTCCCAGTCTGGGTCTAGAATGGTGCAGGTACTGGTGACAATTCCCAGTCTGGGTCTAGAATGGTGCAGGTACTGGTGTCAATTCCCAGTCTGGGTCTGGAATGGTGCAGGTACTGATGTGAATTCTCAGTCTGGGTCTAGAATGGTGCAGGTACTGGTATCAATTCCCAGTCTGGGTCTGAAATGGTGCAGGTACTGGTGTCAATTCTCAGTCTGGGTCTGGAATGGTGCAGGTACTGGTGTCAATTCTCATTCTTGGTATAGAATGGTGCAGGTACTGGTGTCAATTCCCAGTCTGGGTCTAGAATGGTGCAGGTACTGGTGTCAATTCCCAGTCTGGGTTTAGAATGGTGCAGGTACTGGTGTCAATTCCCAGTCTGGGTCTAGAATGGTGCAGGTACTGGTGTCAATTATCATTCTTGGTATAGAATGGTGCAGGTACTGGTGACAATTCCCAGTCTGGGTCTAGAATGGTGCAGGTACTGGTGTCAATTCTCAGTCTGGGTCTGGAATGGTGCAGGTACTGGTGTCAATTCTCATTCTTGGTATAGAATGGTGCAGGTAGTGGTATCAATTCCCAGTCTGGGTCTGAAATGGTGCAGGTACTGGTGACAATTCTCAGTCTGGGTCTAGAATGGTGCAGGTACTGGTGTCAATTCCCAGTCTGGCTATAGAATGGTGCAGGTACTTGTGTCAATTCCCAGTCTGGATATAGAATGGTGCAGGTACTGGTGACAATTCCCAGTCTGGGTCTAGAATGGTGCAGGTACAGGTGACAATTCCCAGTCTGGGTCTAGAATGGTGCAGGTACTGGTGACAATTCCCAGTCTGGGTCTAGAATTGTGCAGGTACTGCTGTCAATTCCCAGTCTGGGTCTGGAATGGTGCAGGTACTGGTGACAATTCCCAGTCTGGGTCCAGAATGGTGCAGGTACTGGTGTCAATTCTCATTCTTGGTATAGAATGGTGCAGGTACTGGTGTCAATTTCCAGTCTGGGTCTAGAATGGTGCAGGTACTGGTGACAATTCCCAGTCTGGGTCCAGAATGGTACAGGTACTGGTGTCAATTCCCAGTCTGGGTATAGAATGGTGCAGGTACTGGTGACAATTCCCAGTCTGGGTCTAGAATGGTGCAGGTACTGGTGTCAATTCCCAGTCTGGGTCAAGAATGGTGCAGGTACTGGTGTCAATTCCCAGTCTGGGTCTAGAATGGTGCAGGTACAGGTGTCAATTCCCAGTCTGGGTCTAGAATGGTGCAGGGACTGGTCACAATTCCCAGTCTGGGTCTAGAATGGTGCAGGTACTGGTGACAATTCCCAGTCTGGGTCTAGAATTGTGCAGGGACTGGTCACAATTCCCAGTCTGGGTCTAGAATGGTGCAGGTACTGGTGACAATTCCCAGTCTGGGTCTAGAATGGTGCAGGTACAGGTGTCAATTCCCAGTCTGGGTCTAGAATGGTGCAGGGACTGGTGACAATTCCCAGTCTGGGTCTAGAATGGTGCAGGTACAGGTGTCAATTCCCAGTCTGGGTCTAGAATGGTGCAGGTACTGGTGTCAATTCTCAGTCTGGGTCAAGAATGGTGCAGGTACTGGTGTCAATTCTCTGTCTGGGTTTAGAATGGTGCAGGTACTGGTGACAATTCCTAGTCTGGGTCCAGAATGGTGCAGGTACTGGTGTCAATTCTCAGTCTGGGTCTAGAATGGTGCAGGTACTGGTGACAATTCCCAGTCTGGGTCTAGAATGGTGCAGGTGCTGGTGTCAATTCCCAGTCTGGGTCTAGAATGGTGCAGGTACTGGTGACAATTCCCAGTCTGGGTCTAGAATGGTGCAGGTACTGGTGTCAATTCCCAGTCTGGGTCTGGAATGGTGCAGGTCCTGGTGACAATTCCCAGTCTGGGTCTAGAATGGTGCAGGTACTGGTGACAATTCCCAGTCTGGGTCTAGAATGGTGCAGGTACTGGTGTCATTTCCCATCCTGGGTGTAGAATAATAAGTGTAACTGGAATCATGAGCAAGCAGTTTTGCCATAGCGTGGTGTGGGCATTGGAAACTCTTGGGGTTGCTTCGGATGTGGGATTGTACTTGGCACCGTTATGTATTTGAAGTTTGGGGTTTGGGTGGGGGAGCGGAGAAGCTCGTACCAACCTCTCCCTGTGTCACTCACACACACGTGCCCTGCATCTACCTTGGTCTTTGCCTGAATAGGAGCGTTGCGGTCCAGCAGGATCTCAGCGATCCGCACATGGCCATTTCTAGCTGCGCAGTGAAGGGGCGTCAGCTCATCCTGAAAAACAACAAGCACACACATAATCTGACAATCTCAGCAAACAGAAGGTTCAGTCAACAGCTGCAGAGAGAACCTTCACGTAACAGGGAAAGAAGGGTCTGCATTTCTCAACGGTCACTCGTGGGCAAGTCTGTCCTCTGAACGTCGCTTGTGTCAGTTAGATTGTCAATGAGAGGGAAGGAAAATTGCCTTGGAGCAGAGGTGGTCAACCCCTCTGGCAAGCTGATCAACAGGTAGCACTGAGGACATCCCGGAACTATGCCACCCGAGAACTCAGATGGACACCAGGACCAGGGTGACAACTGCATATTAAGGAGAAACCTTGGAACTCCACCAAGTTTTGAGAGGAGTGAGCGAGAAAATAAGAAGTAATGGTTGTGTGACGGCAAAGCTTGGGTTTTTTTTTCCCCAAGCTTGCAGGAGGAAGAGATGACTGAGGGAGTGAAGCAGTTCTCCGGTTCTAAGGAAAAGAATATGTCAGGTGACGTGGTGAGGCTGGAGTGAGGATGCAGGGAAAAGCAAAAGGATGGGACATTGGAGGGAGGGGGCAGCAGTCACACGAAAGGCAAGTGCAGAGGAGCAATGATGACCAAGGAAGAATGGTACTTGTTGGGAAAGTCAGCTCATGTTCTCTATATTTCGAGTTTGATTTTGAGTTTCGGGCGCCTGCACAGTGCACGCTCCAACCGTTTCCATCTGAAAATGTCAATCGGGAGCCTCGGACCCTGATTTGCAGATCGAAATGGAGCAACTGTTTCAGGCAGCCAGCGGTAGGCCCCTTTCTGAATCGGGCTGGCCACATCGCTGGGGTTTCATGGGCGGGAAGGCCACAGACCCCATTTTGAGGTCGATACCGCCCCTGTTAACACCAGTCAAGATGAGTTAAAATCACCCCCGATGTGTTTTTGTGCATTGTGGGATTTTGAATTGAAAAACATTTGAAAAATTTTAATTTAATTATTGAATGTGCGCAACTTAAAAAATGACAAAGTTAGGGTGAAATTCTTCTTCATGCTAAAGGGAGCAAGGGATATGGGGAAAAAGTGGGAACGGGATACTGAGTTAGACGATCAGCCATGACCAATTTGAATGGTGGAGCAGGCCCGAAGGGCCGAGTCGCCCACTCTATTTCAATGTTTCTGTTAATGAACAATGCATAAATGAAATGCCGTTCTCATAAATTCCATGCTTCAGGAGTATGTGGGGGAATGCTATGATTCTGTTCGTGGGTCAGGCAGAAGAATCTTTGGTGCTGACAACTGTATTTTCTGCAGTTGAAGTCCAGGCAACACAGACCAGTTATCTGAACATCAGTGGAAGGAAAGATAATGGAATCTTTACTCAAAGATCTCATAGAAATACATCCAGAAACCAAAAATATAATGAAGAATAGTCAGCATGGATTTCAAAAGGGAAGGTCATGCTTTGAAGTCATAACAGAAAAATTAGACAAGGGTAATGTAGTAGATGTAATATATTTGGATTTTCAAAGGACCCGTCAGTCTTGCACTCTGCTCACCTTTGTCCGTGCATCGATCTGGGCTTCTCGATCCAACAACAGCCTGACCATATTGGTGTTCCCTCTTCTGGAGGCGATGTGCAGCGCAGTGATTCCATTCTGAACACAACAAATGAACAGAATAGAAAACTCAAAAAAACCCTCGAGTTTCACATTCAGCATCTCGAAGGTGGCCCACTGTCTTTCATTCATGTTGGGTCACTCAATGAATAATGGATGTGGCAAGTCTAACTTCAGCTCAGTTGATGCCATCACTGTCAACCCCCATGAGGACTGTGACCACTGTGACAGGAATCATGGGCCCGAATCCACACTTTCCTGCCATGGGGGCTCAGACCCCTTCATTTACAAACGTGCTCCTTTCAATGCTGACAGATGTCGGGCTCCACCAGAAAGGCCAACTCTTCAGTTCTGACAAGCCTCAGCTTCCCCTTCTCATGCTAAAGACACAGAGGAACTAGAAATTGGTTGAAGCCGTGGCTGGTACTCCAGGCAAAGCGGGGGCTGGAGTATCCAATCTGATTCGCGGCGTGCATGCGTGCAAACATTCTGTGCCGGAAACATGCTGCCCTCGACATTGGAAAAGGCAGAAAAAGAGGCGCCTGAAACAGGAGTTCGGTCCTTTGCATGTTCAAATAAGGGAATGAAAGCCGTTTGAGGAGCCCTGTCCAAAATTGTGCTGCTCTGAACACTGCCGGCACTGGGCCAGGTATGTTCAGGAAAAAGTGGTTCATATGGTCCTTAAAGGGACCACTGGAGGTTGCCCCCAAAAAGGTCAGTATGTTGAAGAATATTTCTGAATGTGGATCCGGGAGGTGAAGGCGTGCTCCTCCCGACAACACTGCAAAGCCGAAGACTGTTGCAGGCTCCCACTCGAACCCCTTCTGATTGACCACCTCCCTCCCCATCGCTTCCCACACTCCCGATCGCCCCTCCCTCCCCATCACTTCCCACACTCCCGATCGCCCCTCCCTCCCCATCGCTTCTCACATCCCCAATCGCCCCCTCCCTCCCCATCACTTCCCACACTCCCGATCGCCCCTCCCTCCCGATCGCCCCCTCCCTCCCCATCGCTTCCCACACTCCCGATCGCCCCTCCCTCCCCATCGATTCTCACACTCCCGATCGCCCCTCCCTCCCCATCGCCCCCTCCCTCCCCATCGCTTCCCACACTCCCGATCGCCCCTCCCTCCCGATCGCCCCCTCCCTCCCCATCGCTTCCCACACTCCCGATCACCCCTCCGTCCCCATCGATTCCCACACTCCCGATCGCCCCTCCCTCCCCATCGATTCCCACACTCCCGATCGCCCCTCCCTCCCCATCGATTCCCACACTCCCGATCGCCCCTCCCTCCCCATCGATTCCCACACTCCCGATCGCCCCTCCCTCCCCATCGATTCCCACACTCCCGATCGCCCCTCCCTCCCCATCGATTCCCACACTCCCGATCGCCCCTCCCTCCCCATCGATTCCCACACTCCCGATCGCCCCTCCCTCCCCATCGATTCCCACACTCCCGATCGCCCCTCCCTCCCCATCGATTCCCACACTCCCGATCGCCCCTCCCTCCCCATCGATTCCCACACTCTCCATCGCCCCTCCCTCTCCATCGATTCCCACACTCACGATCGCCCCTCCCTCCCCATCGATTCTCACACTCCCGATCGCCCCTCCCTCCCCATCGATTCCCACACTCCCGATCGCCCCCTCCCTCCCCATCGATTCCCACACTCCCGATCGCCCCTCCCTCCCCATCGATTCCCACACTCCCGATCGCCCCTCCCTCCCCATCGATTCCCACACTCCCGATCGCCCCTCCCTCCCCATCGATTCCCACACTCCCGATCGCCCCTCCCTCCCCATCGATTCCCACACTCCCGATCGCCCCTCCCTCCCCATCGATTCCCACACTCCCGATCGCCCCTCCCTCTCCATCGATTCCCACACTCACGATCGCCCCTCCCTCCCCATCGATTCTCACACTCCCGATCGCCCCTCCCTCCCCATCGATTCCCACACTCCCGATCGCCCCTCCCTCCCCATCGATTCCCACACTCCCGATCGCCCCTCCCTCCCCATCGATTCCCACACTCCCGATCGCCCCTCCCTCCCCATCGATTCCCACACTCCCGATCGCCCCTCCCTCCCCATCGATTCCCACACTCCCGATCGCCCCTCCCTCCCCATCGATTCCCACACTCCCGATCGCCCCTCCCTCCCCATCGATTCCCACACTCCCGATCGCCCCCTCCCTCCCCATCGATTCCCACACTCCCGATCACCCCTCCCTCCCCATCGATTCCCACACTCCCGATCGCCCCCTCCCTCCCCATCGATTCCCACACTCCCGATCGCCCCTCCCTCCCCATCGATTCCCACACTCCCGATCGCCCCTCCCTCCCCATCGATTCCCACACTCCCGATCGCCCCTCCCTCCCCATCGATTCTCACACTCCCGATCGCCCCTCCCTCCCCATCGATTCCCACACTCCCGATCGCCCCTCCCTCCCCATCACTTCCCACACTCCCGATCGCCCCTCCCTCCCCATCGATTCCCACACTCCCGATCGCCCCTCCCTCTCCATCGATTCCCACACTCCCGATCGCCCCTCCCTCCCCATCGATTCCCACACTCCCGATCGCCCCTCCCTCTCCATCGATTCTCACACTCCCCATCGCCCCTCCCTCCCCATCGATTCCCACACTCCCGATCGCCCCTCCCTCTCCATCGATTCCCACACTCCCGATCACCCCTCCCTCCCCATCGATTCCCACACTCCCGATCGCCCCCTCCTCCCCATCGATTCCCACACTCCCGATCGCCCCTCCCTCCCCATCGATTCCCACACTCCCGATCGCCCCTCCCTCCCCATCGATTCCCACACTCCCGATCGCCCCTCCCTCCCCATCGATTCTCACACTCCCGATCGCCCCTCCCTCCCCATCGATTCCCACACTCCCGATCGCCCCTCCCTCCCCATCACTTCCCACACTCCCGATCGCCCCTCCCTCCCCATCGATTCCCACACTCCCGATCGCCCCTCCCTCTCCATCGATTCCCACACTCCCGATCGCCCCTCCCTCCCCATCGATTCCCACACTCCCGATCACCCCTCCCTCCCCATCGATTCCCACACTCCCGATCGCCCCTCCCTCCCCATCGATTCCCACACTCCCGATCGCCCCTCCCTCCCCATCGATTCCCACACTCCCGATCGCCCCTCCCTCCCCATCGATTCTCACACTCCCGATCGCCCCTCCCTCCCCATCGATTCTCACACTCCCGATCGCCCCTCCCTCCCCATCGATTCTCACACTCCCGATCGCCCCTCCCTCCCCATCGATTCCCACACTCCCGATCGCCCCTCCCTCCCCATCGATTCCCACACTCCCGATCGCCCCTCCCTCCCCATCGATTCCCACACTCCCGATCGCCCCTCCCTCCCCATCGATTCCCACACTCCCGATCGCCCCTCCCTCCCCATCGATTCTCACACTCCCGATCGCCCCTCCCTCCCCATCGCTTCCCACACTCCCGATCGCCCCTCCCTCTCCATCGATTCCCACACTCCCGATCGCCCCTCCCTCCCCATCGATTCCCACACTCCGATCGCCCCTCCCTCCCCATCGCTTCCCACACTCCCGATCGCCCCTCCCTCCCCATCGATTCTCACACTCCCGATCGCCCCTCCCTCCCCATCGATTCTCACACTCCCGATCGCCCCTCCCTCCCCATCGATTCCACACTCCGATCGCCCCTCCCTCCCCATCGATTCCCACACTCCCGATCGCCCCTCCCTCCCCATCGATTCCCACACTCCCGATCGCCCTCCCTCCCATCGATTCCCACACTCCCGATCGCCCCTCCCTCCCCATCGATTCTCACACTCCGATCGCCCCTCCCTCCCATCGCTTCCCACACTCCCGATCGCCCCTCCCTCCCCATCGATTCCCACACTCCCGATCGCCCTCCCTCCCCATCGATTCCCACACTCCGATCGCCCCTCCCTCCCCATCGATTCCCACACTCCCGATCGCCCCTCCCTCCCCATCGATTCCCACACTCCCGATCGCCCCTCCCTCCCCATCGATTCCCACACTCCCGATCGCCCCTCCCTCCCCATCGATTCCCACACTCCCGATCGCCCCTCCCTCCCCATCGATTCCCACACTCCCGATCGCCCCTCCCTCCCATCGATTTCCACACTCCCGATCGCCCCTCCCTCTCCCCATCGATTCCCACACTCCCGATCGCCCCTCCCTCCCCATCGCTTCCCACACTCCCGATCGCCCCTCCCTCCCCATCGATTCCCACACTCCCGATCGCCCCTCCCTCCCCATCGATTCCCACACTCCCGATCGCCCCTCCCTCCCCATCGCTTCCCACACTCCCATCGCCCTCCCTCCCCATCGATTCCCACACTCCCGATCGCCCCTCCCTCCCATCGATTCCCACACTCCCGATCGCCCCCTCCCTCCCCATCGATTCCACACTCCCGATCGCCCCTCCTCCCATCGATTCCCACACTCCCGATCGCCCCTCCCTCTCCATCGATTCTCACACTCCCGATCGCCCCTCCCTCCCCATCGCTTCCCACACTCCCATCGCCCCTCCCTCCCCATCGATTCCCACACTCCCGATCGCCCCTCCCTCCCCATCGATTCCCACACTCCCGATCGCCCCTCCTCCCCATCGATTCCACAATCCCGATCGCCCCTCCCTCCCCATCGATTCCACACTCCCGATCGCCCCTCCCTCCCCATCGATTCCCACACTCCAGATCGCCCCTCCCTCCCCATCACTTCCCACACTGCCGATCGCCCCTCCCTCCCCATCGATTCCCACACTCCCGATCGCCTCTCCCTCCCATCGCTTCCCACACTCCCCATCGCCCTCTCCCTCCCCATCGATTCCCACACTCCCGATCGCCCCTCCCTCCCCATCGATTCCCACACTCCCGATCGCCCCTCCCTCCCCATCGATTCCCACAATCCCGATCGCCCCTCCCTCCCCATCGATTCCCACACTCCCGATCGCCCCTCCCTCCCCATCGATTCCCACACTCCAGATCGCCCCTCCCTCCCCATCACTTCCCACACTGCCCGATCGCCCCTCCCTCCCCATCGATTCCCACACTCCCGATCGCCCCCTCCCTCCCCATCGATTCCCACAATCCCGATCGCCCCTCCCTCCCCATCGATTCCCACACTCCCGATCGCCCCTCCCTCCCCATCGATTCCCACACTCCCGATCGCCCCTCCCTCCCCATCGATTCTCACACTCCCGATCGCCCCTCCCTCCCCATCGCTTCCCACACTCCCGATCGCCCCTCCCTCCCCATCGATTCCCACACTCCCGATCGCCCCTCCCTCCCCATCGATTCCCACACTCCCGATCGCCCCTCCCTCCCCATCGCTTCCCACACTCCCGATCGCCCCTCCCTCTCCATCGATTCCCACACTCCCGATCGCCCCTCCCTCCCCATCGATTCCCACACTCCCGATCGCCCCTCCCTCTCCATCGATTCCCACACTCCCGATCGCCCCTCCCTCCCCATCGCTTCCCACACTCCCGATCGCCCCTCCCTCCCCATCGATTCCCACACTCCCGATCGCCCCTCCCTCCCCATCGATTCCCACACTCCCGATCGCCCCTCCCTCCCCATCGATTCCCACACTCCCGATCGCCCCTCCCTCCCCATCGATTCCCACACTCCCGATCGCCCCTCCCTCTCCATCGATTCCCACACTCCCGATCGCCCCTCCCTCCCCATCGATTCCCACACTCCCGATCGCCCCTCCCTCCCCATCGATTCCCACACTCCCGATCGCCCCTCCCTCCCCATCGATTCCCACACTCCCGATCGCCCCTCCCTCCCCATCGATTCCCACACTCCCGATCGCCCCTCCCTCCCCATCGATTCCCACACTCCCGATCGCCCCTCCCTCCCCATCGATTCCCACACTCCCGATCGCCCCTCCCTCCCCATCGATTCCCACACTCCCGATCGCCCCTCCCTCCCCATCGATTCCCACACTCCCGATCGCCCCTCCCTCCCCATCGATTCCCACACTCCCGATCGCCCCTCCCTCCCCATCGATTCCCACACTCCCGATCGCCCCTCCCTCCCCATCGATTCCCACACTCCCGATCGCCCCTCCCTCCCCATCGATTCCCACACTCCCGATCGCCCCTCCCTCCCCATCGATTCCCACACTCCCGATCGCCCCTCCCTCCCCATCGATTCCCACACTCCCGATCGCCCCTCCCTCCCCATCGATTCCCACACTCCCGATCGCCCCTCCCTCCCCATCGATTCCCACACTCCCGATCGCCCCTCCCTCCCCATCGATTCCCACACTCCCGATCGCCCCTCCCTCCCCATCGATTCCCACACTCCCGATCGCCCCTCCCTCTCCATCGATTCCCACACTCCCGATCGCCCCTCCCTCCCCATCGATTCCCACACTCCCGATCACCCCTCCCTCCCCATCGATTCCCACACTCCCGATCGCCCCTCCCTCCCCATCGATTCCCACACTCCCGATCGCCCCTCCCTCCCCATCGATTCCCACACTCCCGATCGCCCCTCCCTCCCCATCGATTCCCACACTCCCGATCGCCCCTCCCTCCCCATCGATTCCCACACTCCCGATCGCCCCTCCCTCCCCATCGATTCCCACACTCCCGATCGCCCCTCCCTCCCCATCGATTCCCACACTCCCGATCGCCCCCTCCCTCCCCATCGATTCCCACACTCCCGATCGCCCCTCCCTCCCCATCGATTCCCACACTCCCGATCGCCCCTCCCTCTCCATCGATTCTCACACTCCCGATCGCCCCTCCCTCCCCATCGCTTCCCACACTCCCCATCGCCCCTCCCTCCCCATCGATTCCCACACTCCCGATCGCCCCTCCCTCCCCATCGATTCCCACACTCCCGATCGCCCCTCCCTCCCCATCGATTCCCACAATCCCGATCGCCCCTCCCTCCCCATCGATTCCCACACTCCCGATCGCCCCTCCCTCCCCATCGATTCCCACACTCCAGATCGCCCCTCCCTCCCCATCACTTCCCACACTGCCGATCGCCCCTCCCTCCCCATCGATTCCCACACTCCCGATCGCCCCCTCCCTCCCCATCGATTCCCACAATCCCGATCGCCCCTCCCTCCCCATCGATTCCCACACTCCCGATCGCCCCTCCCTCCCCATCGATTCCCACACTCCCGATCGCCCCTCCCTCCCCATCGATTCCCACACTCCCGATCGCCCCTCCCTCCCCATCGATTCCCACACTCCCGATCGCCCCTCCCTCCCCATCGATTCCCACACTCCCGATCGCCCCTCCCTCCCCATCGATTCCCACACTCCCGATCGCCCCTCCCTCCCCATCGATTCTCACACTCCCGATCGCCCCTCCCTCCCCATCGATTCCCACACTCCCGATCGCCCCTCCCTCCCCATCGATTCCCACACTCCCGATCGCCCCCTCCCTCCCCATCGATTCCCACACTCCCGATCGCCCCCTCACTCCCCATCGATTCCCACACTCCCGATCGCCCCCTCCCTCCCCATCGATTCCCACACTCCCGATCGCCCCTCCCTCCCCATCGATTCCCACAATCCCGATCGCCCCTCCCTCCCCATCGATTCCCACACTCCCGATCGCCCCTCCCTCCCCATCGATTCCCACACTCCCGATCGCCCCTCCCTCCCCATCGATTCCCACACTCCCGATCGCCCCTCCCTCCCCATCGATTCTCACACTCCCGATCGCCCCTCCCTCCCCATCGATTCCCACACTCCCGATCGCCCCTCCCTCCCCATCGATTCCCACACTCCCGATCGCCCCTCCCTCCCCATCGATTCCCACACTCCCGATCGCCCCTCCCTCCCCATCGATTCCCACACTCCCGATCGCCCCTCCCTCCCCATCGATTCCCACACTCCCGATCGCCCCTCCCTCCCCATCGATTCTCACACTCCCGATCGCCCCTCCCTCTCCATCGCTTCCCACACTCCCGATCGCCCCTCCCTCCCCATCGCTTCCCACACTCCCGATCGCCCCTCCCTCTCCATCGATTCCCACACTCCCGATCGCCCCTCCCTCCCCATCGATTCCCACACTCCCGATCGCCCCTCCCTCCCCATCGCTTCCCACACTCCCGATCGCCCCTCCCTCTCCATCGATTCCCACACTCCCGATCGCCCCTCCCTCCCCATCGATTCCCACACTCCCGATCGCCCCTCCCTCTCCATCGATTCCCACACTCCCGATCGCCCCTCCCTCCCCATCGCTTCCCACACTCCCGATCGCCCCTCCCTCCCCATCGATTCCCACACTCCCGATCGCCCCTCCCTCCCCATCGATTCCCACACTCCCGATCGCCCCTCCCTCCCCATCGATTCCCACACTCCCGATCGCCCCTCCCTCCCCATCGATTCTCACACTCCCGATCGCCCCTCCCTCCCCATCGATTCTCACACTCCCGATCGCCCCTCCCTCCCCATCGATTCCCACACTCCCGATCGCCCCTCCCTCCCCATCGATTCTCACACTCCCGATCGCCCCTCCCTCCCCATCGAT
The DNA here is from genome assembly GCF_035084215.1 of Heptranchias perlo. Classification (NCBI taxonomy): domain Eukaryota; kingdom Metazoa; phylum Chordata; class Chondrichthyes; order Hexanchiformes; family Hexanchidae; genus Heptranchias; species Heptranchias perlo. The sequence goes on from NC_090344.1 coordinate 46,519,634, forward strand.
TCCCACACTCCCGATCGCCCCTCCCTCCCCATCGATTCCCACACTCCCGATCGCCCCTCCCTCCCCATCGATTCTCACACTCCCGATCGCCCCTCCCTCCCCATCGATTCCCACACTCCCGATCGCCCCTCCCTCCCCATCGATTCCCACACTCCCGATCGCCCCTCCCTCCCCATCGATTCCCACACTCCCGATCGCCCCTCCCTCCCCATCGATTCCCACACTCCCGATCGCCCCTCCCTCCCCATCGATTCCCACACTCCCGATCGCCCCTCCCTCTCCATCGATTCCCACACTCCCGATCGCCCCTCCCTCCCCATCGCTTCCCACACTCCCGATCGCCCCTCCCTCCCCATCGATTCCCACACTCCCGATCGCCCCCTCCCTCCCCATCGATTCCCACACTCTCCATCGCCCCTCCCTCTCCATCGATTCCCACACTCCCGATCGCCCCTCCCTCCCCATCGATTCTCACACTCCCGATCGCCCCTCCCTCCCCATCGATTCTCACACTCCCGATCGCCCCTCCCTCCCCATCGCTTCCCACACTCCCGATCGCCCCTCCCTCCCCATCGATTCCCACACTCCCGATCGCCCCCTCCCTCCCCATCGATTCCCACACTCCCGATCGCCCCTCCCTCCCCATCGATTCTCACACTCCCGATCGCCCCTCCCTCCCCATCGATTCCCACACTCCCGATCGCCCCTCCCTCCCCATCGATTCCCACACTCCCGATCGCCCCTCCCTCCCCATCGATTCCCACACTCCCGATCGCCCCTCCCTCCCCATCGATTCTCACACTCCCGATCGCCCCTCCCTCCCCATCGATTCCCACACTCCCGATCGCCCCTCCCTCCCCATCGATTCCCACACTCCCGATCGCCCCTCCCTCCCCATCGATTCCCACACTCCCGATCGCCCCTCCCTCCCCATCGATTCCCACACTCCCGATCGCCCCTCCCTCCCCATCGCTTCCCACACTCCCGATCGCCCCTCCCTCCCCATCGATTCCCACACTCCCGATCGCCCCTCCCTCCCCATCGATTCTCACACTCCCGATCGCCCCTCCCTCCCCATCGCTTCCCACACTCCCGATCGCCCCCTCCCTCCCCATCGATTCCCACACTCCCGATCGCCCCTCCCTCCCCATCGATTCTCACACTCCCGATCGCCCCTCCCTCCCCATCGCTTCCCACACTCCCGATCGCCCCTCCCTCCCCATCGATTCCCACACTCCCGATCGCCCCCTCCCTCCCCATCGATTCCCACACTCCCGATCGCCCCTCCCTCTCCATCGATTCTCACACTCCCGATCGCCCCCTCCCTCCCCATCGATTCCCACACTCCCGATCGCCCCTCCCTCCCCATCGATTCCCACACTCCCGATCGCCCCTCCCTCCCCATCGATTCCCACACTCCCGATCGCCCCTCCCTCCCCATCGATTCCCACACTCCCGATCGCCCCTCCCTCCCCATCGATTCCCACACTCCCGATCGCCCCTCCCTCCCCATCGATTCCCACACTCCCGATCGCCCCTCCCTCCCCATCGATTCCCACACTCCCGATCGCCCCTCCCTCCCCATCGATTCTCACACTCCCGATCGCCCCTCCCTCCCCATCGATTCCCACACTCCCGATCGCCCCTCCCTCCCCATCACTTCCCACACTCCCGATCGCCCCTCCCTCCCCATCGATTCCCACACTCCCGATCGCCCCTCCCTCCCCATCGATTCCCACACTCCCGATCGCCCCTCCCTCCCCATCGATTCCCACACTCCCGATCGCCCCTCCCTCCCGATCGATTCCCACACTCCCGATCGCCCCTCCCTCCCCATCGATTCCCACACTCCCGATCGCCCCTCCCTCCCCATCGATTCCCACACTCCCGATCGCCCCTCCCTCCCCATCGATTCCCACACTCCCGATCGCCCCTCCCTCTCCATCGATTCCCACACTCCCGATCGCCCCTCCCTCCCCATCGCTTCCCACACTCCCGATCGCCCCTCCCTCTCCATCGATTCCCACACTCCCGATCGCCCCTCCCTCCCCATCGATTCTCACACTCCCGATCGCCCCTCCCTCCCCATCGATTCCCACACTCCCGATCGCCCCTCCCTCTCCATCACTTCCCACACTCCCGATCGCCCCTCCCTCCCCATCGATTCCCACACTCCCGATCGCCCCTCCCTCCCCATCGATTCCCACACTCCCGATCGCCCCTCCCTCCCCATCGATTCCCACACTCCCGATCGCCCCTCCCTCCCCATCGATTCCCACACTCCCGATCGCCCCCTCCCTCCCCATCGATTCCCACACTCCCGATCGCCCCTCCCTCCCCATCGATTCTCACACTCCCGATCGCCCCCTCCCTCCCCATCGATTCCCACACTCCCGATCGCCCCTCCCTCCCCATCGCTTCCCACACTCCCGATCGCCCCTCCCTCTCCATCGATTCCCACACTCCCGATCGCCCCTCCCTCTCCATCGATTCCCACACTCCCGATCGCCCCTCCCTCTCCATCGATTCCCACACTCCCGATCGCCCCTCCCTCCCCATCGATTCCCACACTCCCGATCGCCCCTCCCTCCCCATCGATTCCCACACTCCCGATCGCCCCTCCCTCCCCATCGATTCCCACACTCCCGATCACCCCTCCCTCCCCATCGATTCCCACACTCCCGATCGCCCCTCCCTCTCCATCGATTCCCACACTCCCGATCGCCCCTCCCTCCCCATCGATTCCCACACTCCCGATCGCCCCTCCCTCCCCATCGATTTCCACACTCCCGATCGCCCCTCCCTCCCCATCGATTCCCACACTCCCGATCGCCCCTCCCTCCCCATCGATTCCCACACTCCCGATCGCCCCTCCCTCCCCATCGATTCCCACACTCCCGATCGCCCCTCCCTCTCCATCGATTCCCACACTCCCGATCGCCCCTCCCTCCCCATCGATTCTCACACTCCCGATCGCCCCTCCCTCCCCATCGATTCTCACACTCCCGATCGCCCCTCCCTCCCCATCGATTCCCACACTCCCGATCGCCCCTCCCTCCCCATCGATTCCCACACTCCCGATCGCCCCTCCCTCCCCATCGCTTCCCACACTCCCGATCGCCCCTCCCTCCCCATCGATTCCCACACTCCCGATCGCCCCTCCCTCCCCATCGATTCTCACACTCCCGATCGCCCCTCCCTCCCCATCGATTCCCACACTCCCGATCGCCCCTCCCTCCCCATCGATTCTCACACTCCCGATCGCCCCTCCCTCCCCATCGATTCCCACACTCCCGATCGCCCCTCCCTCCCCATCGATTCCCACACTCCCGATCACCCCTCCCTCCCCATCACTTCCCACACTCCCGATCGCCCCTCCCTCCCCATCGATTCTCACACTCCCGATCGCCCCTCCCTCCCCATCGATTCCCACACTCCCGATCGCCCCCTCCCTCCCCATTGCCCCCTCCCTCCCCATCGTTTCCCATATTCCCGATCGCCCCTCCCTCCCCATTGCCCCCTCCCTCCCCATCGCTTCTCACACTCCCGATCAGCCCCTCCCTCCCCGACACCCCCTGCCTCCCCATCGCTTCCCACACTCCCGATCGCCCCCTCCCTCCCCATTGCCCCCTCCCTCCCCATCGCTTCCCACACTCCCGATCGCCCCTCCCTCCCCATCGTTTCCCATATTCCCGATCGCCCCATCCCTTCCCAACGCCCCTTCCCTCCCCATCGCTTCCCACACTCCCGATCGCCCCCTCCCACCAGATCGTCCCCTCCCTCCCCATCGCCCCTACCACCAGATTGTTCCCCTCCCCCCAATCGCCTCCTCCCTCCCTCCCCGTTGCCCCTTCCCTCCCCATCGCCCCCTCCCTCTCGATTGCCCCCTCCCGATCACCCCCTCCCTCCCCATCGTCCCCTCCCTCCCCATTGCCCCCACCACCCGATCGCCCCCTCCCTCCCGATTGTTCCCCTCCCTCCCGATTGTCCCTCCCCGCAATCGCCTCCTCCCTCCCCACTGCTGCCTCCTTCCCCACAACCGCCTCCCACCCCATGGCCCCCTCCCTCCCCATCGCCCCTCCCCTCGATTGCCCCCCTCCCTCCTGATTCAATCAGAAAACACTGGGTGCCATGCTTGGAGAGATCTCTTTAGAAATTTACAAATCAGTGCTGCCATACCCTCGTTCACCACACCGAGGGTGGGCAACCCGTTGAGACCTTGATCAACAAAATACATGTGGCACAGCAGATCCTGACGTTTCCTGACTATCTCTGAATTCCACCAGGTTTCAAAAGAAACAAAGAGAAGCTGTTTGTTGAACGGCAGTGGCCTGGACTGAAGAGCCACTGAATCAGCCCTCGACTGCTCAGTTGCTGCTCTCAGTTACACTGCAGCATGGAAACGCCAAGATCAGGACAGGGGGCTCCCAAGAGGCAGAGAGGGAGAGCCATCATTAGGCTGCAAGTTCACCCCTCCTCGCGACGGGTACCAAGAAAGCTGCTGGGACCGTTTCCCTGGTTTTTGGGAGGCGTGTGACCCAATGGGAGCTGCCAGGGAAACAGTTGGGAGAACCTTCACCCAAGCGGCTCGAACACAAACTCCTTCAAACTCTCATTTGCACCTACCTTGGGTGAAAAGTTGACATTGGCCCCTCGGGTCAGCAACATGTGAGCCACATTCAGGTTCTCGTAATGCGCTGCGATGTGGAGTGGAGTGAATCCAGTCTGAAATGAGGAGAATAAGCAGGGCTCAGTACCTTGTGAGGACCGTTAAAGCAGAGAGACACTTCAGTTGGTTGTTCTCGTCTGTCTGAGCAGTGCATTACTGCACAGCTATGTATTCAATTAGACATAATGGTCCCATTAACCTCACTGATCCTTTAAAGAATCCACTCTCGTCTTTATCGAGTGTCGAACTGGCATCAAGGAAATAGGTATCTGGGCCTTGCGTGCATCTTGTGGAATGCTGATGGTCCGCACAGACCACAAAGAACACAGGAATTGGAAAAGCTTTTTCTTTTGGAACATTATCAATTCCATCAATCCTTTGAAATGACTGACTGAACACCATTAACATTACTAACCCATCAGAAACAAGTGTTCATCACCAACACAATCATTCCAACCTCTCCTCTGTTCTCCACGAGCTCATGAAGCAAAATCACCCAACAGTCTTGACTTGGTGCAACTGGCTATGTCTTGAGGCAAAAACAGCACAATGCATTCATTCCATGTACAGCCCAGAAATGGTTTCAGAAACAGACCAAGATGGAGAGAACTTGGAATTAAATCGCACTTTGTTGTGTCCTTGAGATGTCTCAAAGTGCTTCGTAGCCAATGAGTTACTTTTGTAATACAATTGACCGTTGTTTTGTGTGTAGCAGCCAATCTGCACACAGCAAGATCCCACAAACAGCAAATGGATAAAAGGCCAGTTGTCTGTTTTTGGATGAGGGGGAATTGTTGCTTGGGACACCGGGAGGAGTCCCCTGCTCTTCTTTGAGTGGTCCCTTAAATCTTTTACATCCATCCAAAGGCCTCGAATTAACGTAGAATAAATGGAAATGCAGAACTCCCTCAGCATTGCACAAGTGTCAGAACAGTTTATGTGCTCCAGTCCTGGAGTGGGGATTGAGATTATAGGCTTCTAACTCAGAGGCAAAAGTGCAACCAACTGAGCCAAACTGACACTGTCAAACCAAAAGACACAAGATTAAGAGTGGGCATCAGTGGCAAGCAACAGCAATGCACGGTGCCCAGAATAATACACGCAACTTTTCACTTCCATTCGGAACTAACTTTATCATCAATCTAATGCAACAATTCACTGTGATCTCAACAATTCTTTATTTCCTCCATCCAATCACTTGAAATACAGAGAGTAAAACCACTTTATCCTTTTCCCTCCTGATTGACATGAGTCCACAGCACAGAAGTACCCATAATTCAACACTGATTGGCCCAGTTCTGGAAATCTGATGCCATGTGTGGATGGTGTGGAAACAGTGAATCCCGGAGTGGGAACACCAGTATCTGGGATGGGGTTGAGGTGTGCTGGGGAGATTAGGCAGGGGAGCTTCGCAATGTGATTCATTCGAACATGATTATGCAGGAAACTAAAAGGAAAGGAAATATATCACCAAACACTCTGAGAATAAATTACACAGGAAGAGGCAAACGACAATTGACCCAAACAAGTCACAACTGGTAGTCACGTGACTGGCCTGTTCTGACTTCTCGTTCAATCCCATTCCTTCAGTTATATCACACTCCTTAAGGATACCGCTGCACAACCAGGAGAGGGAAGTATGCAGATCCACTCTCTGAGAGCCACTCACTCATATGTACACACATCCCTTGGCAGAGAGGAGCCGAGTGGCTCACTTCCAGCTTTGAGACTGAGAATGGTGGGCTTGCAGCCCTGGCCAGTGCAAGCAAAGAGATTTGTCCAATGAGTTAAGAGAACAGACCCTCTCAGTGAGTGAAGTACTTTACAATGAAATAATCTCCCACAAGCAATCTGGCCCTTTAACAGTCTGTCCTGTTGGGATCCTTTCTGTTGTATCTGAATGATGTGTGAACAATCCAGTGGGTGTTTGAGCATAGGGAGGAGCGCGGGGATTTCTCCCGATCGCAAGTTCTATTAACCAAAATTATAATCACAGCATGCTTTCACAATCTCAACAACAACTTGCATTTATATAGCACCTTAACGTAGCAGTGTGGTCGGTGGGATCTTGTATCTCAATTGTGTTGAACCTGGCCCTAGTGTACAACAACAACAACTTGTATTGATACAGTGTCTTTAACTTAGTCAAATGCCCCAAGGTGTTTCATAGGTGCCTCATCAAACAAAAATTTGACACCAAGCTACATGAGGAGATATTAGATCAGGCGACCAAAAGCTTGGTCTAAGAGATAAGTTTTAAAGGAGGAGAGAGTGGTAGAGAGGCGGAGAGGTTTAGGGAGGGAATTCCAGAGCTTAGGGCCGAGGCAGCTGAAGTCACGGCCGCCGATGCTGGAGCGATGAAGATCAGGGATGCGCAAGAGGGCAGAATTGGAGGAGTGCAGAGATCTCGGGGGCTTGTCGGACTGGAGGAGGTTACAGAAATAGGGAGGGGGTGAGGCCATGGAGGGATTGGAAAACGAGGATGAGAATTTTCTCGCCAGAAATATCAAATACGGGAGACTTTCCTGCTCTGTTAGCATCGTTTGAACTGTCGTCCAGATATGAGAAAGGAGGACAGGTGAAGACCAGGTGGTCAATTGAGTGTGTCCCATCCTGGTATAGTGTAACGCCTGCACACCATCACCCCCATTTCCTGAAACCCTCCCACAATGTCCTGGGAGAGGCAACAAAAAGGTAGGCCAATTTAGGAAAAAAGTTTTGGAAATTCCTCTTCAACCCCTGAAGGCAATCAAGCAAACTTCGGGAGACCATGGTGACTGGGGAACAACCTCCATTGACCTGCTCCATTTCATTTGTCGATCTATTAGCCATACTCAGGAACCCACCCCAGCTCGCTTTTCAATGCTTGCAGTCAGAGTCCACACTCACTGCACATGCCTGCAAATTATTCCAGAGGTCAAGGGCTCTCTGTGAAAATAAGTGCATCAAAGACCATTCTTGCTCTCCCTTGGCACCTCTACATTTACCTTTGACAGCACGTCAGGGTTGGGGTCATTCTGCAGGAGTACTGCTGCAGTCCGGGTGTCATCATTCCGAGCCGCAATGTGCAAGGCAGGGAGACACACTTTCCCTTTCGTCCCGTAGTTTATCAGGACCGCCACTACGTTCTCGTGTCCTTGCTGTAGTGCAACGGCCAACGGTGTGAATCCATCCTGGGACACAAAACAAACCATTAGCTCACTGTGTGGGGGATTTTCATACAAGGGGCTTTTCGTGCAGAGTTCAGAAACAGCTCATATGTTGGATATATATCGTTGCGACCTTTTATGGGTAACGCAGATTGGCTACATTTTATTTTAACCAATACCTTCAGACAAGAATTATTTTCATATTGCGATCCCAGTGATGGACAGATATCAGAAGTTATCATGCATGATCCCATGGGGAAAACAGTCTCCCTGTGCTATCTGTAATGAAATGTTAAAACCATTTATGCAAAGTGCGTTTATGATTTCACTCTACATAATAATGGAGGATCTTTTCCCCAAGAGGCAATCACCAGCTTGGATTTATATTCGCGCCATTAGTGAGTAAACATCCCCAGATGTTTCACGGAAGAGAAGTGAAAAATGCCACGTCCAGAAAGTGCCTCACTTTAAGAATATAAGAACACAAGAAATAGGAGCAGGAGTAGGCCATACGGCCCCTCGAACCTGCTCCGCCATTCAATCAGATCATGGCTGATCTTCAACCTCAACTCCACTTTCCTGCCCGATCCCCATATCCCTTGAATTCCCGAGAGTCCAAAAATCAATCAATCTCAGTCTTGAACATACTCAATGACTGAGCATCCACAGCCCTTTGGGGCAGAGAATTCCAAAGATTCACAACCCTCTGAGTGAAGAAATTTCTCCTCATCTCAGTCCTAAATGTCCGACCCCTTATCCCGAGGCAAAACTCTCTAGTTCTAGACCCTCCAGCGAGGGCAATCATCCTCTCAGCATCTACCCTGTCAAGCCGTCTTAGAATCTGATATGTTTCAATAAGATCACCTCTCATTCTTCTAAACTCCAGAGAGTATAGGCCCATTCTAATCAATCTCTCCTCATGGACAACCCTCTCATCCCAAGAATCAATCTAGTGAACTTTCGTTGCACTGCCTCAAAGGCAAGTATATCCTTCCTTAGGTAAGGAGACCAAAACTGTACACAGTACTCCAGGTGTGGTCTCACCAAAGTCCTGTACAATTACAGCAAGTACTCCAACCCCCTTGCAATGAAGGCCAACATACTATTTACCTTCCTAATTGCTTGCTGTACCTGCATGTTAACGTTCTGTTATTCATGTACAAGGACACCCAAATCCCTCTGAACACCAACATTTAATAGTTTCTCATCATTTATAATCTATTCTGTTTTTCTATTGTTCCTACCAAAGTGAATAACCTCACATTTCCCCACATTATATTCCATCTGCCACCTTCTTGCCCACTCACTTAACCTGTCAATATCGCTTTGCAGACTCTTTGTGTCCTCCTCACAGTTTACTTTTCCACCTAGCTTTGTATCGTCAGCAAACTTGGATACATTACACTCGGTCCCTTCATCTCAGTCATTAATATAGATTGTAAATAACGGAGGCCCAAGCACTGATACTTGTGGCACCCCACGAGTTATAGCCTGCCAACCTGAAAATGACCGTTTATTCCAACACTCTGTTTTCTTTCTGTTAACCAATCCTCTATCCATGCTAATAAATTACCCCTGACCCTATGAGCCCTTATCTTGTGTAACAACCTTTTATGTGGCTCTTTATTGAATGCCTTATGAAAATCCAAATATACAACATCCCCTTATCTACCCTGCTAGTTACATCCTCAAAAAACTCTAATAGATTTGTCAAACATGATTTCCCTTTCATAAAACCATGCTGACTCTGCCTCATCATGTCATGATTTTCTAAGTACTCAGTTATCACGTCCTTAATAATGGATTCCAGCATTTTTCCCCCAACCGATATCAGGCTAACTGGCCTGTCGTTCTCTGTTTTTCCTCTCTCTCCTTTCTTGAATAGCGGTGTTACATTTGCCACCTTCCAATCCACTGGGACTGTTCCAGAATCTAAGGAATTTTAGAAGATCACAACCAATGCATCCACCATCTCTGCAGCCACCCCTTTTAGAACCCGAGGATGTGGGCCATCAGGTCCAGGGGATTTGTCGGCTTTTAATCCCATTAATTTCTCTAGTACTTTTTCTTTACTAATATTAATTACTTTAAGTTCCTCATTCTCATTAGTCCCTTGGTTCCCACTATTACTGGCATTTTTTTGTGTGATCTACTGTGAAGACAGGTACAAAATATTTGTTTAACATCTCTGCCATTTCCTTATTCTCCATTATAATTTCTCCTGTCTCAGCCTCTAAGGGATCTACGTTTACTTTCGCTACTCTCTTCCTATTTACACAGAAGCTCTTACAATCTGTTTTTATATTTCTTGTCAGTTTACTCTCATATTCTATTTTTTCCCTTTTTATCAATTTTTTGGTCATCCTCTGCTGGTTTCTAAAACTCTCCCAATCCTCAGACTTACGACTCTTCCTGGCAACATTATAAGCCTCTTCTTTTAATCTAATACTATCCTTAACTTCTTTGGTTAGCCACGGATGGATCACTTTTCCCATGGAGTTTTTATTTCTCAATGGAATGTATATTCGTTGGCAATTTTGAAATATTTCTTTCAAATGTTTGCCATTGCTTATCTGCCATCATACCTTCTAATCTAATTTCCCAATCTACCTTCACCAACTCGCCCCTCATGCCAATGTAATTGGCTTTATTTAAGTTTAAGACTCCAGTTTTGGACTTAAAGATGTCACTCTCAAACTCAATGTGAAATTCTATCATATTATGATCACTCTTCCCCGGAGGATCCTTTACAATGAGATTACTAATTAACCCTGTCTCATCACACAAGACGAGATGTAAAAGAGCCTGTTCTCTCTCTGTACCGCACTGTGGGATGTGTGTTCAAGTCTTGGCATGGCACCTGAACCTACCACTTTCTCACACTCAGGCAAAGAGTTCTACCAAGCTGACACGCAAGAAGGTATTGGGACTGAGAAGAGGACTTGTAGAGTAAGGTAACCTGTTGATTGGCCCAGTCGAGGGTGCAACAAGAAGAATGCAAACACTTTCCCAGAGGCAGGGAGGGAGGCTGTCTGTGGGTGGAACATCAGGACTCACCTCTGTTGCAATATTTTGGTTGGCACCATTTTCAAGCAAAAACTTAACAACTTCCAGGTGGTTCTCCTGAGCTGCCATGTAAAGTGGAGTGAATCCTTTCTGTGTGGACACAATCGATGCAGAAAAGATCAGGACCAGGATATTGCTGAACCTCTACAACATTCAACAGTCACAGTTTGAGAGCCTGTCCATTGGGACTGTCGGATAAATCACCTGTTCTCTTCACCACTGTGAGTTCCGCTGCAACGGGGAGTGTACAATTTGCCCATTTTACAATATGTGGATAAATGAGGTTTACATCATCAGTTGTGAGCGAATGGTTCCCTTTTATTCAGCGTGTGCAGTGCATGTACAGGAGCTGTCAACGAGACACACACACAAGCCTGGGTGAGAATGAGTGGTCAGCTTTTATAGTGTGTACTGTACATGTACAGCAGCTGACAATAAAGACAGGGCAAAAACTGACCACTGAGTCTCCAGCTGGCTGTGTTCCTTCAGTGTTAACTTCTGTACATGCACAGGGCATTAGAGGTAAAGGCACACAGTACAATTCCAGCAATGATTCATCCAGTCAGTGCTCCCAGTGTCACAAGATGAGACCATATCATTCAACGTGAGGCAGTTTGATAAGGCTGTCATTAAAAACACTTCATCACCAGCATTTCGTCACGCACAAACAGCAGGGTCAGAGAAAGCCAATGCCCAGGTGCACTGAGGAAGTCTCTTGCCTGTTTTAAAAGCCGACGATACAGAGGGAAAAAAGAACACACAGGTCACAACGCTGGCGAGATGGAGGGAGGTGAAATTCTTATCTTAATGAAAACCAGAGAATGCTTGATTCCTTCTATAATTAACTGCTCGCCATTAAATCTTATTCTCTGACATTGTGCATTTCAAATTCACATGTTCCTGCAATTCCCTTAGCAGGTGATTCATTACTGAGAAACGCAGCCGTACTCTAATTCTGCCTTCAAAGTAACCTGAGGCAAGGTGAGTATGAGAGAGGGGGCGGGTGGGGGGGGGTGCTACTGATGTCCTAATGTTCTCTTCTATCATCTTGTGCTTGGTTAAATAGCAGATGAGGTCCCAGGATAGCATTGGACATGCTGGAGATCAGGAAATGAAGTCTGCTAGAACCGTACTCAATGGAATCACTTGCAAATACATGAGCTTGGGGAGGAAGAAGAAGAAAAACCTTTTTTTTTTATTGACAGCAGACCGGTTTTGAGGAGCAGTACCTGATGTGCTGCTGTTTGCGCACAGGAAATTCAGGCTCGCAGCCAGAAATTCGAGCTGACACTGCAGAACTAAAGCAGAGCACTTCAGGAACAAAGCACGTCACACTCACTTCAGGAACCCATTAACACTGCAGAAACATCCATCAGAGCCCGTCAGAGGGAGCCACGCTCCAATAGACAGGGAGTAGAGGATGTGGAAATATAGGAAAGATGATTGACTGAAAGTGGGATATTTAGCGATTGCTCGTGTGATGAATCTCACAGTCACAGCGTTCTGATAATGCAAAAACCACCAGCTTTCATTCTGCATCAGATGTCACTGTGCGTTTCCAGTGTGAATTGGACTGGTTTTCACCGATCAGTACAAAAAGCACACTCCCTGAGTACTTAGTTACACCCATTTTCTTCCTTACAGGGAGAGTAACAGCAATGAGCATCAATGTAGCTTCCTCTGGTCCCTCTGTGTGAGCGACACTGCAAACAAGACGGATTCCCTCTGCTCGTTATTCCTGATCCCATCCAGGACAGCTGTTGGGGGGATTACAGTTGGCCTCAGTGCCTTTGGATTGGGGGAAGGGGGTTAAAGTTGGCCATGGTTCCTACTCCTGATCGATATCCGACTGGAAAGTGTGCATGGGTGGACATCAGGTGAGGATCAGATGAAGCTGGGTTGTCAACTCCACCCTCCCCATCCAAGGTCTAATAGTTTGCCAACGTTGACTGTCAAGGATCAGGTTCACCCTTCAGGGTGAGGTACTGAAGAGTGCCCAGTGCCTGCTGAACTGCACCCCGGAGCAAGGGCAGGAAGGCTGCACCTGTCCTGGGAATGCCTCATGAAGCAATGTGGTGGGCATGATCTTGTATCAAAATTGCGCTGAACCTGGCCTTGGCATATTAGGTTGCATAACCTTTATCCTGCTTTAACGCTGATCCATATGTGCTTGATGATATAATGTAGTGGGGGCTTTACCCTGTATCTAACCGATCATGTACTAATTCTGGTAATACCTGATGGGATAATGTAGAGGGAGCTTTACTCTGTATCTAACCCATCATGTACTAATTCTGGTAATACCTGTTGTGATAATTTGGAGGGAGCTTTACTCTGCATCTAACCCATCATGTATTAATTCTGGTAATACCTGATGGGATAATGTAGAGGGAGCTTTACCCTGTATCTAACCCATCATGCACTAATTCTGGAAATACCTGATGCGATAATGTAGAGGGAGCTTTACCCTGTATCTAACCCATCATGTACTAATTCTGGTAATACCTGATGGGATAATGTAGAGCAAGCTTTACCCTGTATCTAACCCATCATGTACTAATTCTGGTAATATCTGATGGGATAATGTAGAGGGAGCTGTACCCTTTATCTAACCCATCATGTACTAAATCTGGTAATACCTGATGGGATAATGTAGAGGGAGCTTTACCCTGTATCTAACCCATCATGCACTAATTCTGGTATTACCTGATGGGATAATGTAGAGGGGGCTTTACCCTGTATCTAACCCATCATGTACTAATTCTGGTAATACCTGATGGGATAATGTAGAGGGAGCTTTACCCTGTATCGAACCAATCAAGTACTAATTCTGCTAATATCTGATGGGATAATGTAGAGCGAGCTTTACCCTTTATCTAACCAATCATGTACTAATTCTGGTCATACTGGATGCGATAATGTAGAGGGAGCTTTACCCTGTATCTAACCCATCATGTACTAATTCTGCAAATATCTGTTGGGATAATGTAGAGGGGGCTTTACCCTGTATCTAACCCATCATGTACTAATTCTGGTAATATCTGATGCGATAATGTAGAGGGGGCTTTACCCTCTATCTAACCCATCAAGTACTAATTCTGCTAATATCTGATGGGATAATGTAGAGGGAGCTTTACCCTGTGTCTAACCCATCATGTACTCATTCTGGTAATATCTGATGGGATAATGTAGAGGGAGCTTTTCCCTGTATCTAACCCATCAAGTACTAATTCTGCTAATATCTGATGGGATAATGTAGAGGGAGCTATACCCTGTATCTAACCCATCATGTACTAATTCTGGTAATACCTGATGGGATAATGTAGAGGGAGCTTTACCCTGTATCTAACCCATCATGTACTAATTCTGGTAATATCTGATGGGATAATGCAGAGGGAGCTTTACCCTGTATCTAACCCATCATGTACTAAATCTGGTAATAACTGATGGGATAATGTAGAGGGAGCTTTACCCTGTATCTAACCCATCATGTACTAAATCTGGTAATAACTGATGGGATAATGTAGAGGGAGCTTTACCCTGTATCTAACCCATCATGTACTAAATCTGGTAATAACTGATGGGATAATGTAGAGGGAGCTTTACCCTGTATCTAACCCATCATGTACTAAATCTGGTAATAACTGATGGGATAATGTAGAGGGAGCTTTACCCTGTATCTAACCCATCATGTACTAAATCTGGTAATAACTGATGGGATAATGTAGAGGGAGCTTTACCCTGTATCTAACCAATCAAGTACTAATTCTGCTAATACCTGATGCGATAATGTAGAGGGGGCTTTACCCTGTATCTAACCCATCATGTACTAATTCTGGTAATATCTGATGGGATAATGTAGAGGGAGCTTTACCCTGTATCTAACCCATCATGTACTCATTCTGGTAATACCTGATGCGATAATGTAGAGGGAGCTTTACCCTGTATCTCACCCATCATGTACTAATTCTGCTAATATCTGTTGGGATAATGTAGAGGGAGCTTTACCCTGTGTCTAACCCATCATGTACTCATTCTGGTAATATCTGATGCGATAATGTAGAGGGAGCTTTACCCTGTATCTAACCCATCATGTACTAATTCTGGTAATACCTGATGGGATAATGTAGAGGGAGCTTTACCCTGTATCTCACCCATCATGTACTAATTCTGCTAATATCTGTTGGGATAATGTAGAGGGAGCTTTACCCTGTGTCTAACCCATCATGTACTAATTCTGGTAATATCTGATGGGATAATGTAGAGGGAGCTTTACCCTGTATCTAACCCATCATGTACTAATTCTGCTAATATCTGTTGGGATAATGTAGAGGGGGCTTTACCCTGTTTCTAACCCATCATGTACGAATTCTGGTAATATCTGTTGGGATAATGTAGAGGGAGCTTTACCCTGTATCTAACCCATCATGTACTAATTCTGCTAATATCTGTTGGGATAATGTAGAGGGAGCTTTACCCTGTATCTAACCCATCATGTACTAATTCTGGTAATACCTGATGGGATAATGTAGAGGGACCTTTACCCTGTATCTAACACATCATGTACTAATTCTGCTAATATCTGTTGGGATAATGTAGAGGGGGCTTTACCCTGTATCTAACCCATCATGTACTAATTCTGGTAATACCTGATGCGATAATGTAGAGGGAGCTTTACCCTGTATCTAACCCATCATGTACTAATTCTGGTAATATCTGATGGGATAATGTAGAGGGGGCTTTACCCTTTATCGAACCCATCATGAACTCATTCTGGTAATATCTGATGCGATAATGTCGAGAGAGCTTTACCCTGTATCTAACCCATCATGTACTAATTCTGGTAATATCTGATGCGATAATGTAGAGGGAGCTTTACCCTGTATCTAACCCATCAAGTACCAATTCTGGTAATACCTGTTGTGATAATTTGGAGGGAGCTTTACTCTGTATCTAACCCATCATGTACTAATTCTGGTCAGACCTGATGCGATAATGTAGAGGGAGCTTAACCCTGTATCTAACCCATCAAGTACTAATTCTGCTAATATCTGATGGGATAATGTAGAGGGAGCTTTACCCTGTATCGAACCCATCATGTACTAATTCTGGTAATACCTGATGGGATAATGTAGAGGGGGCTTTACCCTGTATCTAACCCATCATGTACTAATTCTGGTAATATCTGATGCGATAATGTCGACGGGGCTTCACTCTGTATTTGACCGATCATGTACTAATTCTGGTCATACCTGATGCGATAATGTAGAGGGAGCTTTACCCTGTATCTAACCCATCATGTACTAATTCTGGTAATATCTGATGGGATAATGTAGAGGGAGCTTTACCCTCTATCTCACCCATCATGTACTAAATCTGGTAATACATGATGCGATAATGTAGAGGGAGCTTAACCCTGTATCTAACCCATCATGTACTAATTCTGGTATTACCTGATGGGATAATGTAGAGGGGGCTTTACCCTGTATCTAACCCATCATGTACTAATTCTGGTAATACCTGATGGGATAATGTGGAGGGAGCTTTACCCTGTATCTAACCCATCATGTACTAATTCTGGTATTACCTGATGGGATAATGTAGAGGGAGCTTTACCCTGTATCGAACCCATCATGTACTAATTCTGGTAATACCTGATGGGATGATGTAGAGGGAGCTTTACTCTGTATCTAACCCATCATGTACTAATTCTGGTAATACCTGATGGGATAATGTCGAGGGGTCTTTACTCTGTATCTAACCCATCATGTACTAATTCTGGTAATACCTGATGGGATAATGTAGAGGGAGCTTTACCCTGTATCTAACCCATCATGTACTAAATCTGGTAATGCATGATGCGATAATGTAGAGGGGGCTTTACCCTGTATCTAACCCATCATGTACTAATTCTGGTAATATCTGATGCGATAATGTAGAGGGAGCTTTACCCTGTACCTAACCCATCATGTACTAATTCTGGTAATATCTGATGCGATAATGTAGAGGGTCCTTTACCCTGTATCTAACCCATCATGTACTAATTCTGGTCACACCTGATGCGATAATGTAGAGGGAGCTTTACCCTGTATCTAACCCATCATATACTAATTCTGGTAATATCGGATGCGATAATGTAGAGGGAGCTTTACCCTGTACCTAACCCATCATGTACTAATTCTGGTAATACCTGATGGGATAATGTGGAGGGAGCTTTACCCTGTATCTAACCCATCATGTACCAATTCTGGTAATATCTGATGGGATAATGTAGAGGGAGCTTTACCCTGTATCTAACCCATCATGTACTAATTCTGGTAATATCTGATGCGATAATGTAGAGGGGGCTTTACCCTGTATCGAACCCATCATGTACTAATTCTGGTAATACCTGATGGGATAATGTAGAGGGAGCTTTACCCTGTATCTAACCCATCATGTACTAATTCTGGTCACACCTGATGCGATAATGTAGAGGGAGCTTTACCCTGTATCTAACCCATCATATACTAATTCTGGTAATATCGGATGCGATAATGTAGAGGGAGCTTTACTCTGTATCCAACCCATCATGTACTAATTCTGGTAATACCTGATGGGATAATGTAGAGGGAGCTTTACCCTGTATCTAACCCATCATGTACTAAATCTGGTAATGCCTGATGGGATAATGTAGAGGGAGCTTTACTCTGTATCCAACCCATCATGTACTAATTCTGGTAATACCTGATGGGATAATGTAGAGGGAGCTTTACCCTGTATCTAACCCATCATGTACTAATTCTGGTAACACCTGATGGGATAATGTAGAGGGGTCTTTACCCTGTATCTAACCCATCATGTACAAATTCTGGTAATATCTGATGCGATAATGTAGAGGGGGCTTTACCCTGTACCTAACACATCATGTACTAATTCTGGGAATACCTGATGGGATAAAGTAGAGGGAGCTTTACCCTGTATCTAACCCATCATGTACTAATTCTGGTAATACCTGATGGGATAAAGTAGAGGGAGCTTTACCCTGTATCTCACCCACCATGTATTAATTCTGGTAATACCTGATGGGATAATGTGGAGGGAGCTTTACCCTGTATCTAACCCATCATGTACTAATTCTGGTAATACCTGATGGGATAATGTAGAGGGGGCTTTACCCTGTATCTAACCCATCATGTACGAATTCTGATAATATCTGATGGGATAATGTAGAGGGAGCTTTACCCTGTATCTCACCCATCATGTACTAAATCTGGTAATACATGATGCGATAATGTAGAGGGAGCTTCACTCTGTATCTAACCCATCATGCACTAAATCTGGTAATACATGATGCGATAATGCAAAGGGAGCTTCACTCTGTATCTAACCCATCATGTACTAAATCTGGTAATACATGATGCGATAATGTAGAGGGAGCTTTACTCTGTATCTAACCCATCATGTACTAAATCTGGTAATACATGATGCGATAATGTAGAGGGAGCTTAACCCTGTATCTAACCCATCATGTACTAATTCTGGTAACACCTGATAGGATAATGTAGAGGGAGCTTTACTGTGCATCGAATGCATCATGTACTAATTCTGGTAATATCTGATGGGATAATGTAGAGGGAGCTTTACCCTGTACCTAACCCATCTTGTACTAATTCTGGTCATACCTGATGCGATAATGTAGTGGGAGCTTTACCCTGTATCTAACCCATCATGTACTAATTCTGGTAATACCTGATGGGATAATGTAGAGGGAGCTTTACCCTGTATCTCACCCATCATGTACTAAATCTGGTAATACATGATGCGATAATGTAGAGGGAGCTTTACCCTGTATCTAACCCATCATGTACTAATTCTGGTAATACCTGATGCGATCATGTAGAGGGAGCTTTACCCTGTATCTAACCCATCATGTACTAAATCTGGTAATACATGATGCGATAATGTAGAGGGAGCTTAACCCTGTATCTAACCCATCATGTACTAATTCTGGTATTACCTGATGGGATAATGTGGAGGGAGCTTAACCCTGTATCTAACCCATCATGTACTAATTCTGGTAACACCTGATAGGATAATGTAGAGGGAGCTTTACTCTGCATCGAACGCATCATGTACTAATTCTGGTAATATCTGATGGGATAATGTAGAGGGAGCTTTACCCTGTATCTAACCCATCATGTACTAATTCTGGTAATACCTGATGGGATAATGTAGAGGGAGCTTTACCCTGTATCTAACCCATCATGTACTAATTCTGGTAATATCTGATGGGATAATGTAGAGGGAGCTTTACCCTGTATCTCACCCATCATGTACTAAATCTGGTAATACATGATGCGATAATGTAGAGGGAGCTTAACCCTGTATCTAACCCATCATATACTAATTCTGGTATTACCTGATGGGATAATGTAGAGGGGGCTTTACCCTGTATCTAACCCATCATGTACTAATTCTGGTAATACATGATGCGATAATGTAGAGGGAGCTTAACCCTGTATCTAACCCATCATATACTAATTCTGGTATTACCTGATGGGATAATGTAGAGGGGGCTTTACCCTGTATCTAACCCATCATGTACTAATTCTGGTAAGACCTGATGCGATAATGTAGAGGGAGCTTTACCCTGTATCTAACCCATCATGTACTAATTCTGGTAATACCTGATGGGATAATGTAGAGGGAGCTTTACCCTGTATCTAACCCATCATGTACTAATTCTGGTAATATCTGATGGGATAATGTAGAGCAAGCTTTACCGTGTATCTTATCCATCATGTACTAATTCTGGTAATATCTGATGGGATAATGTAGAGGGAGCTTTACCCTGTATCTAACCCATCATGTACTAATTCTGGTAATATCTGATGGGATAATGTCGAGGGGGCTTTACCTCTGATGGAACTGGTTGATTGTCTGCAGTCAGCTGCTCTCTTTTAAAGTACACGCGGTGTATTTTGACTTTGTGCAATTGTGTAAAACAGGTGCTAACAAGTCAGCAGGTCGTTTTACACAATCGCACATCGTCAGCACCTACCCCCAATTGCCTGAAAAGCACTCTACGCTGGATTCACAAATTTCCCTGGTTAAAGGCATGTGGTCTGGAGACAACACATCCCTGCAGAACAGTTCTGGGATGAAATGAAGACAAGAAATTCCAGAACTCAGCAACTTTAGGTTTGACAAGTTCAGCTTTCCAGCAACAGCATTACTTCTTCTTGCTTTCTCACTACATGTCTCTTCTAAACAATTAATACGTTGTTTACAGACTGACAGAACACATGAGCAGGCTCTTGATCGAACTTAATGGATTTTTAACGATAAATAAACTTCCTTTAACAGCTCAGAGGCCGAGTCTTGATCACTGTGGTTATGATAGATGCTGCCTTCGGATCACTAACAATCAAATGGATGCTTCCTCCACTTGAAAATACAAAATAATTCCCCATAAACTAAAAGAATCTCATATATGATTGATGATGTAGTGAACAAGCAATGGGCTAAAAAAGTGGCAGATGGGATTCAATGTCAGTGAACAGGAGGTGATGCATTTTAGTAAATAAAATACCAGCAGTAATTAGACTGTGAATGGAAGTATGCTCGATGGTGGAGAAGAGCAGAGGGATTTGGAGATCTCGGTTCACAGGGCATTGAAGGCAGCACTTCAAGTGGATAAGTCTATAAAAATAAAGCTGATAGATTTCAAGTTTTATCATAAGGTATGGAATATAAAAGATAATGTGAGCCAATATAAAACCTAAAGACCCCAGTTGGAGTACAATGTGTCGTTTTAGGCTTCACACCGTAAGAAGAATAGTGGGGCTCTCGAGAGGGTACAACACACATTTGTTAGGATGCTGCCTGGTATGAGGAGATAAGAATACACTTTGAAAAATTGGGTCTTTTTTGTTGGAACAATGTAGATTAGGGGGGTGATATGATGGAAGTGTTTAAAATGATGAAAGGATGGGACAGGGTGGTAATTGCAGGGTGAAGAATGAGGAGCCATGGATACTAGATTAAATGGAAGAGATTTAGAACAGGGAGCAGGAGAAACGTCTTTACACAGAGAATTGTGAGGCTGTGGAATTCACTTCCAGGGTTCGTGGTTGTGGCAGAAATTGTGTCAACGTTCAAGGTTAGATTAATTGGGTCGATGAAGGAAAAGGGAGATTAGAACAGAGGGCAAATTCCAAACCAGACTAGTTGGGCTGAATGGCCTGTTTCTGTGTCGTAATTTCGATGTATTTGTGTGTAGTAATAAACTGTGGGTTGTTCGCCAGCAATCAGTCTTGTGTTTCCTGGAGGATTTTAGCCTTCAGTATCTGGCGTGATGCTTTGCTCCAGCTTAAAGGATAGGATGTGTCCCCAGTAACTGCACAACTTACATTATAAACAAGATAAAGGTACACAAGGCATCAATCTCGTCTGGGAGTTCAGAGTTTGCCTCTCGTAGTTTATGAGATCACCTGAACTCGTCAATGAGATGAATATGCCAGGTCCTGCAATCTATGACCTGTGTTTTGCTCATTTACCAAGGTGGTGCACTGGGAAGAAGTGGGATGTGGTTTGGTTCCCGATCTCAGTTGAGCTGCCAGAATGGTGAGTTGAGGTAATGCGGTGAGATATTGGGTGAAGTACAAACAGTTGGCTTGTCCCCAGTTTGAGTGCCAACAGTTGGAAAAGAATTGGACATGAGAGTGAGCACATGTCCTCCTTGGGCTTTCGTAGTATCTTTTCAACCAGTTGCCTCTTACCTGGGACTGAGCGTTGATGTTTGCTGCATAATCGACCAATTCCTTCACCACGTGTTCCTGACCAGCGAGAGCTGCAATGTGCAGGGCTGTGTTCCCTTTCTGCAACGCAAAAGTTCCACAAACAATTACTCATCAATGAAACAAAGATTTCAGTGGGGAAGAACTATACCAACCAACAAAATACCTTTGGAAGCCAGAAATAGGTATCAGTTCTCCAGTGGCCTTGTGGATAAGGCAGCACCTGGTGCAGTACTGAACCATCTGGACTGAAAGGTCCCAGCTTTGAATTCCCAGTCAGTGCCAAGTTAACTGATCTTGACCAGGGCAGCAATTTGGCTGCTCCTTTTGGTCTCAGCTCAACATGGGCTAGAGAGAGGGGAAATTCTTCTCGAGGGCAATTAGGGATGGGCAATAAATGCTGGCTTTGCCAGTGATGCCCACATCCCATGAACGAATATATAAAAAAAACATCAGCCAGAGGTTTCCTCTCCTGATCATTGTCCAGTCTCTTCAGTTGCAAAGGGCAGATATGTGGAGGTCAGGTCAAGCCCAACAGGCTTGAGTTGGGCTTTGATGCCCCCCACTGTTGAATAGTCTGCAACGTAATCTGGTCAGCACCTTCATGGGAAGAGAAAATTTGCAAAAAACGAAGTTAAAGTGTGCTGAAGTTAATTATTCTTCATTTTAGTGTTCGATCCGAAAAGGGATCCAGAAATTGGCCCCGTCCCTTAGATTGTACGGTACTTGATATCCTGTGGCAGTTTAACCTCACGACACGTACACTGCATGTTTCACAATATCACTGCTCTGTGTATCTGTTGTAGTTTCAGTTGAGTGTGCTTTATACTCTACAATTGTGTCACTGCCCGATCCACAGCGCAGTAGTCTCAAGTACTACATACGCTGCAATAGTTTCACTGCCCCGAACACACCAAGTAGTCTCACTGCACTACATGCACGATAGATGTTGCAGTAATGACACTGCACTATACACAGTGTAGCAGTGGCTGCATTGTAAATGTTGCAGTTGTGTCAATGCACTATACACAGTGAAGTAGTGTCACTGCACTATACATATTGCAGCAGTGAGACTGAACATAATGTGCTGCAATCATTGCATGACATGTGCTGAGTGGTGTTGGCCCTTTTTACATTATACTGTTTCCACTCAGTGCTGCACGTGCAGTTTGATCCCACACCGTTATTTCTCACCTTTGTCACTGTCTCCAGAATGATGCCATTGTGCAGCAGCTCTGACACCACCTTGACATGCCCTTCCTTGGAGGCCAGATGGAGGCCGTTAAGCCCATTCTGCGAATTATCAAACACAAAGGCAAGTTTATAATTTTTGAGGGAACTGCAAACTTTGGAACAATTGGGTAAACATAGAGAAAAAAACACACAAAGCCAATCTCAACGCAGACATCGGAAGGAAACCTCCTGATAGTGGGAAGAACGCGGTCACCTGAGAGTCAAAAGTTGCGACTGGTGGATACCATCTCTCTGCAGGAAACTTTCACCACCAAACAATAAGGCACGTCCGTCCCTTACTGTTGACAGACCAACATGTGGGCTAACAGTAAAGACAGCAACAACACAGAGCCCGCTATAACTTCAAAGCAACACCATTTTGAATGAATTCGACAGCAGAGTCTTTCCAATATTTTTCTTTAATGTCAGCTGCTATTTCCATTGTTGCTCAGCATGTGTGAGTGAGCTCTTTGTAGGAGCAGTGCTTGCTGACTTCCTTGCCTGTTAGCGGGAATGCAGGAGGCACGGCTGACAAGAAGACATGTTTGGCAAGCCTGCGCTCTTCTGTCAACAGATGATAAAATGGCATAACTCGCCTTGAACAACACCATCACTTTCAGCTGACGTCTCTCGGTTCCCTGAAACGGTGACCAGCATCCTTTAACATGGCAGCTGGCCATCAAATCTCAGTTGGTTATTTGGACCCAACTTATCTTTACAGATACAGCGTACACAGTGACACCATTTTCTTCACCACACGCTGCGCCTTAATGGCTGAGTGTATCGTTTCTCCATCCATCTCCACTGATTATGACTGTTCTTGTGCACGAGGATTTATTTTAACACTGATTTCACCTTCTGGAATCATAGATGCCAACAAGCCCATCCTTTTTGATCCATCAAGCACATTGCTCACCATATCCTTCACTTCCTTCTGTCTCCAGAAATTCATCTAATTCTCTCTTGAATGACTGGTGAGTCTTCCATCGCGTGACGTCTGCCTTTTTGTTGGTGGTGAGGGTTTGAGGGGTTCGGAGGTGCGCCATTCGTTGCAGAGTACTCAGCATCTGTCCTGTTCTTGTCGCCATTGTGTTGATAAGGCTGGTCCAGTTCAGCTTTTGGTCAATGGTGACCTGCAGGATGTCTATGGTGGGAGACTCGACAATGGTGTTGCCATTGAAGGTCAGGGAGGTGGCTGGGCCTTCTCTTGTTCGAAAGTCATTGCCTGGCACTTACTTGTTCTAAATGCTACCTGCTACTTGTCAGCCCGAGTCTGGATGTTATCCAGGTCTTGCTGTAAAACTGGCATAAGCTGCTTTATTATCGGAGGAGTTGTGAATGGAGCTGAACACTGTGGAATCATCAGCAAACAGCCCCTCCTGACATCACGATGGAGGGAAGGTCACTGATGAAGCAGCTGAAGATGGTTGAGCCAAGGATGTATCCTTGAGAAACTCCTGCAGCAATATCTTGACGCTTCAATGACTGACATCCAACAACCACAACCATCTTCATTTGCATTAGGAACATAGGAACAGGAGTCGGCCATTCAGCCCCTCATGCCTGCTCCGCCATTTGATAAGATCATGGCTGATCTGTGATCTAACTCCATTTACCTGCCTTTGGCCCATATCCCTTCATACCTTTGGTTGCCAAAAAGCTATCTATCTCAGATTTAAATTTAGCAATTGAGCTCGTATCAATTGCCGTTTGCAGAAGAGAGTTCCAAACTTCTACCACCCTTTGTGTGTAGAAGTGTTTTCTAATCTCACTCCTGAAAGGTCTGGCTCTAATTTTTAGACTGTGCCCCCTACTCCTAAAATCCCCAACCAGCGGAAATAGTTTCTCTCTATCCACCCTATCTGTTCCCCTTAATATCTTATAAACTTCGATCAAATCACCCCTTAACCTTCGAAACTCTGGAGAATACAACCCCAATTTGTGTAATCTCTCCTCGTAACTTAACCCTTGAAGTCCAGGTATCATTCCAGTAAACCTACGCTGCACTCCCTCCAAGGCCAATATGTCCTTCCGAAGGTGCGGTGCCCAGAACTGCTCACAGTACTCCAGGTGGGGTCTAACCAGGGTTTTGTATAGCTGCAGCATAACTTCTGCCCCCTTGTACTCTCGTCCTCTAGATATAAAGGCCAACATTCCATTAGCCTTCTTGATTATTTTCTGCACCTGTTCATGACACTTCAATGATCGATGTACCTGAACCCCTGAGTCCCTTTGGACATCCACTGTTTTTAACTTTTTACCATTTAGAAAGTACCTTGTTCGATCCTTTTTTGATCCAAAGTGGATGACCTCACATTTGTCTACATTGAATTCCATTTGCCACAGTTTTGCCCATTCACCTAATCTATCAATATCCCTTTGTAATTTTATGTTTTCATCTACACTGCTTACAATGCCACCAATCTTTGTGTCATCGGCAAACTTAGATATGAGACTTTCTATGCCTTCATCTAAGTCGTTAATAAATATTGTGAATAATTGAGGCCCCAAGACAGATCCCTGCGGGACTCCACTAGTCACACCCTGCCAATGTAAGTACCTACCCATTATCGCTACTCTCTGTCGTCTTTCGCTCAGCCAACTTCCTAACCAAGTCTGTACTTTTCCCTCGATTCCATGGGCTTCTATCTTAGCTAACAGTCTCTTATGTGGGACCTTATCAAATGCCTTCTGGAAGTCCGTATAAATAACATCCATTGACATTCCCCTGTCCACTACTTTAGTCACCTCTTCAAAAAATTCAATCAGGTTTGTCAGGCACGACCGACCTTTCACAAATCCATGCTGGCTCTCTCTGATTAACTGAAAATTCTCAAGGTGTTCAGTCACCCTATCCTTAATTATAGACTCCAGCATTTTCCCCACAACAGATGTTGGGCTAACTGGTCTATAATTCCCCGGTTTCTCTCTCTCTCCTTTCTTAAAAAGCGGAGTGACATGTGCAATTTTCCAATCGAGAGGGACAGTTCCTGAATCTAGAGAACTTTGAAAGATTATAGTTAGGGCATCTGCAATGTGCTCACCAACTTCCTTTAAAACCCTGGGATGGAAACCATCTGGTCCTGGGGATTTGTCACTCTTTAGTGCTATTATTTTTTACATTACTGTTGCTTTACTTATGTTAATTTTATAGAGTCCCTGTCCCCGATTCAATATTAGTTTTCTTGGGATTTCCGGCATTCTATCCTCTTTTTCGACTGTAAATACTGACGCAAAGTAATCGTTCAACATGTCCGCCATTTCCCCATTGTCAATGACAATATCCCCACTTTCAGTTTTTAAGGGGCCAACCATTAGGTATGACTCCAGCCATTGGAAGATTTTCCTTTTGAAGCTCATAGAATTTAGTTTTGCTGGGGCTCTTTGGTGTCATACTTGGTCGAATGCTGCCTTGATATCAAGGACAACGACTCTCTCCCCGGGCATTCAGCTCTTGGGTCCAAGTCTGGATCAAGGCTGCAATGAAATGTGGAGCCCAATCATTCTGGCAGAATTTGAACCGAACTGCTGGCACTATTGATGACTCCTTCCATCTTTTTACTGATGATTGGGAGGAAGCTGAGGGAGGTACTTGGCTGGGTTCGATTTGTCCTGTTCATTGTGTTTTTTATTTTAGTTTTCCAATCAATCTTATGTATGGTGCTTATGTCATTGTGGCTGTTACAATTTATTTGCTCCTATTTTTGGAGCAGTGCAACAATCAAACGTGGGACAGGATGGCATGAGAGCATTCGGAGCTGATCTCAGCTCTCCCGACGTCAGTACTGAGCCAAACAAAAACTTAATCCTCACAAGCGACTGTCTTCCCAAAAGGTAATTCAGGCGGACTTCACAAAATAGGAAAGGGAGAGGGGGAGTGGGAAATCAAGAGACAGAGAGACAAAGGAGACGGAGGTGAGAGGGAGAGACAGTGAGAGAAGGAAAGAGGGAGGAGAGAGAGAGAGAGAGAGAGAGGAGAGGGTGACGGAGAAGAGGGAGAAGCAGAGAAAGATCTTTGAATACAGATTTCCTTCACCATCCAAATACGCTGTGTGCTGGAGCTTTACAATAATATCTCTGGTTTAAGCTGTGCTACTTCTTCTCCAGCCAGCTCCTCTCAGTAAGAACACCAAGTTGCCCCTTTTCATCACCCACTGCCACACCAGTTGTCTCCTTCACATGTTTGTGAGCCATCCTTCCCCATTAAAAGGGTGCTCAAATTTCCCTTTTACAGTGACTCAATGCCTGTTCCGAAAATTCGGCGTTTCTCACAATCATTCTGACAATTCGCACGAACTCCACACCCTTCACTAACAGGGGGGCAAGCTATATATTTGGCCTCAGTGACCCTGGGCGAGGGAAGAGGAAAATCACTCAGAGTTCCCACTCCGAAACAACCCCTGCAAGAAAGTGCATGTGTGGACATTGGCTAAGGACTGGGCTGGACTTCGCTGTTCCGCCTTCCACTGGATCGTCTGCCATTCTTCGCTGTCAACACTCATACATGAATACTTGGGTGAAATAGTTTGGATGCTAGTATCCAAGTGACCTTATCCCAGAAATATATCAGCCCCTTTAGAAAAGGAACAGAGAAAATTGTTCAAGTAATAGAAACTATCCTGGTAGCATATCTTGTCCTGTGACACAATTTTCTTTAAGCTGCAACTGAGACAAAGAAAGGACGTGCGTTTATGTTGCATCTTATCACATCCTAAGGGCATCCAAATGGATCACTGCTGTTATGTCGACAAATGCAGCAGTCAATTTGCAGACGGCAAGGTCCCACAAAGAGTAAATGAGATGAACAACCAATTAACCTGTTATTGGTGGTGCTGGTTGAGGAAAGAATATTGATCCTGACACCAGTGAAGTCACTACTCTTCTTTGAATAGTGGCATGGGATTTTTACATCTGCCTGGAGCTGAACAAGCAGACGGGACGTTGATCTGAGGTCCTGTCTGAAAGATGGCCCTTCCAACAATGCAGCATTTTCTTCGTGCTGCACTGCAGCGCCAACCTAGATTATGTCAAGTCCTGGAGTGGGGCTGGGATCGACAGCCTTGTGACTCAGAGGTGACATGTGCTAAAGAGAGGGCAGATCGTCTCAGCTCTCTGCCATGCTATTTGTGGATTGACTATAGGAGATGCACAAGAGAAACTGGTGCGGCCTCTCTTCTGATTTAGTTTTGCATGGAAAAGCACCTGGCACCTCGACAGATCAGCATAGCTGAGTTACGGACATTGCTGTCCACGACTCCATGCTCCCCCCTCCCACTCTGCAGTGCAGCTTCACCCTCCACCTTCTCACTCAAAGTCCAAAGTCTAACCCAACATCCCTTCAAGTCCGAAGCCGAAATCCAACAGAACAGCAGGTCCCAGGAATTTTCCTCATCAACTTGATTCCTCCAACAAACAAAAAGAAAACCTCCACATCAAATGAACAGATCACTGCACTCCAATATTCCAAAAGTAAACTTTCATTGCATTTTGTACTTCACCGGGAGCAGAGTACGCCGGGTATCTGCTGACATCCAACTCATGACTGCTCACGTGGGCAGGAGGAGCTCAAACATCATCCACATGAAAGACACTCGAAGCAGTCACTAAAATAAAGCTACAGAACATTGAGAAATCTTTATATCCATCGCTTTCTCGCACTGTGTCACAGAACCAGGGACAACTGCCCTTTCCTCTGCAGCCTTTTCTTCCTCTTCCAAACCCTTCCCCCACCCCCTTCACCTTTCACATTCGGCCCATCATCCCACTCAAAGGCTGCTGAAAATAGAGGGGCTGAACTCATCGTGCAAACTCCAACCAGCAGAGGGCAAACACAGACTTTATCATCACTCTACAAAGTCATGACTGCCAGGGAGTTAGCGTGACAAAGCAATGATTCAAGTGAACAGTCTTCACGTTACAAGACGTCAGAGAGCTGGTCAGACAGTTTATGGTTTCAGTAGGCCCCTGAGATTGAATTAGTGACCTGTCATTCAGCATCAGACATTTTTATTTTTAACAACCGGTCCAGCCTCGATACTCTTCAAAAAGCATCAACAGCCCAATTTAACAGTTTCAGGCAAACCTTTTCTCCTCGATTTGTTAATACATGGTGGATCAGCATTGTGCACATGGGAAAATCCTGTAATAAACTGGATCGCCAGGTGGTGAAGGATGGAATACGAGAGCCTGGTCTTCAGTTGCTTCCAAGCCTTTATTCACAGAGATCCACATTATCCTCACCACAGCCTCGATCAGCCCTCAGAGAAATGGATCCATGAGAGTCCCCAGTTGATACGCACCACCTGAATACGATTAACACTTATTGATATAAATCACATGGATACAATTAACAAATCCCTCGGTGGACGTCCTCGTGGGCCTGCTCCTGGGCCTGTCCAAGGTGGCTATCCACAGGTCCAGATTAGACACGGCCCGCGGGGGGCGGTGGATCCGACTGCCTGCCTCTCTTCCGCGGCATTCTCCGCGCCCGGGTGGCCCTGGAGAGGGAGCACGCGGTGTCTGCCGGTACGCTCGAGGCTTTCCGCGACCGGTGGGCCCCGCAGGGACTGGAGTGCATCCTGGACCGAGATAATAAAATTATAATTTGACACTTGGTTTGGGTTTATTGGTTTACTGCACATGAACACACCCTCACCACCCCACCCCACCTTATAAAAAGGGGGGCCTAAAACACAAAAAAACCGCTAAGAAACAAACCTGGCTGCACTTCAACTCCACATTCCTGAGCTGAGCGAAAAAGAAAAAAAAAAATGAACATATCCCAGTGTCACCAACCAACAAAGTGATCAATCCCCCCGCACGGTTAATTTGTATTTCTCCTGTATTTTTGGTACAATTCACCGAGGGTGGTGGGTGCAGCAATTCTCAGTGTGATGAAGGTTCAGGGAACCTCGCCTGACAGTAAGCAGGGAAGTGAAGGTGCAGCTCATGAGTGGCCCGAGGTCGTTCCAGGGTGGGGGGAGGTTCTCCTGAACACTGGGAAGTTCCTGCAGATAATCCAAACACAACACAACAGGTTGCAACTACTCTGCAGCTTTCTTGTGCTGGCCAGCATCTGTCCTTTAACCAATACCACCAAAACCAGATCAACTGGCCATTTGTTTCACTTGATGTTTGTGGGACCTTGCTGTGTGCAAAATAGCTGCCTCATTTGCCTGTCCAACAATAGTGACTTCACAACTGGCTGTGAAGTGCTGTGGTGCATCTGACGGATGTGATGAGTGCCATTTAAAATCAAATTCTTTCTTTTTTTTGTGCTATTTGTGTGTTCACCCTGCCTCTACCAAAGATGGGTACAGCTCTAAAACGCCATCACCTGTCTTTTTACTCTGCAGATGCTGACAGCAGTTTCTGTTTATTAATTCTGCCGATGCAGCTAATCAATTTTGTAAATTTTCTTCCCATTGCTCTTCACTGCACATTCCTGAATTTTGTGACGTCAAGCAGCAAAACATGGGTCACGTGTCAGCTGGAGATACGATAGCATGATTTCACAGAATCATAGAATGATACAGCATAGGAGGCGGCCATTCGGCCCATCGTGCCTGTGCCGGCCCTTTGAAAGAGCGATCCAATTAGTCCCACTACCCCCGCTCTTTCCCCACAGCCCTGCAAATTTTTCCCCTTCAAGTATTTATCCAATTCCCTTTTGAAAGTTACTATTGAATCTGCTTCCACCGCCCTTTCAGGCAGTGCATTCCAGGTCATCACAACTCGCTGCGTAAAAAGATTTCTCCTCATCTCGCCTCTGGTTCTTTTGGGAATTACCTTAAAGTCCTTTATATAATGTGAACCATTTATGTCCTTTTATAATGTGAACGTACCTGACAAAATGGATGCCCCTCAATGCCGGTGCCGATGCCTCTCACCGTCCCTTTTGTCCACTCAGTGACTTGCAGCATGGCGGCTGATAGTTTTGCACCATTCTTTCAACTGCATCTTTTCTACTGAGTTTAAAAAATGCCATCATCACCGAGAAGCTTCCGTGTGGTGACGTCACTGCTTAAAAGTTCCGTCTTCACAACGGCTTGCATTTGGAGAGCACCTTTAATGTAGAAAAAACATCCCAAGATGCTTCACAGAGGTGTAATTGGACAAAATGGGTGCCAAGCCCAAGAAAGAGATATTAGGAGGATTGACGAAAAGATCGGTCAAAGAGGTGGGTTTCAAGGAGGGTCGGATAGAAGGTAAAGAGGCAGCTGGTTGTAGGGAGGGAATTCCAGAGTGTGCACCATAGACGGCTGAAGGCAGGTGCCGCCAATGGTGGGGTGAAGGGCGGGAAACACAAAAGACCAGAGTCGGAGGAACAGAGAGCCCTTGGGAGTTGTCGAGCCGGAAGGTTTAAACACGTTATTGAAAAGGTTGTTTTTCATCGAGCAGGTGATCTTCCTCACAGCAGGAATTTATGGCTGCAATGATTCTCAGCAGCAATGTTTTTTGTGTCTCATGTGACCACTCTCCGTGTGCCAATTATTGGCAATAACTTAAGGAGCAATAGGCAACACCAGGTCAAGAAGATGAAGAACTTGCATTTATATAGAGCCTTTCACTACCTTTGGACATCCTAAAGTGCTTTACAGCCAATGAAATATTTTTGATATGTCGTCACTATTTCAATGCAGTAAACACAGCAGCCAATTTGCACAC
Source organism: Heptranchias perlo (assembly GCF_035084215.1). Classification (NCBI taxonomy): domain Eukaryota; kingdom Metazoa; phylum Chordata; class Chondrichthyes; order Hexanchiformes; family Hexanchidae; genus Heptranchias; species Heptranchias perlo. Next base: position 46,551,199 of record NC_090344.1, read on the forward strand.
AGCAAGCTCCCACGAATAGCAATGTGATAATGACCAGATAATCTGTTTTGTTTCTTGGTACTGGCAAGAACGCCCTTGCTCTTCCTCAAAATAGTGCCATGGAATCTTCTATGTCCACCTGAAAGGGCAGACGGGGCCTTGGTTTAACTTCTCATCTGAAAAACGGCACCTCCAACAGTGCAGCACTCCCCTCAGTGCACTGAAGTGTCAGCCTGGATTATGTGCTCAAGTCTCTGGAGTGAGACTTAAACCCACAACCTTCTGAGTCAGAGGCGAGAGTGCTCCCCACTGAGCCATGGCTGACACCTTCAGTCAGGCGCAGGTCCTGGGACAGTCCCTCAAAACGCCCTGTCAGCTGTCTGGGAAAGTGTGTGGAGTGGCAGAAACAGCTGCTGAAACAGGCATGTTTCAACAAGAATAAACTGCAGTGGCAGACATGATTGGCAATGGCATCAAATCACTGAATCAACAAGTACTCAATACAAACTTGGCCGAATGTCTCACATGGTTGTTGTTTTGTATCTTCACACTCTTCCCTTGGAGAATAGTTTGAAGTAGTGGAATGATTAACAGTCAGACAGGCCGTGACATGAAACGCTCCCTCCATGGCCGTAACCATCTTTATACCAGCCAATAGGGTGGTTAGAGCCACGCTGCGGGAGGGTTTTCTGGGCTCTCACAACCCATACGATGATGGGGGGGCCACCCACACCCACCAGACTTGAGGATCTCATTTTCGAGCTGGAGCTCCAGCCTCCAATCGCCGGGACTCTGGAGAGGGGCTTGAACTCACAATCTCCTGACTCACAGTGCGACCCACGCCACTGCACTCTGAGAGACTTTCTCCAAAGTATTTAGTCCTCTGAGGAGATGGACAATCTGATGCCTTTGGATTGCAGAGTTAGACATTGGTGATGTGAAGGTGGATAAACATTCCCTTTGGGGGTTCAGGGATTGTTGCTGTCGAACTTTCCTGCAGGCGGCAAAGTGCACAATGTGACAGAATGTAAATTGTCTGCTGAAGGGGCCAAATGGCCCTTTTCTTGGTCCCTGCTTTCCCATATTTTTGTGTAACTCCAAACTCGAGCATTTTCAGTGTCACATCATTCCAATATTAATCAGAAATGTTGTTCCGTTCGTAACTTGTGCCTTTCAGTTGAGATTCAGTGGGGAAAATATCTACTGGCCGTACGATGTGCAAATTCAGTTCATTTATTGTGGTGTCAAAATCCCAATGGAGACTTGGAAGCTGATTCAACCCCAGAGAAATCAATTGTTGAATCTTCATGTTACATGATTAAAGGGGCATTGTCTTCATGAGAAAGTTCGAGATAAACTTCATTTCTGGCTGGAGAGGAAAAAAAAGCCAGGACTCTCGGGAATCTTTTCTGCTAAGACGATATTACCTGCAAATGACATGACTTCGACACGTAGTCCAAATGGGGATCAAGCAATAGAGGATTTCCTAACGATTTTCCATGAAGACGGTGCTCCTTTAATGAGTGTTCTAGTCCTTTTCATTCTGCAAACACTTTGACTTGTGTGTAGTAGAATGGTGGAGATCCTGGATGGAGTCAGATGGCACATTAAGGTCTTGGCATGTAAGAATACATGACCTCTGGGATAGGTCTAACCACATACATCCCACCTTAATCAATACAGGACATATGAGGTTGGACCTTTCCCAAAAGTCTGATATTCCTCCGTATTCAGACCAAAATTTACCATCTAACCTGACGGAGATTGTAGAAGAACCGCTAATGTTTCCTCAGGTGAGCTGCCACTTCTACCAGTCCCAACTTTATAGAGGTGGCAAAAGAAATTCATGCCATTCGAGACTTTCCTGGCTGCATTACTTGGCTAAGTTTAGAAATATTCAGATGTTGAGTGAGGTGTGTCTGATTTCTCTGCTGGTACCAAGCACCTACCTGCTCCTCAATAAACCTGTCTCTCCCTTTCTCAGCGAGAAAATAGCTTGAAGTGGACCAAGTTGTCGATCAGTGTTGTTTGGTCCACAGCTCCTGCCGACGACCAAAGTTCTCGAAATGTTCTCACTGGAAGGTTAGCTTAAATAACGAAACTTGGTGCCGTGATTCCCTGATGGATCGACTGGTTAAGGCAGTGAACAGCTGTGCCACGCAGACCAGGAAAGTCTCAGGTTGGATTGCCGGTCTGTGCTGAATTAAATGCTCTTCCAGCATTCAAATGAGATTCAGGTTAGGGAAGGGAAGGGAATCAGGTCGGGTTCCTGCTCCTAATTGCCGTACAATTATCCTTGCTGGAAACGTACAGTGTTGTGAGAAAACAGAAATTAGTGATTGGTGTAAGTGTACACAGACTGATCTCCCATCACAAGCTTTGATGGGAGATGTTTCAAGGAGCAGACACAGGAAACTGAAAGAGAGCCAACCCTTCAGAGAAGACTTGATCTGGAACGTGCAGTGTAACCAGCGGCATTAAAGGCAACCATTGTGTGTCTACTGGAGCAAAGTGGCAATGTATATTGTGACAAGAGAGTGGTCATGTTTTGAAATTGCACTGAACTTTTCCTGATGAGGAATTGAGTTGTATGCCTTCCACGATGGATGGGATATTGTGGGAAACTCACACTTGAATTCTCAATACACGCTCCCAGGAGGCAAAACTCCGCACTGGGAGCACAAATTTGTAAAATGACTCCAGTGTTCGTTGCATGGCCATATATCAGCCTCAGGTGGTTCTTTTCTTGAGGGGGCAGGGAGTTATTTCTGCTGATTGGAAATTTTCTGGGATCTGTACAGTCCTTAAAAAGACCAGCCCTTATCTCCACTGGTAACGAGGGAGCATACACTCTTAACTCATCCAGAACTCTCCACTCTCATCCAATCCTGCACACCTGTCTCTGTGGACCTGTACTCGATGATCTCCATTGGCTTTATGACCTCGAGTCGCTCCACAGCTTCACTGCACCCGCCCTCTGTAACTTGCTCCAGCCCTCGGTCCCCTGCTTCCACCCTCTGCTCTTCAGATCCTGGTGCAGTCCAGGTTCCCTCTTAATCTACCATCAGTGGCAGGGCTTTCAGCCATCTTGCGCCCCCCCCGCCACCCCACCCAACTCCTTCCTCCCGAAATGTTTCAGCTTTGCTGGGATCCATCTCCTTAAAACCTACCTCTTAAACAGAGCTTTCTGTCGTCTCCTTTACTCCTGCTCGGCTCTGTAACCCACCTGGGATGGTGTTTCACTGTATGTAAGGTGCTGTACAAATAGAAGTTATTGAAATAATTGCTTTAAATCTAAATTCTGATGAACATGCTGTCAATGAAAGATGATTATCTTTCCCCGATTTCCAAATTCTGGTGAGCAGCCCAGCACAAAACTGGATTGAAGATATGGGGAGTCAAATAAATAACTATCAGTGCGTTCGAACACAGCTCTGAACTGGCGGCTGTACAAGTAAGCAGTGGATGAAATGTGTTGACCGCCCTTAGTTACCCCAAGAGCCCTCGGTCTTCATTTGTGGAGGATTTGGGATTAACAGCGTGCCTGACAGTTCTCAACTGCAATTAATATTGGTGTCATCTGGAATTACTAAGTGGTTTAGAAGCACAGTTTCTGGCAAAACGTCGAACAATAATGTTTCCTTAATAAGTGTCATGACTCAATGTGATTGAATCATTTCACTGATGCCTGATGGAAAAATCACTGTTAAAAAAAGAACACAGTCAGGGGGCGGGGGGGGGGGGTGGGGGGAGAATTCATTGTGGCCCTTTTTTTAGGCCCATAACTGACGGGGACGATGCAGCGCGCACCTGAACTGGGAGGCCCCAGGCTCACCCGAAATTGGGCCTTTGGCAGCTCGCCGCCTTTCCACAAACCAGTTTGTGCTGCCTATCTCGCCGGCAGCGGCCCTCAGGTAAATCCTGGAAGGGGGGAGGTGGGGTTTGGGGAGGAAGGAGAACAGGAGGGGGGAGATCGCGGCCGCAGCGGCCCTCAACAGTGCTGTGGAGTCGGGAGCAGCACTCTGGCTTTAAAAGTCTTCTTTCAAAGAAACGTACTTTTCTTTCTCGTTGGCGGCTGCTTTTGCGTTTCGCATTCACGGCAGGAAACTCCTAATCGGACCAGACCCGGCACCTGTTCCGCTGAGGGCAGCCTAATTTCAGGAAGGGTTCCCAAAATTGACGTTGGGCCCATCAACGGCATATGCAAGAGGCCTTACGCCTGCCTTAGGCGTCCGCGGGGAAGCCTGAAGAATCGCCCGAACCAATATGGGGTCGAATGCATTTCGGGTGTGGTAAATAACTGCGTGAAATTGGTCCTTTTTGTCTCCGTCTTCAGCCTGGAAATCAGGCGCAATGAGGTCCAATTTTTATCCCACTTACCCCGTGCCCTGAGTACAATCTTTTGGAAGCCAAGTCTGCCATGCCTTCTGGACTTGCTCAAAAGATAAAGACACTGTCATGATTGGTCCTGGGCCACTCAGACCATGGGGTTCCCCAGGTTCCAACCTTGATCTGTGCTGAACTACTGATCTCAGCTTGGACAGTAGCTGGGGCTTCCATGTGCCTTGGCCAGGAGTCAGGGTTCTTGCTCCTGATCCAAAGCCAATGCTCTCCTGGCCGGCCTCCCATCTTCCACCCTCTGTAAACTTCAGCTCATCCAAAACTCTGCTGCCCCGTATCCTAACTCGCACCAAGTCCCGTTCTCCCATCACCCCCTGTGCTCGCTGACCTACATTGGCTCCCGATCCGGCAACACCTCGATCTTAAAATTCTCATCCTTGTTTTCAAATCCCTCCAGTGCCTCGCTCATCCCAATCTCTGTAACCTCCTCCAGCCCGACAACCCTCCAAGATCTCTGCACTCCCAGTATGAATCAGCACCTGAAGGGGCGGTGGGGAGAAGACTGCAGAAAAAAGAAAGCAGAGTCGCTCGGGTGCTGCAGTTCATTAGCAGAATGATGCCACACTGCAGCAGACAAACATCGTACCTGATCTCAATGGCAGCCATGAGGGAGGTGCTGAGTCAAGGGGATCACCTTCTAAATAGGCGGGAGAGAAATGGGATGGTGTCCACCATGTTAATTGTATCCATGTGATTTGTAGCAATTAGTATTAATTGTATTCAGGTGGTGGGTATCAATTGGGAACTCTTGTATCTATTTATCAGAGTAATGGGGATCTCTGTGAATAAAGGCTTGGAAGCAACTGAAGACCAGGCTCTCGTATTCCATCCTTCACCACCGGGCGATCCAGTTCATTACACACTGGTCAGCCTATGATGCACCCCCAGAGGTGGACGACAGAGCAGCATTAGAGTGCAAGATGGGAGGAGTCTCATGGGGCAAGCAAGAAATGCAATTTAAAGAAGGAGTACTTTGATGAGGTGCAGTCGTGTCGTCACAGGAGAGCGTTTGAAATGAAAACAATGCAACCATAAAGAGTTGCCGCAGACTAAACATCTTCAGATAGTTTATTTCTATCTCTCTGTGTTTTTTAAAATCCATATTCTTGTTTGGGCAGTGAGTGGCAATGAAATAATTGCAGGAAGGGTCTGTGAGGGAGAGAGAGAGTACAATCTTGGTCGAACCGACAATCATCAAATACGTGGACTGTTGCACTGGGCCGGAGGGTGAACTGAAAATCAATAACCCAAAAGCTGTTAACCGAGCAACTTTCCTGCTTTATTGAACAGGACTTGTTGTCACTGGAGGGTTCCTGTTTATGTATTGTATCAAAGAGCAGAGCTCTTCTTCAGTCATCCTCTCCTCACTCAGATAGTGACACAGTCTGTCCAGGACTTCCCGCCATTGAGTTAACCCTTTCTCTGCTGTTCTTGTTTGTGTGTTCTCTCTGATACATACATAAAGAAAAGAGATTCAGCCACCCCCAACCATTCAGACTGCACTACAAAGTCTTTTTTATTCATTCTCTTGGGATGTGGACATCTCTGGCGAGGCCAGCATTTATTGCCCATCCCCAGGTGCCCCTTGAGAAGGTGGTGATGGGCTTTCTTCTTGAACCGCTGCAGTCCGTGTGGTGAAGGTTCTCCCACAGTGCCGTAAACAAGCAATGCAAAATTTCAAACACAGTTTGACTCATCACACTGGTCGTCCTTCACCACCTTGGACAGATCGTCATTTTTAATCTGTGGGCCCAGACTGTAAGTGGGATCAGGCTATTCTATGGCGGGAGGCATCACAGCTAAGCCTGATCCTGTTATCACCGGGCATCTGTCCACAGGCAGGATTCACTGGATTGTGACCAGGAGCAAGAATCCTGGCTGATATTTCCCTTCCACAGCCCAGGGGAGTGGAAGCCTCACTGGCAGCGATCGACGAACTCGGCACAGACCAAAAAATCAACCTGGCATCCATCTCCTGATCTGCAATACCACCCAGCCCGATGCAGTTCCCCACTGGAACTGGCACTGATGGTATGCTGACTTTTCCCCTGGGCCTGACGAGGGCGTTGCGTGTTCGTCATTCTGACTGAAAAGACTAAGCTTTCTATTGTTGGGTTTTTGTGCCTCTGATATGCTCACACCAGCCTTGCAGCTTGTCTGATGATTGTGATCTATCGAGCTGTGCCAAGGATGACAGCAGGTCTTTAGAGCACCTCAGGCATAAGATAAAATTGTGGCTGGTTAGCACTTTCCAGCTCCACTCCCCAATGCAGCAACAATAAACAGCTGCACACTCACTTTGCATCATGTCTGATCCTGACTGTAAAATACAGAGTGGGCATGGAGCTTCGACTCAGATCTAACTCTTCGCTATTCATCTGTACTTTATTAAAAAATCTTCATCGTCTCAGCCGTGGCTCAGCGGGAGCACTTTCACCTCTGAGTCAGAAGGTTGCGGGTTCGAAGTCTCACTTGAGCATAAAATCGAGGCTGACACTCCCAGTGTGGTGCTGAGGGATTGACTGCACTGTCGGATGTGCCGTCATTTGGAAGAGACATTAAACCGAGGCCCAGTCTGCCCTCTCGGTTGGACGTAAAAGATCCCATGGCACCATTTTGAAGAGCAGGGAAGTTCTCCCCACTCGTCCTGGCCAATATTTAACCCTCAACTGACATAATTGAAACAGATTATCTGGTCATTATCACATTGCTGTTTGTGGGAGCTTGCTGTGTGCAAATTGGCTGCTCCGTTTCCTGCATGACAACAGTGACTACCCTTCAGAAGTATTTCATTGGCTGTAAAGTGCTTTGCGACGACCTGAGGTCATGAAAGGCGCTACATAAATGCAAGTCTTTCTTTCTTGCCCACAAACAATACTTCCTGTTGTCATCACTTTGGGTCATGCGTTGTGTCAACATTTCTCATTCAAGTTTGCTATGTCAACTGTCACGATGTAGTTGCAGGCTGTGTCCATTAAGTGGCTCCATCGAGCAAGTTTCTGAAGTCTCCCAACTCCATTGCCAGCTTGTGTGTATAAAAAAATTATATTCATCAACTGACTAGGCGCAACGCCATAACCATTTTACTCGTATTATGCTGTTAATTTTTATTTGAGTGCACTGACAATGAAAGTACAGTGAAATTATAAGAACATAAGAACATAAGAAATAGGAGCAGGAGTAGGCCAATCGGCCCCTCGAGCCTGCTCCGCCATTCAATAAGATCATGGCTGATCTGGTCCTAACCTCAAATCTAAAATCATGTCCAATTTCCTGCCCGCTCCCCGTAACCCCTAATTCCCTTTACTTCTAGGAAACTGTCTATTTCTGTTTTAAATTTATTTCATGATGTAGCTTCCACAGCTTCCTGGGGCAGCAAATTCCACAGACCTACCACCCTCTGAGTGAAGAAGTTTCTCCTCATCTCAGTTTTGAAAGAGCAGCCCCTTATCCTAAGATTATGCCCCCTCGTTCTAGTTTCACCCATCCTTGGGAACATCCTTACCGCATCCACCCGATCAAGCCCCTTCACAATCTTATATGTTTCAATAAGATCGCCTCTCATTCTTCTGAACTCCAATGAGTAGAGTCCCAATCTACTCAACCTCTCCTCATATGTCCACCCCCTCATCCCCGGGATTAACCGAGTGAACCTTCTTTGTACTGCCTCGAGAGCAAGTATGTCTTTTCTTAAGTATGGACACCAAAACTGTATGCAGTATTCCAGGTGCGGTCTCACCAATGCCTTATATAACTGCAGCAATACCTCCCTGTTTTTATATTCTATCCCCCGAGCAATAAAAGCCAACATTCCATTGGCCTTCTTGATCACCTGCTGCACCTGCATACTAACCTTTTGATTTTCTTGCACTAGGACCCCCAGATCCCTTTGTACTGCAGTACTTTCCAGTTTCTCGCCATTGAGATAATAACTTGCTCTCCGATTTTTCCTGCCAAAGTGCATAACCTCACATTTTCCAACATTGTATTGCATCTGCCAAATCTCCGCCCACTCACCCAGCCTGTCTATATCCCCTTGTAGGTTTTTTATGTCCTCCTCACTCTCTACTTTCCCTCCCATCTTTGTATCATCTGCAAACTTTGATATGTTACACTCGGTCCCCTCCTCCAAATCGTTAATATAGATTGTAAAGAGTTGGGGACCCAGCACCGACCCCTGCGGAACACCACTGGCTACTGGTTGCCAGTCCGAGAATGTACCATTTATCCCAACTCTCTGCTTCCTGTTAGATAACCAATCCTCCACCCATGCCAGAATATTACCCCCAATCCAGTGATTCTTTATCTTGAGCAATAATCTTTTATGTGGCACCTTGTCGAATGCCTTCTGGAAGTCTAAATACACTACATCCACTGGTTCCCCTTTATCCACTCTGTACGTTATATCCTCAAAGAACTCAAGCAAATTTGTCAGGCATGACTTCCCCTTCGTAAAGCCATGCTGACTTTGTCCTATTAAATTATGTTTATCCAAATGTTCCGCTACTGTCTCCTTAATAATAGACTCCAAAATTTTACCCACCACAGATGTTAGGCTAACTGGTCTATAATTTCCAGCCTTCTGCCTACTACCCTTTTTAAATAACGGTGTTACATTAGCAGTTTTCCAATCTGCCGGGACCTTTGCCGAGTCCAGAGAATTTTGGAAAATTATTACCAAAGCATCCACAATCCCTACTGCCACTTCCCTCAAGACCCTGGGATGTAAGCCATCAGGTCCAGGGGATTTATCCGCCTTGAGTCCCATTAATTTACTGAGTACCAATTCCTTAGTGATTTTAATCGTATTTAGCTCCTCCCCCCCGAGAGTCCCCTGTTTGTCCAGTGTTGGGATATTCTTAGTGTCCTCTACCGGAAAGACTGAAACAAAATATTTGTTCAGCATTTTTGCCATCTCCATGTTTCCCACCATTAATTTCCCGGTCTCATCCTCTAAGGGACCTATGTTTGCCTTAGCCACCCTTTTTCTTTTTATATAACTGTAGAAACTCTTGCTATCTGTTTTTATATTTTTTGCTAATTTATTTTCATAATCTATCTTCCCTTTCTTAATCAATCCTTTCGTTACTTTTTGCTGTCTTTTGAAGACTTCCCAATCTTCTATCCTCCCACTAAGTTTGGCTACCTTATATGTCCTTGTTTTTAGTCGGATACTATCCTTAATTGTTATGGTCACTCATTCCAAGGGGATCCTTAACTAGGACATGATTAATTAATCCTGGCTCATTACACAGGACCAGGTCCAAGTTTGCTTGCCCCCTTGTAGGATCAGTTACATACTGCTAAAGAAATCCATCCCTAATACACTCAATAAACTCTTCCTCAAGGCTGCCCAGCCCAATTTGATTTGTCCAGTTAATATGATAGTTAAAATCCCCCATTATCCATCATAACCGGGTCCCACCGATCGATAGTGAGAATTGCCAGATAAGTCACAATCTCTCACTCGTGTGTACACGTGGGAATACATTGCACCTGGTTTCACAAAGTTTTTGATATTCCCATTTGATAAGAGAATCCGAGAACCCGGGAGTATTCTGAGATCCAAAATTAATCTCCCAGTCCCAAGGCTGCCAGACATAGTTCAGAAGCTGCTTCCCTAGACTCAGTCCAATCATTCCTCGATTACCCACCGTGTCAACAGACCCTTGAGATGATGTTTAATTGAATGAAGAGCCCTGTTCAATGGGAACACCCAATGATTGTCACAATCATCAGTGTCAAGCAACTGTTCCAGCCTTCTCCAGTTACTGCAGTGAGATCGAATGGTGATCAACATCATGTATCTATTGAACAGCACTAAACCAGGCCACTGATTACATTTGTCAAGATTTAAGTCTCAAATCTTGTCCTGATGCTTCAAATGCTCATCTTCCAGCTCGAACTCTCTCCCTCTCCCCATGTAATGTGATTGCTTTTTGTGATTTGATTTTTAACTGTCCCAGGGGACTGCTCACACTGCTAAACGCTGCAGGAGAAGCAAAGCATGCTCAGCCCGACAGAGTAAGCTATCATATAAAAACAGTGCAATGGCGTTCGAACGAACGAACCTTAAAGGTACCTCAATTCAGGCGATCACAATGCACGAGATACAACACAGAGTGCGATCACGAGCGAGTGCTTTACACGGTCCATGTCAGAGACATGATCACACTCAATGCCTGGTACATCAGCATGTTGGACAGGGAGCAGAGAATGTTGCAGAGCATTACAGTAAGGGCTGCAGTATATCAGAGCATTGTAACGAGGGCTTTGGTTTATCAGTGTGACAGTGAGGACGAGGAATCACTACAGTGTTACAGTGAAGAGCGTTAAATGCTGCAGTGGTACAGAGAGTGTTATGGTGTATCAGTGAGGGCTACGGTATATCAGTGAGGGCTACGGTATATCAGTGAGGGCTACGGTATATCAGTGAGGGCTACGGTATATCAGTGAGGGCTGTGGTATATCAGTGAGAGCTACGGTATATCAGTGAAGGTTGTGGTATATCAGTGAGAGCTACGGTATATCAGTGAGAGCTACAGTATATCAGTGAGAGCTACGGTATATCAGTGAGAGCTACGGTATATCAGTGAGGGCTACGGTATATCAGTGAGGGCTACGGTATATCAGTGAGGGCTACGGTATATCAGTGAGAGCTACGGTATATCAGTGAGAGCTACGGTATATCAGTGAGAGCTACGGTATATCAGTGAGGGTTGTGGTATATCAGTGAGAGCTACGGTATATCAGTGAAGGTTGTGGTATATCAGTGAGAGCTACGGTATATCAGTGAGGGCTACGGTATATCAGTGAGAGCTACGGTATATCAGTGAGAGCTACGGTATATCAGTGAGAGCTACGGTATATCAGTGAAGATTGTGGTATATCAGTGAGAGCTACGGTATAGCAGTGAGAGCTACGGTATATCAGTGAGGGCTACGGTATATCAGTGAGAGCTACGGTATATCAGTGAGGGCTACGGTATATCAGTGAGAGCTACGGTATATCAGTGAGGGCTACGGTATATCAGTGAGGGCTACGGTATATCAGTGAGAGCTTCGGTATATCAGTGAGAGCTACGGTATATCAGTGAGAGCTACGGTATATCAGTGAGGGCTACGGTATATCAGTGAGGGCTACGGTATATCAGTGAGGGCTACGGTATATCAGTGAGGGTTGTGGTATATCAGTGAGAGCTACGGTATATCAGTGAGAGCTACGGTATATCAGTGAGGGCTACGGTATATCAGTGAGAGCTACGGTATATCAGTGAGGGCTACGGTATATCAGTGAAGGTTGTGGTATATCAGTGAGAGCTACGGTATATCAGTGAGGGCTACGGTATATCAGTGAGGGCTACGGTATATCAGTGAGGGCTACGGTATATCAGTGAGAGCTACGGTATATCAGTGAGGGCTACGGTATATCAGTGAAGGTTGTGGTATATCAGTGAGAGCTACGGTATATCAGTGAGAGCTACGGTATATCAGTGAGAGCTACGGTATATCAGTGAAGGTTGTGGTATATCAGTGAGAGCTACGGTATATCAGTGAGGGCTGTGGTATATCAGTGAGAGCTACGGTATATCAGTGAGGGCTGTGGTATATCAGTGAGAGCTACGGTATATCGGTGAGGGCTGTGGTATATCAGTGAGAGCTACGGTATATCAGTGAGAGCTACGGTATATCAGTGAGGGCTGTGGTATATCAGTGAGAGCTACGGTATATCAGTGAGGGCTGTGGTATATCAGTGAGAGCTACGGTATATCAGTGAAGGTTGTGGTATATCAGTGAGAGCTACGGTATATCAGTGAGAGCTACGGTATATCAGTGAGAGCTACGGTATATCAGTGAGAGCTACGGTATATCAGTGAAGGTTGTGGTATATCAGTGAGAGCTACGGTATATCAGTGAGGGCTACGGTATATCAGTGAGGGCTACGGTATATCAGTGAAGGTTGTGGTATATCAGTGAGAGCTACGGTATATCAGTGAGGGCTACGGTATATCAGTGAGGGCTACGGTATATCAGTGAGGGCTACGGTATATCAGTGAGGGCTGTGGTATATCAGTGAGAGCTACGGTATATCAGTGAGGGCTGTGGTATATCAGTGAGAGCTACGGTATATCAGTGAGGGCTGTGGTATATCAGTGAGAGCTACGGTATATCAGTGAGGGCTGTGGTATATCAGTGAGAGCTACGGTATATCAGTGAAGGTTGTGGTATATCAGTGAGAGCTACGGTATATCAGTGAGGGCTGTGGTATATCAGTGAGGGCTACGGTATATCAGTGAGGGCTGTGGTATATCAGTGAGGGCTGTGGTATATCAGTGAGGGTTGTGGTATATCAGTGAGGGCTACGGTATATCAGTGAGAGCTACGGTATATCAGTGAGGGCTACGGTATATCAGTGAGGGCTACGGTATATCAGTGAGGGCTACGGTATATCAGTGAGGGTTGTGGTATATCAGTGAGGGCTACGGTATATCAGTGAGGGCTACGGTATATCAGTGAGGGCTACGGTATATCAGTGAGGGCTACGGTATATCAGTGAGAGCTACGGTATATCAGTGAGGGCTACGGTATATCAGTGAGAGCTACGGTATATCAGTGAGAGCTACGGTATATCAGTGAGGGCTACGGTATATCAGTGAGGGCTACGGTATATCAGTGAGGGCTGTGGTATATCAGTGAGAGCTACGGTATATCAGTGAGGGCTGTGGTATATCAGTGAGAGCTACGGTGTATCAGTGAGGGCGGTGGTATATCAGTGAGGGCTGTGGTATATCAGTGAGGGCTGTGCTATATCAGTGAGGGCTGTGCTATATCAGTGAGGGCTGTGCTATATCAGTGAGGGCTGTGGTATATCAGTGAGGGCCGTGGTATATCAGTGAGGGCTGTGGTATATCAGTGAGGGCTGTGCTATATCAGTGAGGGCTGTGCTATATCAGTGAGGGCTGTGCTATATCAGTGAGGGCTGTGGTATATCAGTGAGGGCCGTGGTATATCAGTGAGAGCTACGGTATATCAGTGAGGGCTGTGGTATATCACTGAGAGCTGTGGTATATCACTGAGGGTTGTGGTATATCACTGAGGGTTGTAGTATATCAGTGAGGGTTGTGGGAAATCAGTGAGCGTTGTGGTATATCAGTGAGGGTTGTGGTATATCAGTGAGTGCTGTGGTATATCAGTGAGGGCTGTGGTATATCAGTGAGGGCTGTGGTATATCAGTGAGGGCTGTGGTATATCAGTGAGGGCTGTGGTATATCAGTAAGAACTGTAGGATATCAGTGAGGGCTGTGGAACGATGCGGTGTTAGTAAAGGCTGTGGTGTTATACAATGTTGTATTGAGGGCTGGGGTATATCACTGAGAGCTGTGGTATATCACTGAGGGGTGTGGTATATCAGTGAGGGTTGTGGAATATCAGTGAGGGTTGTGGTATATCAGTGAGGGTTGTGGTATATCAGTGAGTGCTGTGGTATATCAGTGAGGGCTGTGGTATATCAGTGAGGGCTGTGGTATATCAGTGAGGGCTGTGGTATATCAGTGAGTGCTGTGGTATATCATTGAGGGTTGTGCAAAATCAGTGAGCGTTGTGGTATATCAGTGAGGACTGTGATGTATCAGTGAGGGCTGTGGTATATTGGTAAGGGCTGTGGTATATCGGTGAGGGCTGTGATGTATCAGTGAGGGTTGTGGTATATCGGTGAGTCCGTGCTATATCGGTGAGGACTGTGGTATATCAGTAATAACTGTGGTATATCAGTGAGGGCTGTGGAATGATGCGGTGTTAGTAAAGGCTGTGGTGTTATACAATGTTGTATTGAGGGCTGGGGTATATCACTGAGAGCTGTGGTATATCACTGAGGGTTGTGGTATATCACTGAGGGTTGTGGTATATCAGTGAGAGCTGTGTTATATCAGTGAGCATTGTGGTATATCAGTGAGGGCTGTGTTATATCAGTGAAGATTGTGGTATATCAGTGAGGGCTGTGGTATATCAGTGAGCATTGTGGTATATCAGTGAGGGCTGTGGTATATCAGTGTGGGCTGTGGTATATCAGTGAGGGTTGTGGTATATCAGTGAGGGTTGCGGTATATCAGTGAGGGCTGTGCTATATCAGTGAGGGCTGTGGTATATTAGTGAAGATTGTGGTATATCAGTGAGGGCTGTGGTATATCAGTGAAGATTGTGCAATATCAGTGAGGGCTGTGGTATATCAGTGAAGATTGTGCAATATCAGTGAGGGCTGTGGTATATCAGTGAGAGCTGTGGTGTGTCAGTGAGTGCTGTGGTATATCAGTGAGGGCTGTGGTATATCAGTGAGGGCTGTGGTATATCAGTGAGGGCTGTGGTGTGTCAGTGAGGGTTGTGGTATATCAGTGAGCTGTGATGTGTCAGTGAGGGCTGTGGTATATCGGTGAGTCCGTGGTATATCAGTGAGGACTGTGGCATATCAATAAGAACTGTGGGATATCAGTGAGGGCTGTGGAACGATGCGGTGTTAGTAAAGGCTGTGGTGTTATACAATGTTGTATTGAGGGCTGGGGTATATCACTGAGAGCTGTGGTATATCACTGAGGGGTGTGGTATATCAGTGAGAGTTGTGGTATATCAGTGAGGGTTGTGGTATATCAGTGAGTGTTGTGGTATATCAGTGAGGATTGTGCTATATCAGTGAGGGCTGTGGTATATCAGTGAGTGCTGTGGTATATCAGTGAGGGTTGTGGTATATCAGTGAGTGTTGTGGTATATCAGTGAGGATTGTGCTATATCAGTGAGGGCTGTGGTATATCAGTGAAGATTGTGCAATATCAGTGAGGGATGTGGCATATCAGTGAGGGTTGTAGTATATCAGTGAGGGCTATGGTATATCAGTGAGTGCTGTGGTATATCAGTGAGTGCTGTGGTATATCAGTGAGTGCTGTGGTGTATCACATAATGTTGCTATATGGGCGGTAGTATGTTCTAGCAGAGATGAGGGGGATATTGGACGATAAGAACAAAGATCAATGTGTAACAGGGAGTGTGATGATGAGGGATCCTGTATGTCTTCTCTTGAGTACTTAATATAAGTGTCTTGGTCCTCAGATACATCATAACATTGTAATGTGAAATCCAGCCAAGCCTGTCTGGATCAAGGGCATTCATTTCCAGTTCAATGAGCCTTTTGTTCTTTCAAAATATTGATCAGCTGGTATGAGCAATAATGTTGCATTATTTGAAACAACTAAATTTGGGTTACAACATGAAACAGAAAAGTTTTCACTGGGTTTCACAAAGGTCAGTGACAGTCTGGGGGGCATTCCAACATACCAAGCGTCAATCATTCCCACACCACGAGGATACAGTCATTCCCATATACTATCAACTGACACCAATCATTTCCATATACCATCGATATACAGTCATTCCCATATTGAATCAACATACACCATTTGTTCCCATGTGCCGATCAGTCCCACATATCATTGACAATTATTCCCATATACTATCAATGTCCACCAGTCATTTCCATATCCCAATAATATATGGTCATTCTCATCGACCATCGACATACACCAGTCATCTCCATAAACCATCCACATCCACCAATGATTCTTTGGGCGGAGGTTTCATAGAATCTGAGAATGATGCAGCTCAGAAGGAGGCCATTCAGCCCATCATGCCTGTGCCGACTCTTTGAAAGAGCTATCCAATTAGACCCACTCCCCTGCCATTTCCCCATAACTCCTGCAAATTTTTCCCTTTCAAGGACTTATCCAATTCCCTTTTGAAAGTTATTGTTGAATCTGCTTCTACCGCCCTTTCAGGCAGCGAATTCCAGATCGTAATAACTCGCTGTATAAAAAAATTCTCCTCATCTCCCCTCTGGTTCTTTTAGCCAATTATCTTAAATCTGTGTCCTCTGGTTACCGACCCTCCTGCCAGTAGAAACAGTTTCTCCCTTTTTACTCTATTAAAATCCCTCATGATTTTGAACACCTCTATTAAATCTCCCCTTAACCTTCTCTGCTCCAAGGAGAACAATCCCAGCTTCTCCAGTCTCTCCACATCATGGAAGTCCCTCATCCCTGGAACCATTCTAGTAAATCTTCTCTGTACCCTCTCCCAGGCCTTGACATCCTTCCTAAAGTGTGGTGCCCAGAATTGGACACAATACTGCAGTTGAGGCCTAACCTGTGATTTATAAAGGTTTCGTAGAATTTCCTTGCTTTTCGATGCCTCCATTTATAAAACCAAGGATCCCGTATGCTTTTATAATCGCCTGTCAACTTGTCCTGCCACCTTCAAAGATTTGTGTACATAAACCCACAGATCTCTCTGTTCCTGCACCCACTTTAAAATTGCAGCATTTAGTTGATATTGCCTCTCCTCATTCCTCCTTCCAAAATGCATTACTTCACATTTCTCTGTGTTAAACTGCATCTGCCATGTGTCTGCCCCTTTCACCAGTCTGTCTATGTCCCCCTGAAGTCTGCTATTATCTTCCTCACTGTTTACTACATTTCTGAGTCTCGCGTCATCCACAAACTTTGAAATTATACCCTGTACACCCAAGACCAGGTCATTAATAAATATCAAAAAGAGCAGTGGTCTCAACACCAACTCTTGGGGAACATCACTGGATACTTCCCTCCAGTCTGAAAAACAACCTTTCACCACCACTCTCTGCTTTCTGTCCCTGAGCTAATTATGTATTTATGCAGCCACTGCCCCTTTAATCCCATGACTTTCAATTTTGCTAACTAGTCTATTATGTGGTACTTTTTCAAACGCCTTTTGAAAGTCCATGAACACTGCATCAACCCGACTACTCTCATCAACTTTCTCCGTGACTTCATCAAAGAACTCAATCAAGTTTGTCAGACATGATTTGCCTTTAACAGATCCATGATGGCTATCATTTATTAACCCATGTTTTTCCAAGTGACAATTAATTTAGTCCCAGATTATTGTCTATTCCCACCACCGACGTTAGGCTGATCGGCCTGTAGTTACCGGGTTTATCCCGCTCCTATTTTTTGAACAGGGGCATAAAATTTGTAACCCTCCTGTTCTCTGGCATCACTCCCATATCCGAGGAGGATTGGAAGATTGTGGCTAGAGCCTCCGCGATTTCCACCCTAACTTCCTTCAGCAACCTGGGACGCATCCTATCCGGACCGGGTGACTTTTCTACATTGAGCGCTGCCAACCTTTTTAGTCCCTCCTCGTTATCTATTTTCATCCTATCCGATTTCTCTACGACCTGCTCCTTTACGGTGACATTGGCAGCATCCTCTTCTTTTGTGAAGACAGATGCTAAGTACACATTTAGAACCTCAGCCATGCCCTCTGCCTCCACAAGCAGATTGCCTTTTCGATCCTCAATCAGCCCCACCCTTCCTTTGACTGTCCTTTTACTGTTTATTTGTTTATAAAAGACTAAAGTGATCCCTTTTCTCCTCCTCCATCTCTGCCCCTTTCATTTCCTTTTTCACTCTCTCCATTCTGCTTGGTTCTCGACTGCATTCTGGATCTGACATTTATCATCAGACCCCTTTTTCTGTTTCATTTTAATCTCCATATCTTCAGTCATCGAGTCACATAAGGTTAAATGGAAAATTTCACACATGTTCAGTCTTTTTATAAATCAAACACTGGATAAAATTGACTTGTTTCTGCTCAGTTTTTGTTTCTGAAAATCGAGTGGCCAATTCCCAAAACCCGTCCAGTTTGAAAGCAAATGAGAAACAGGCCACAGGCCGACACATAACCCAACAGCAAATCCAAAGGTCACACAGTCCAACTGGAACAACACAAAAATTGTCAAGTCACACAACGAGTTCCCAGTCTCGGTTGTGCTGTTACTCCAAGGAGATGCTAAGCAGAAGTTTGGCAGCTCTTTCACAAGGTGGATGGGGAAATCAAAGCAGGGGTCATCCTGCACACCTCCCAGCACCTGGGAAATGGTGCACCGGACAAGAGACTAAAGGGAAGAGAGGGTTGGATGCACAATTGGTTAGGGAGGGGGAATGGAGGAAATGCAATTGCAAAATTACTCTTCAATATCATTCTAATTATACCCAGCATGGAACGTTACTCCAGCTTTCAGTTCGATTTCTTGACGTTCCACTGGGATAATATGCTGGTGGCCTCAGGGTAGTCAGTGAACTTCAGGATGAGATGAGAGCAGAATCCCTGTCCAAATACACGATTCCAAAACCAAAGACTCTATAGAGAGCAGAGAGCACAAAACATGGCTTCCAAGGTCAATTCCCAGCGATAAGCCCCAAGCAGCTGGTGTTGAGCAAATCCTGAGTAATCCACTGGTGTGTTCCACTGTTTAAATTATGGAATGAATTCTGAAGAAAAATCAGAGTGGGAAGTAATGAAAAAATGAGTGAGACTGATTGTTCTGTTTTGTGGCACGGAATGAACGACCTTCATTCAGCCTTCAGACATTTGGGTTTGATTTTATTCCTGAATTTGCGTCAAACTAGGGAGGCGAGAGGGATATGGTGATCGTGTTAGATGAAGAGGCTTGTGTGGAGTTTGAAGAGAGACCTGTTGGGCTGGAGTGGCCTGTTTCTGTGCTCTCGGCTCTTATTTAACTCGATGTAATGAACTGTGAGCAAATATGTGTTTCTTCAGCAATAAAAATGAAACAGAATATTTTTAATCAGCGACAATTTGCATTGAAATATCCTTTGAAATAAAAAAATCCCAAGGCACTTCACAGAGTTAATCGGACAAAAAAGAATCAGAAATCTTGGGAATTATTTGGCAAATCACAGCAAATCAGGAAACAACCAGCTGCTCTGGAGAAGAGCATGTGATGAACTGAAAGGATGAACAGGTAAGGGGAGGGGGCAGTGCTGTGTGACACGAGTCAGCCTTTTCTCCTGTTTGGAAAAGCAAGTGTGGAATCATGAGATTGGTAGTTACTCAGTTTGAGGATGAGATTTGTGGTGTGGGTTTTACTGGGTTTAATGCAGATTTTGGGATTCACCTTTTCGGGGTAATTATTGCAATCCAGCAGCTTTAACCCGAAAATGAGAAGGTCCTTTTTTTTGATTGTGACCAATGCAAACTATGTCCTGAGCTCACAGAGACAATGACTATTCAAATATTGAAGTCCTGAACCATTTCCCCAGACCCAATCTGCAGCCTGCTACCTGGATTATTGAGTTACCATTTGTCAATGAGTTGTCGGCCTGAAGGACGGACAGTCAACATCCAGCCATTGATTGCAATGGGAATACCTTATCTCCAACAAACACAGACAGGTGATGGGTCTGCTGTGCAGCCGCGAGGTGTTCGTTCATCCAGACCTGAGAAGTCTTACCCGCTTTAAAAGGCTCAGGATACTGCTTGGCCAGCTTTAGTTCGCAAATTCCCTTCACTGTGCTACCCCAAAGGCACATGCTTGTATCATTCTTGTGAAACCTTTCAGTTACACTGCTACTTCTTACATCTCAGGAGTGATACAGTCAGTTACACTGCTACTTCTCTCATCTCAGGAGTGATACATTCAGTTACACTGCTACTTCTCTCATCTCAGGAGTGATACATTCAGTTACACTGCTATTCTCGCATCTCAGGAGTGATACATTCAGTTACACTGCTACTTCTCATCTCAGGAGTGATACATTCAGTTACACTGCTACTTCTCTCATCTCAGGCGTGATACATTCAGTTACACTGATCCTTCTCACATCTCAGGAGTGATACATTCAGTTACACTGCTACTTCTCATCTCAGGAGTGATACATTCAGTTACACTGCTACTTCTCTCATCTCAGGAGTGATACATTCAGTTACACTGCTACTTCACACATCTCAGGAGTGATACATTCAGTTACACTGATCCTTCTCACATCTCAGGAGTGATACATTCAGTTACACTGCTACTTCTCATCTCAGGAGTGATACATTCAGTTACACTGCTACTTCTCTCATCTCAGGAGTGATACATTCAGTTACACTGCTACTTCTCACATCTCAGGAGTGATACATTCAGTTACACTGCTACTTCTCACATCTCAGGAGTGATACATTCAGTTACACTGCTACTTCTCACATCTCAGGAGTGATACATTCAGTTACACTGATCCTTCTCACATCTCAGGAGTGATACATTCAGTTACACTGCTACTTCTCTCATCTCGGGAGTGATACATTCAGTTACACTGCTCCATCTCACATCTCAGGAGTGATACATTCAGTTACACTGCTACTTCTCTCATCTCAGGAATGATACATTCAGTTACACTGCTACTTCTCTCATCTCGGGAGTGATACATTCAGTTACACTGCTCCATCTCACATCTCAGGAGTGATACATTCAGTTACACTGCTGCTTCTCACATCTCAGGAGTGATACATTCTGTTACGTTTCTGCCAGTCACATTCCAGGAGTGAGACTTTCAGTCACACTGCTCCTTCTCACATCTCAGGAGTGAGACATTCTGTTACACTGCTACTTCTCACATCTCAGGAGTGAGACATTCAGTTACACGGCTACTTCTCTCATCTCAGGAGTGAGACATTCAGTTACACGGCTACTTCTCTCATCTCAGGAGTGAGACATTCAGTTACACGGCTACTTCTCTCATCTCAGGAGTGATACAGTCAGTTACACTGCTACTTCTCTCATCTCAGGAGTGATACATTCAGTTACACTGCTACTTCTCTCATCTCAGGAGTGATACATTCAGTTACACTGCTACTTCTCACATCTCAGGAGTGATACATTCAGTTACACTGCTATTACTCACATCTCAGGAGTGAGACATTCTGTCACACTGCGACTTCACACATCTCAGGAGTGATACATTCAGTTACACTGCTACTTCTCTCATCTCAGGAGTGATACATTCAGTTACACTGCTATTTCTCTCATCTCAGGAGTGATACATTCAGTTACACTGCTACTTCTCTCATCTCAGGAGTGATACATTCAGTTACACTGCAACCTCTCTCATCTCAGGAGTGATACATTCAGTTACACTGCTACTTCTCTCATCACAGGAGTGATACATTCAGTTACACTGCGACTTCTCTCATCTCAGGAGTGATACATTCAGTTACATTGCTACTAATCACATCTCAGGAGTGAGACATTCAGTCACACTGCGACTTCACACATCTCAGGAGTGATACATTCAGTTACACTGCTATTTCTCTCATCTCAGGAGTGATACATTCAGTTACACTGCTACTAATCACATCTCAGGAGTGATACATTCAGTTACACTGCTATTTCTCTCATCTCAGGAGTGATACATTCAGTTACACTGCTACTTCTCTCATCTCAGGAGTGATACATTCAGTTACATTGCTACTAATCACATCTCAGGAGTGAGACATTCTGTTACACTGCGACTTCACACATCTCAGGAGTGATACATTCAGTTACACTGCTATTTCTCTCATCTCAGGAGTGATACATTCAGTTACACTGCTACTAATCACATCTCAGGAGTGAGACATTCTGTCACACTGCGACTTCACACATCTCAGGAGTGATACATTCAGTTACACTGCTATTTCTCTCATAACAGGAGTGATACATTCAGTTACACTGCTAATTCTCTCATCACAGGAGTGATACATTCAGTTACACTGCTACTTCTCTCATCTCAGGAGTGATACATTCAGTTACACTGCTACTTCTCTCATCACAGGAGTGATACATTCAGTTACACTGCTACTTCTCTCATCTCAGGAGTGATACATTCAGTTACACTGCTACTTCTCTCATCTCAGGAGTGATACATTCAGTTACACTGCTACTTCTCTCATCTCAGGAGTGATACATTCAGTTACACTGCTACTTCTCTCATCTCAGGCGTGATACATTCAGTTACACTGCTACTTCTCACATCTTAGGAGTGATACATTCAGTTACACTGCTACTTCTCTCATCTCAGGAGTGATACATTCAGTTACACTGCTACTTCTCTCATCTCAGGAGTGATACATTCAGTTACACTGCTACTTCTCTCATCTCAGGAGTGATACATTCAGTTACACTGCTACTTCTCTCATCTCAGGCGTGATACATTCAGTTACACGGCTACTTCACACATCTGAGGAGTGAAACATTCAGTTGCACTGCTACATCTCACATCTCAGGAGTGAAGCATTCAGTTAAACTGCTACTTCTCACATCTCAGGAGAGATACATTCAGTTACACTGCTATTTCTCTCATCTCAGGAGTGATACATTCAGTTACACTGCTCCTAATCACATCTCAGGAGTGATACATTCAGTTACACTGCTACTTCTCACATCTCAGGAGTGATACATTCAGTTACACTGCTACTTCTCTCATCTCAGGAGTGATACATTCAGTTACACTGCTACTTCTCACATCTCAGGAGTGATACATTCAGTTACACTGCTACTTCTCTCATCTCAGGAGTGATACATTCAGTTACACTGCGACTTCTCTCATCTCAGGAGTGATACATTCAGTTACACTGCTATTTCTCTCATCTCAGGAGTGATACATTCAGTTACACTGCTACTTCTCTCATCACAGGAGTGATACATTCAGTTACACTGCTACTTCTCTCATCACAGGAGTGATACAGTCACTGACACTGCTACTTCTCACATCTTAGGAGTGATACATTCAGTTACACTGCTACTTCTCTCATCTCAGGAGCGATACAGTCAGTTCCACTGCGACTTCTCTCATCTCAGGAGTGATACATTCAGTTACACTGCGACTTCTCTCATCTCAGGAGTGATACATTCAGTTACACTGCTATTTCTCTCATCTCAGGAGTGATACATTCAGTTACACTGCTACTTCTCACATCTCAGGAGTGATACATTCAGTTACACTGCTACTTCTCTCATCTCAGGAGCGATACAGTCAGTTACACTGCTACTTCACACATCTGAGGAGTGATACATTCAGTTACATTGCTACTTCTCACATCTCAGGAGTGATACATTCAGTTACACTGCTACTTCTCACATCTCAGGAGTGATACATTCAGTTACACTGCTACTTCTCACATCTCAGGAGTGATACATTCAGTTACACTGCTACTTCTCACATCTCAGGAGTGATACATTCAGTTACACTGCTACTTCTCACATCTCAGGAGTGATACATTCAGTTACACTGCTACTTCTCTCATCTCAGGAGTGATACATTCAGTTACACTGCTACTTCTCACATCTCAGGAGTGAAGCATTCAGTTACACTGCAATTTCTCTCATCTCAGGAGTGATACATTCAGTTACACTGCTCCATCTCACATCTCAGGAGTGAAGCATTCAGTTACACTGCTACTTCTCACATCTCAGGAGTGATACATTCAGTTACACTGCTACTTCTCACATCTCAGGAGTGAAGCATTCAGTTACACTGCTACTTCTCTCATCTCAGGAGTGATACATTCAGTTACACTGCTACTTCTCACATCTCAGGAGTGATACATTCAGTTACACTGCTACTTCTCACATCTCAGGAGTGATACTTTCAATTACACTGCTACTTTTTCCATCTGAGGAGTGATACTTTCAGTTACACTGCTACTTTTTCCATCTCAGGAGTGATATATTCAGTTACACTGCTACTTCTCTCATCTCAGGAGTGAAGCATTCAGTTACACTGCTACTTTTTCCATCTGAGGAGTGATACTTTCAGTTACACTGCTACTTCTCTCATCTCAGGAGTGATACATTCAGTTGCACTGCTACTTCTCACATCTTAGGAGTGATACATTCAGTTACACTGCTACTTCTCACATCTCAGGAGTGATACATTCAGTTACACTGCTACTTCTCACATCTCAGGAGTGATACATTCAGTTACACTGCTACTTCTCACATCTCAGGAGTGATACATTCAGTTACACTGCTCCTTCTCTCATCTCAGGAGTGATACATTCAGTTGCACTGCTACTTCTCACATCTCAGGAGTGATAGATTCAGTTACACTGCTACTTCTCACATCTCAGGAGTGATACAGTCAGTTGCACTGCTGCTTCTCACATCTCAGGAGTGATACATTCTGTTACACTGCTACTTCTCACATCTCAGCAGTGAGACATTCAGTTACACTCCCCTTTCTCACATCTCAGGAGTGAAGCATTCAGTTACACTGCTACTTTTTCCATCTGAGGAGTGATACATTCAGTCACACTGCTACTTCTCTCATCTCAGGAGTGATACATTCAGTTGCACTGCTACTTCTCACATCTCAGGAGTGATACATTCAGTTACACTGCTACTTCTCACATCTCAGGAGTGATACATTCAGTTACACTGCTACTTCTCACATCTCAGGAGTGATACATTCAGTTACACTGCTACTTCTCTCATCTCAGGAGTGATACATTCAGTTACACTGCTACTTCTCACATCTCAGGAGTGATACTTTCAATTGCACTGCTACTTCTCACATCTCAGGAGTGATACATTCAGTTACACTGCTACTTCTCACATCTCAGGAGTGATACATTCAGTTACACTGCTACTTCTCACATCTCAGGAGTGATACATTCAGTTACACTGCTACTTCTCTCATCACAGGAGTGATACATTCAGTTACACTGCTACTTCTCTCATCACAGGAGTGATACAGTCACTGACACTGCTACTTCTCACATCTTAGGAGTGATACATTCAGTTACACTGCTACTTCTCTCATCTCAGGAGCGATACAGTCAGTTCCACTGCGACTTCTCTCATCTCAGGAGTGATACATTCAGTTACACTGCTACTTCTCACATCTCAGGAGTGATACTTTCAATTACACTGCTACTTTTTCCATCTGAGGAGTGATACTTTCAGTTACACTGCTACTTTTTCCATCTCAGGAGTGATATATTCAGTTACACTGCTACTTCTCTCATCTCAGGAGTGAAGCATTCAGTTACACTGCTACTTTTTCCATCTGAGGAGTGATACTTTCAGTTACACTGCTACTTCTCTCATCTCAGGAGTGATACATTCAGTTACACTGCTACTTCTCTCATCTCAGGAGTGATACATTCAGTTGCACTGCTACTTCTCTCATCTCAGGAGTAATACATTCAGTTACATTGCTACTTCTCACATCTCAGGAGTGATAGATTCAGTTACACTGCTACTTCTCTCATCTCAGGAGTGATACATTCAGTTGCACTGCTACTTCTCACATCTCAGGAGTGATACATTCAGTTACATTCCAATTCTCACATCTCAGGAGTGATACATTCAGTTACACTGCTACTTCTCACATCTCAGGCGTGATACATTCAGTTACACTGCTACTTCTCACATCTCAGGAGTGATACATTCAGTTACACTGCTACTTCTCACATCTCAGGCGTGATACATTCAGTTACACTGCTACTTCTCACATCTCAGGAGTGATACATTCAGTTACACTGCTACTTCTCACATCTCAGGAGTGATACATTCAGTTACACTGCTACTTCTCACATCTCAGGAGTGATACATTCAGTTACACTGCTACTTCTCACATCTCAGGAGTGATACATTCAGTTACACTGCTACTTCTCACATCTCAGGAGTGATACATTCAGTTGCACTGCTACTTCACTCATCTCAGGAGTGATACATTCAGTTACATTCCAATTCTCACATCTCAGGAGTGATACATTCAGTTACACTGCTACTACTCACATCTCAGGAGTGATACATTCAGTTACACTGCTACTTCTCTAATCTCAGGAGTGATACATTCAGTTACACTGCTATTTCTCTCATCTCAGGAGTGATACATTCAGTTACACTGCTACTTCTCTCATCACAGGAGTGATACATTCTGTTACACTGCTACTTCTCACATCTCAGGAGTGAGACATTCAGTTACATTCCAATTCTCACATCTCAGGAGTGATACATTCAGTTACACTGCTACTTCTCACATCTCAGGAGTGATACATTCAGTTACATTCCAATTCTCACATCTCAGGAGTGATACATTCAGTTACACTGCTACTTCTCTCATCGCAGGAGTGATACATTCAGTTACACTGCTACTTCTCACATCTTAGGAGTGATACTTTCAGTTACACTGCTACTTCTCACATCTCAGGAGTGATACATTCAGTTACACTGCTACTTCTCTCATCTCAGGAGTGATACATTCAGTTACACTGCTACTTCTCTCATCTCGGGAGTGATACATTCAGTTACACTGCTACTTCTCATATCTCAGGAGTGATACTTTCAATTGCACTGCTACTGCTCACATCTCAGGAGTGATACATTCAGTTACACTGCTACTTCTCTCATCTCAGGAGTGATACATTCAGTTACACTGCTACTTCTCACATCCCAGGAGTGATACATTCGGTTGCACTGCTACTTCTCACATCTGAGGAGTGATACATTCAG
The DNA here is from genome assembly GCF_035084215.1 of Heptranchias perlo. Taxonomy (NCBI): domain Eukaryota; kingdom Metazoa; phylum Chordata; class Chondrichthyes; order Hexanchiformes; family Hexanchidae; genus Heptranchias; species Heptranchias perlo. The sequence continues at coordinate 46,577,941 of NC_090344.1, forward strand.
TTACACTGCTACTTCTCACATCTCAGGAGTGAAGCATTCAGTTACACTGCTACTTTTTCCATCTCAGGAGTGATACATTCAGTTGCACTGCTACTTCTCACATCTCAGGAGTGATACATTCAGTTGCACTGCTACTTCTCTCATCTCAGGAGTGATACTTTCAATTGCACTGCTACTTCTCACATCTTGGGAGTGATACTTTCAGTTACACTTGTGCTACTCACATCTCAAATACGAGGAATACACGTAATAGAAATTGGCCTGTTTGAACCTGATTTGATGTTTCATTCTCTGGCCCTTGAGACCAGATGACCTTTAAATGTTCGGTTTGGTTTCTGTTGTATTTTATTATTGACACATTTATTGAATTTGCATTTCCTTTTTTTCCATCCTGTTGCAGTGCTGTTTATAATTGCTGTCTCAAGACACTGCATGATGTGTGAATCAGAAGATGCACTGATTTCTCGATGTAGGTCCTGCAGATGCCTGCATACAGTGAGATCAGAGCCATGTTGGAAGCAGGTTAATACAGTACGTACAGTTCCTTCCATGTAGATGTTTGCAGATACAGATAATTGCAGATATTAAGTTTGATGTATTGGAGATTTCAGATGTGACTCTTCCTCTTTGAAGTTTTCAAAGAACCTTTGAAGAGCAGCAGGAAGCAAGGTACAAGAAATGAGCATCACCTCAAGTCCACTCTGAGCACTGACTACGTCCAATCCATTGCATCACAACTCTACCTTATTAAATCCATCTGTTTAACAGAAGCTTCTGCATCTTTCTTCTCTGCCTTTACCTCCCCGATGTGAAATAAAGCCTAACTCCAGAATACCTCCCCAACCTTCCATCCATTATACATCCTTGATTTGTCATCTTCAATGGCATCACTTCAACACTGTCCTTCAGGTCCAGAACCACAAGTGACCATTTCATAGAATAAAGTAAGCACAGAAGGAGATCATAGAAACATGGAAACAGATAAACATTGAAAATAGGAGCAGGAGTCGGCCATTCGGCCCTTCGAGCCTGCTCCGCCATTCAATAAGATCATGGCTGATCCTCTATCTCAATACCATCTTCCCACTCTCTCCCCATACCCCTTGTTGCCTTTTGTGTCTCGAAATTTCGGCCCATCATGCTTGTGGTGGGCTAGCTCAACAATGAAGCTATCCACTCTGGTCCCTTCAATATTTCTCAATCACTCTGGAACCAGGAACAAGTTATTGTCTCTGGATGGGTGAGGGGAAAAGAACGGGAAAGGGGAGAAGGAAAATATCTGTCCACCTGGTGTGGAGATTGTTGATATTGTTCATTTATTTCCCTGTCCCACACTGAGCTGTTGTTTTAGAATTTCCTTTCTTCAGGGTGTCACCCGTGTGCCCTCAACTGTGGGGCAGTCAGCGAGAGGCTCCATTGGAAACAGGGCTGAGCACGGCCTGCCTGCCATTGGAATGGTGTGAGGCAGAAAAGTCACTGACTTCCAAAACAGGAAGGGCAGCACCACCAAGCCCACCTGTTCTCACCCAGGATCCACACGGGGGGACTGTCCATTTCTCATTTAATCACACGTGTAAAGTGACAACATGATCAGATCATGTTGATTTGATCACATCATTTGAAAGTGGTGTCACCATTATGTAAAGGCAGTGAGCTCTCTTTTGTCCCTCCCGCAGTGTGGTCCCTTTTAGAAAAATGAAAGCACCATCTCAGGGTGGAAGCAGGTTCAGAAGATAGAACTCTCCGTGTAACACAATCCTCTTTTTTTCTGCAGGTTGAAGTGTCCCACGGTGCATATCTGGACTGGCAGGAAGTGGACCATATTTGGAACATGTTGATCCAACATTGCCTTTTCTCTGTCAACAGGGGCTGACTATCTCACCCACTCACTACGTTCATAGCTGCACGTCACTGATTCAGCACTCTGCATCTTCAGTGGCCACCCCCGCTCTGAGCACTTGTGCTGCACCAACTGCTATCAGCAAACAGCACACTTGGCTTTCCATTACACATGAAAGAGGCAGATTAAAACCCTTAGGTGCAGTCGCATCCTTTTCTATCTATTTAAGTTGTGAGGGTAAGTTCTGGAAGGTGGGCTTGTTTTCCTTGGAGCAAGGGGGAGCAATTTCAAGATTACTAAGGGTTTTGAAAAAGCTGATCCAGGCAATTTTTCACAATCATGAAGGGTTCATTTCCCAGAGGAAGCAATTTAAAAATCCAGAGTTTGGGATTAAGAAGGGAAGTCGGGTCGAATGTTTCTGCCCAAAAGCTCACACAGTTGTGGAATCAGTTACCAGGGAAGGCCATTTAAATGGGTTGCATAAATGGGGTCAAAAGACAATTGGATGTGTTTCTGGGGAGAAAAGGGATTGAGGGACAGAGTGAGAAGATGGTTTGTTGCTGCTGATCGATCGAAAAGGAATGGGTTTGTTGGCCTTCATGGCTTTGTTCCTTAAAACTCTTCTGTCAATGTTCCGTTGGTCAGGGTGGACCCACAGGAACAGGAACAGGGTACAAATGGTCAGGGTGGGATTGGGAGGTTGGCATTTCAGTAACCATTGAGAGTTTCTCCATGGCATAGAATGTGGAGGCACCAATGTTCACTGGGCTGCCAATTCAACAGGCAAGGCTTTACCAGCATGGAGGTGGAAGCCTGCGGGGGTGGGGGGGGGGGGTTTGACACTCTCCCCAGCTGTTGCTCTGCAAATACAAATACAGCAATGAACAGGGGCATCTCATGATAGACAGAATGGGACTTGGTAGCAGTTCACCCTTGCACCTCTAAGTAGCACTATTGGCAGTCAGACTTGCAGCTCACCCAGCCAAAGAATGGTGCGTAGCGAAGACAGGGAAAGAAAGTAAGATACAGGAGGGGGAAAAAAACTGAAGAAACTTCAATGTAAAATCTGAGCAGGGGGTAATTGTTTTGTATTTGATCCAAATTCAGGGTGTAGGTTTCAGCTCAAACTTGGCATCGTAGCCGAGTTTGGGGTCCTGGCTGTGGCACAGCAACTCTCAGGAACCCCCTCTGAGAACTGCCAAAGAACAACATCTGCTCTTGCATTGACAGTATTGGGTGCAGGGACATCAATATGGACTCCTAAAGAAAAATAATTTGCCATAAGAGCTGAAGAGAGGATTCTGTACTGGGAACGGAGGGAACCAAACTGACTCACGTCTTAACATCTCCTTCCTTCAAACAAACAGCAATGAGAGCGCCATGACAGACACTGTGAATAACCAATCATGTGCAAAGTTTCTGCCACCTTTATCGCTGCAATCAGTATGTGAAGGGACGCAGCACCCACTAAACAAATTATTTGGAGTCAATTGTAAATATGTTTGGCTCCAAAAGAGCTTAATCCGATATTTTAATTTCAGAGCCAAAGCTAATAAATTCTTGGCATTGAAGACTGTCTTCTTGGCTCACTGTAACTCCTCAAACAGTGCCTCATACTTAAAGATCAGTTTCGAAATGATTAGGGATAACTTTAATACACTTTGGGTTTGTTTCCTGTGGATTATCTTCTTCCCTCCACTCCTGAAGGCGCTGACTCTTGTTGCATTACAGTTCCACAAGGATGGCAGTTCTCAGGTACCTCACCCTCGTCTTAATGTGTCCGTCTAGAGTAGACAATGAGCATTGTCAGGCTGTTTGACCATGGGATTGGGGTATCACAGCTGAGCCCAATCTTGCCCTTGCTTAACATCCACATTGGATAGCAACTCGGAGCAGTTGATCTTGCCCTTCTCTGGTGCTGATCTTAGTTGCGGCATCCCCTAAGTTCTACCCCAGTTGAGATCAACAAACTCAGCCCAGAATAGAAATCAAACCACGGGGCCCACCTGTTTGTTTGACTTCTGACGCTACACACGGGGGAATGCCATTATCCACTAGGACTGTGGCAAATTTCTGTGAAATTTTGATGAATTGTTTTGAGGGCTGGTGCTCCCACAAGGAGAATGGTGCAGAGTCTAATTGTGTAAAGGAGCCAAGTTAATAGCAGCACTTAAAACAATTAAACAATTATACTGCTTCCTCACACAGTCAGACCTCTCCAACACAGTTCCCCAAGCACATCTCCATCAACTAAGTGAAACGATATGTTTGATATATTTTTTCAGAAAACAGCACTGAGGTGTTGTTTGGGATTCTTTTCAATCATTTAATTCTCACAGCGGGTCCTGAGGGGTTGAGATAAGATCTGAGTGTTTCAACTTCAAAATTTTTTTCGTCTTTAAACTAAAGTTTTTTTCACACAAAAGGTCGTAAAAACCTCTTTCTCCAGAAGGCTGTTCATGCTCGAACAACTGGGAGCTTTCAAGACTGAGATCGATCGAGTTTTGTTGGGTAAGGGTATCAAGGGATATGGAGCAAAGGCAAGCATATGGAGTTGAGGTACAGATCAACCATGATCTAATTGAATGGTGGAACAGGCTCGATGGGCTGAATGGCCTCCTCCTGTTCCTTATGTTCCTTTGAGCTCCTGATCCTGATGGGGTGAATAAATTATTTCGAATGATCCTCGGTCTAATAATAAATATAATCAAGCTGAACCTGTTCAGTTTCATAGAATCATAAAATCATTGTAAGGTTAAAGCATGGAAGGAGGCCATTCAGCCCATCGAGTCTGCGCCGGCTCTATGCAAGAGCAATCAGCTTGTCCCACTCCCCTGCCCCATCCCCATAGCCCTGCAATTTTTTCCTTTCAAGTACTTATCCAGTTCCCTTTTGAAGGCCATGATTGAATCTGCCTCAACCACCCCCTCAGGCAGTGCATTCCAGATCCCAACCACTCGCTGTGTAAAAAAGTTTTCCCTCATGTCACCTTTGGTTCTTTTCCCAATCACCTTAAATCCACGTCTTCTGGTCCTTGACCCTTCCGCCAATGGGAACAGTTTCTCTCTATCCACTCTGTCTTGACCCTTCATGATTTTGAACACCTCTATCAAATCTCCTCACAACCACCTCTGTTCCAAGGAGAACAACCCCAGCCTCACCAGTCTATCCACGTAATTAAAATCTCTCATTCCTGGAAGCATTCCAATTAATCTCTTCTGCACCCTCTCTGAGGCTTTCACGTCTTTTTTAAAGTGCGGTGCCCTGAACTGGACACAGTACTCCAGATGTGGCCAAACCAGTTTGGGTCTGTATTTTGTCACCTTTTACAGAGTATCCCTCTGGCCTGTTGTCAGCCTGAGCAGACCAGTGCTTACTATTTTTAATCAGAAACTGGGGGAAACTGTGATGCCTCACATGATGAGTAAAAACAAGGGAACAGGGAAGTTATGCACATCAGTCACTGAAAGAGCAAAACCACCACCATGTCTTCCTGGTGCAGCACCGAGCAAACGCACAAGGTTCGAGATCCTGCTGGACACCAGCTAACTCCAGACCCATTGGGGTTGATTTTCACTCCCTTCACCTGGTGTTAACAGAATGGTAACAGCCTCAAAATGTTAACACCAGCCATTTTGAAAGGGGCCTACCTCTGGAGGCCCAAAGCACCCACCTGTTTCAGGCGACAGGCCCCTTTTAATATGAAAATCAGGGTCCGATGATGTAAATAAGACCCTGATTGCCATTTTAGGTAGGAACTGGTCGGAGCCTGAATCGTGCAGGCTTTGAACAGTTCCACGGGCGATGGAAGAGATGAGGTCCGGCCAAAGATAAGTCTTGAATTATTTTTGAGGAGGCTTGAAAGGAGGAGGAGTGCACTCCGGGGGCCCACAATAATGATCTGGGCCACTGCTGCCCTGGGACCTCCATCCACTGCGATCGCAGCCCCCCTCTCCCTCCCGATTTACCTTCCTGGGGGCAGTTTTCTGACTGGCCTCCCAAAGGTCAAAATAGGCCCCACTGACCGTCACTCATTTTGAATTAATAATGTTTTCTGTTTTAGCATATCTCGTTTTTCAAAATAAAACAGCTCCACGTGTTTAAATGGGTTTTGAGCTGACTCATTTTTTAAAAAATGATAAATCTCACTCCGAACATTTCTTACATGGAGCCTACGGCACAGAAACAGGCCATTCGGCCCAAATGATCCATGCCGGCACTCATGCTCCACACGAGTCTCCTCCCACCCCACTTCATCCAGCACCTAAATTGGTGCAGAACGGAAAGAAATTAACATTTATATCGCACCTTTCACAGCCTCAGAATGCCACAAAACACTTCACAGCCAATCAATCGCTTTTGATGTATAATCACTGTTGTTATGGAGGCAAACATGGCAGTCAATTTGCAAACAGTAAAGTCCCTGCCTTCACGTTGACAGCTCCAGCTAATTGTGGCTTTAGGCAGTATAAACATGAGCACTTGTGGTGCCATTATTTCCAGCCAGCAGTGCAGAAGGACAATGAAAACTGCCAAACCTTGAGGTGGAACATTGGAAAGCTACCTGCGGGATTTCTCAACAGCGATGTCGAAAACCGCACAGGACAAGAATTGGTGAATCAAAATTTGGAGGTGAGGAGGGTCTCTTGGACACTGCCAGCAGCTGGCTCAGGTGTGACTCTGGCAGATCCCAAAAAGGGTTGGCTACTGATCCTCTTGGCTTGGGCAGGAAGTATGATGCATGAGGAGATTAAAGTAAGAGAAGGCAGTTATTGTTTACAAAACGACGATAGGACAAGTTGTTTTTTTTTAAAAACGCACAAACCTAAAATTTATCAACTGTTGGTTCACACCTACCGGGGTCACCTGCAGGTCATTCAGAAGCGTACATGACCCTTTGAAATTCTGCCACATATAAAACATGTTGATTAGGTAATGCACAGTACCTGCACTGCGACTGTACCAACACACTGCTTGCACCCAAAATAGGTGCAAAAACAAAATAAAATTGGGCGATCCAGACAGTTGAGTCAGAAATCAGGACAAACAAATGGAACCACCCTGATAAATCTGTAGCAGTGGAAGTATGGGTAAAGAATGATTGAAATTTTCAAAACCATTTTGGTCTGCATTAAACAGCCAAAGTCAACCACCTTGAGACACCACGGCCCCAGCTCCAGTTTTCCTTTGAACCACATGCTTGGGTCAAAAGACATGAACACTTCGCACTGACCTGGTTACACGTGTTGATGTCTGCCCCATTCTTCAGCTGGTCGAGGAGTTTGTCCAAGTTCCCGGATCGTGCAGCCCTGAGGAAACTGGTTGCAGCGTCTGCCTAAGTGGAAACAGAAAGACAAAGTGTTACTTAAAAGTCTGGTGACTCTCGATTACTGCAAACCCGAGTTTGTACTGCAGCTGGACAAACCCCTGTTCAATTGGTCCACAGTGTCGAATGCTTTGCATCCCGATAATTTGCTCCAGTGATCTCGGTGTGGACAGGCACCAGCTTGAGGCTCACTGATCCCAACAACCATCGCTCGAGCTCCACAGCCATAAACATTGAAATAATTCGATTGAAGGACATTCGTATTTATTTTTTAAAATTGAGAAATGAAGGTGAAAGACTATACCCAACAGCCCAGGCTTAAATCAGGAAAAGAGAAGAGTTAAATCAGGAAATGGTGATAAGATGAAGCCAAGTTTTGGATTTAAAATTCTGCAGTGTGTCTGAGAAAGGGAAGAGTGAGGGAGATTGGGAGTTCCATTGTTTTAAGGCACGAGGACAGAATGAGTTCGAATAGGATGTCTGCTTTGAATTTTGTCCTCGACGTTAAGTATGAGCTTCAAAAGACACCATTGTCTTTGTTGCATTTTATGCCATTGTTGGAACCCAAGAATTCAATGACAGTTTGATATCTCACAGGTCGACAACTCTTATTCTGTATTCACTGGTTCCTTCTGACTTTTCCTTGGATGGTCCAATGTCCTGTGGTGATCGCGAGCGTCTTTTTACTCTCTCATATTCCCCCATCAATCGTTTCTGTCTCACACTTAAAATACTTCTTGGTTCACTGTGTCTTGTCCCGCACTCTGAAACACTGCTGATGTCCTGCACAGCGCTGCCTTGGTTCCTTATTTGTGCTTCTCAGTTTAACAAAAGTACTGCCAGCTGTCGACCAGCCAAAGCTACAAGTCGAGTTGGACAAGCACCTGTCAATAAAATTGTGTTGGAGCATGGTTAATGTGTGTAGTCGATGCCCCAGTGTCAAACTCCATTCATAAAACGTCTGTGATCCAATTGTTCAGTGTGCTTGGATGAGTAACAGTCGCAGGCTGTGTAGGCAGCACGGATCAATACACGTTATACCTGCTGCATGAAGTACAAGCAACCCTGATGGAGTGGAACTGCAGAATGGCTGGAAGATCATCAAGTCCTGCCTCACAGTCAGTGACGACATTCTTTTCTTCCCCCCTCTCATTCCCTCCTTCTCCACAGCAGTTGTTGACTCATCGAGTCATAGAGTCATACAGCACGGATAGAGGCCCTTCGGCCCATCGTGTCCGCGCTGGCCATCAAGCCCTGTCCAATCTAATCCCATATTCCAGCATTTGGTCCGTAGCCTTGTATGCTATGGCATTTCAAGTGCTCATCCAAATGCTTCTTGAATGTTGTGAGGGTTCCTGCCTCCACAACCCTTTCAGGCAGTGAGTTCCAGACTCCAACCACCCTCTGGGTGAAAAAGTTCTTTCTCAAATCCCCTCTAAACCTCCCGCCTTTTACCTTGAATCTATGCCCCCTTGTTATAGAACCCTTAACGAAGGGAAAAAGCTCCTTAGTATCCATCCTATCTGTGCCCCTCATAATTTTGTACACCTCAATCATGTCCCCCCTCAGCCTCCTCTGCTCCAAGGAAAACAAAGCCAATCTTCCCAGTCTCTCTTCATAGCTGAAGCACTCCAGCCCTGGTAACATCCTGGTGAATCTCCTCTGCACCCTCTCCATAGCGACTCATTGTTGGGTTGGTGAAAAGCTTCTTAATACCACTCCCTGATGCACATTCAGCTTTATCAGCAGTGAGGTTTGCCCTTCTCAGTTTCAAGGATATCGATGCTGGGGAACAGAACACAGCTTTCCACTTTAACCACCAGTGTTAGGATCAAACTCACTGATAAGCCCATCACCCAGCTCCTGAACAAGGAAGGGCGAAATTCGCAGACTCCTGGCCAAAAAAAGGTCAGTAGTCAGCCTTGGGACTCAGCAGCAACATTTTAAAGCACATCCCATGGATCAATGTGAGACACTGTGCCAAACGGTTGGGTGTTTTCACTTGGGTGGATTACTTCAAACACAGTGAACATTGGATACAAACTTCAGGACTGAAGTGTGTTCAAGTGATTTCCAGCCAGTGTAAAATGTGTTTGCATCAAAAGCAAATTAGTGTTTGATTTGGATGAAAACAACATTTTAGTGCATCAGTGAGGCATCCGAGTGACCTGAGAGGGATCCCTGGAATTTGTCGGCCTGCACATGTTGTTGGGATCATCCCAATATCAGTGGAGTGTACTCTTCCATTACTGGCTGAATTACAGTGCTGGTCAGAGGGACTCACTCGATTTCATTCACTTCATTTTTGCAAGATCACAAAATAGAAATGCACAAATCCTCGTCCTCGTCTGCACGCCCAGTCACATTCTGGCCTTTCCCTCCCTCACCAACCTCACTGAGCCCGAGATGGCAGTGCACGCCCTCTGCTCTTCCAGCTCTGGTCTCCTTTACATCCCCCCCTTTCGACTCCAGCTTCAGTCCAATAATCCCCTTAAATTCTTCCCCTTTTGCTACCTCTTTCCCCACCTTCAAAACCCTCCTATAAACCTACCTCTTTGACCATGTCTTTAGTCAGCTCTCCTCTTCTCCTCTTGCTGCTTGGTTGCAATGATCTGGAATGTGCTGCCTGAAAGGGCAGTGGAAGCAGATTCAACAGTAACTTTCAAAAGGGAATTGGACAAATACTTGAAAAGGAAAAATTTGCAGGGCTACACTTCTTCGGAGGGGGCAAAGGAACAGTACTGGGTGGAGATTGCATAGAATCATAGAACGGTGCAGCACAGAAGGAGGCCATTCAGCCCATCATGCATGTGCTGGCTCTTTGAAAGAGCTATCCAATTAGACCCACACCCCTGCCCTTTCTCCAGAGCCCTGCAAATTTTTCCCCTTCAATTATTTATCCAATTTCCTTTTGAAAGTTATTATTGAATCTGCTTCCACCGCCCTTTCAGGCAGAGCATTCCAGATCAGAACAACTTGCTGAGTAAAAATATGTCTCCTTATCTCGCCTCTGTTTGTTTTACAAATTACCTTAAATCTGTGTCCTCCGGTTACTGACACTTGTGCCAATGGAAACAGTTTCTCCTTGTTTACTCTATCAAAACCTTTCATGATTTTGAACACCTCTATTAAATCTCCCCTTAACATTCTCTGCTCTAAGGAGAACAATCCCAGTTTCTCTAGTCTCTCCCCGTAAATGTTTGCCTGCATCATCGAGAGTCAACACAGACCCCAGGGATCCTGTCGGACAGATGAGGAGAATCGAAAGGTAGAAAATTGGAGGGGCAGTGTTCATGGTTCTTAAGCTTTGAACAGTGCGGATATAACGAGGATGGCATCACATAAGGGGAATTTTAAAATACTGCAGTTTTAACTCCTGGTCAGGATTCACTATTTTGAAGTGAAATCACTCTGAATTGTCTGAAACTGGCCCAGGTGAATTTGCTCACCAGTATTGCTCACAGATGGGTTGTCAGCGCCTTCAAATAATGGAAATAAACTGCAGTAGTCGGACGAGGCTGTGTCTTCAGTGTCCTCTTATTCATAACTCAGTTCAATATTGCTCTGTGTCTTCTTTATTCCGACATTGCTTCCTACAAATTCATATATCCTGAAATACTGACATTATACCAAGACAGACTGGCTGCATGCTTACTAAAACATGGGCCCGATATTAGGAGGGAGGCTGGTTGCCAGCAGGGGGTCGACTGGGCGCGTGGGTAACCCGCCCAGTAAAATCGGTGGGTTCCCCTCCCGATCGTAAGTAATCTGAAGCCACTCACCTTGGCTTCCGGGTTTCGCGCTGGAAAGCTGCGCAGCGGGCGGACTGCACATCTGCATCATAGGCTGTCAGCTGGAGGATCCCTATTTAAAGGGGCAGTCCTCTACTGACTGATGCTGCAGAAAGGAACCAAAATTACAGCATGGAGCAGCCCAGGGGGAAGGCTGCTCCCAGGTTTAATGATGCCTCACTCCAGGTCTTACTGGATGGGGTGAGGAGAAGGGGGAGGACAGAGATTTTTTCCCTGGCGGATGGGAGGAAGTGGCCTGCCTCTGCCACCATGAAAGCCTGGTTCGAGGTGGCAGAGGAGGTCACCAGCACCACCAACATATCACGCACCTGCATACAGTGCAGGAGGCGCTTCAATGATCTAACCAGGTCAGCCGAAGTGAGTACACTTACTCATTCCCCTACACTCTATCTGCCACATCACCGCCCCCACCCCACATCTCCTTCTGCACTGCCAACACTACCCTATCACAACACTCCTCACACCCACTCAAAGCTCATCCTCACCTTACCTGCACTTACTCACCTCGCCAGTACTCATCCCACCACTACCACTCAACCCAATCCTCATACAATCTCATGGCTCTGTCTCATGCTCACCCTCTCATGCATCTCTTTCACGGTCAGCCTCACCCAACCTGCCACTACCTGTGCTGCAGCCACAGGGCATGCATCATGTATGTGTAGTAGGAAGCATAAGGCAAACGTGTCGTGAGCATGAAGGGGATGCACAAGGGTGTTTGAGGGTTTGTCATGGTTTTTACTTATATTTGATTTCTGATCAACTCACATTACATATTATATTGTCATCACTACTGCCACGTCTTGGCCATTTTTGACTGGCTTGTGCAATAAGGCCCTTTCATGAGGTTCTCCATGAACACCCTTGATGCCACCCATTGGGTCACCCTACAGTGGGTGTATGTGTAGTTGCACGACTACTTTGTGCAGGTACCTGTTGAGCAGCACTGTGTTGCTTTAGCTCCACGTGGTGGAGGTGGATGGCATGCCTGGCGAGGCTGGTGATGTTGGTCGTCCTCCAATGGAGTGATGAATGCAGCAATGGACTCCCCCCCTCCCCCAATCCGGACGGAGTGAGTGTGAGGGTCCATAAAGTAAGTAAATGTGTTTGGACAGCAGAGTTTAGGGTATGATTTAATAATTTGGAGTGTGGAGACAACGGTGTAGCAGGCAAAACTTTGTCTGAGGTGACAGAGTGCCCTGTTGCAATGAATGAGGGTTTACCCCGCACCTGTTCAATGGACCTTTGCAGCTGCCACTGGCTGCAACACGTCTGTTTAAACAGGGAGTGTTTCCCCCAGCATGGGAAACAGGCTCTGGGTAATCCAAAATCTGAATCCTCCTGAAATCTCCAACTAATGAGGTCTGTAAACGACCTCAAGTACCCAGATAATGATGTTAAGTGGAATCCGGCCGGCTTTGATTGCCGGTGGGAGTCCCGCATGCGGGGGCTGCACGCGCACCGGCTCCGGGCCTGCTCCGGGAATCCCCAATTTTAGGAGCGACCCCTGCCACGAACGCACCCGCTCGGCCATCCGAAAATTGACCCCCATGTGTCTAGCCCTCTGTAGCAACTGGGCTGCAGACAATGGTCCAGGAACGTATTGATCTCCAGTCTGCATTGTACAATTTTGTTCGATCAACCATCAAGCAAGTTTCCAATATCAGCGACACTGTCCAGAGAAGGGGTCAAGATCGGTGGGGAGTCGGGAGGTACGTTTTCACTCATATTAGTGACCGGAAGAAATAATACTCCCAGTGCCGTTCCACAGGGCAGGAAGAAACATTGGGAGACGCAGTTACTTTCAGGGTGTTCTTACACATCCCTGAGCAACCAGTTACATTGACAGAGGCTTGGGAACAGTTTTCCCGGGAGCAGGTTTCCCGGGAACAGGTTGTCTGGGAACAGGTTTCCCGGGAGCAGGTTCCTGGGAGCAGGTGGTCTGGGAACAGGTTTCCCGGGAGCAGGTTGTCCGGGAACAGTTTTCCCGGGAGCAGGTTTCCCGGGAACAGGTTTCCCGGGAGCAGGTTTCCCGGGAGCAGGTTGTCTGGGAGCAGGTTGTCCGGGAGCAGGTTGTCTGGGAGCAGGTTTCCCGGGAGCAGGTTGTCCGGGAGCAGGTTGTCGAGGAACAGGTTTCCCGGGAGCAGGTTGTCTGGGAATAGGTTGTCTGGGAGCAGGTTTCCCGGGAGCAGGTTGTCTGGGAGCAGGTTGTCCAGGAGCAGGTTGTCTGGGAGCAGGTTTCCCGGGAGCAGGTTGTCTGGGAACAGGTTGCCCGGGAGCAGGTTGTCCGGGAACAGTTTTCCAGGGAGCAGGTTGTCTGGGAACAGGTTGTCTGGGAACAGGTTTCCCGGGAACAGGTTCCCGGGAGCAGGTGGTCTGGGAACAGGTTTCCCGGGAGCAGGTTGTCTGGGAACAGTTTTCCCGGGAGCAGGTTTCCCGGGAACAGGTTTCCCGGGAGCAGGTTGTCTGGGAGCAGGTTGTCCGGGAGCAGGTTGTCGAGGAACAGGTTTCCCAGGAGCAGGTTTCCCGGGAGCAGGTTGTCTGGGAATAGGTTGTCCGGGAGCAGGTTTCCCGGGAGCAGGATGTCTGGGAGCAGGTTGTCCGGGAACAGGTTGTCTCGGAACAGGTTTCCCAGGAGCAGGTTGTCTGGGAGCAGGTTGTCCGGGAACAGGTTGTCTCGGAACAGGTTTCCCAGGAGCAGGTTTCCCGGGAGCAGGTTGTCTGGGAATAGGTTGTCTGGGAGCAGGTTTCCCAGGAGCAGGTTGTCCGGGAACAGGTTGTCTAGGAACAGGTTTCCCAGGAGCAGGTTTCCTGGGAGCAGGTTGTCTGGGAATAGGTTGTCCGGGAGCAGGTTTCCCGGGAGCAGGTTGTCTGGGAGCAGGTTTCCCGGGAGCAGGTTGTCTGGGAGCAGGTTTCCCGGGAGCAGGTTTCCCAGGAGCAGGTTGCCTGGCTGTCCGCCAATAAGAAACAAACCTTAAGCTTACCTTCAATACAAGAGCAACACTCTCACTTCTGATCGATGACTTGCACTTTTTAAACATACATGAATTTATCTTATCACTGAGTTTCGTGTATATTTTGTGTCAAACAGAATACGTAAAGAGTACATGGCAACCCCAAGCTTCCGGGACTAACAGCAAATTCGGCTCCGGCTCCCGCCGTCAATATTTAGCTCAGTTGACAGCGTCAGAAAAGCTCTCGGGTTGAAAGGCCTGAGAATGACACCAGACACCTCCTTGCTCCCCAACAGGACGAGATGACGAAAGTAAGGTTGAACAGCAGTACAACACACACTGGCAACACGGCACTTGCTGTGGGCCAGGGCAGGGCAGGGCATGAGGGAAAAACAGTGGGCTGAGAGCAGCAGGCCAGGGCTGGGCCGTGGAGATATAAAGGCCGATGTGTATTGTGGAGTTTTGTTCGATTACCTTCGGGGATTGGGGAGTTTTCCAGGGAGATTTCCTGAGGAGATTAAATGGGTAAGATGGAGTCCACAATCGGGTAGATTGGACATGATCTACGGAAGGAATGGGGGAATGGCAGTTTCTCATTCCATGCTTCCTTCTGTTAAGATCTCTCCACCACATATGCAATTAACTGTCCATCTCCTCTGCACGTTCCCAGTTATTCCCAGGCAGCATTCCTCCTTCTGCACTTCCCGACACTATATTCAAAATGTATATCCTATTTGCATATCCCCTGCTGTGCGGCTCCACTCTGTGCATCTCCATACACTGCTTTAATAACTTGGACCACAGAGGAGAAAGACCTGCTATCTATGTCTGTGCCAGTGAGGAATCCCAACGACGTGAGTATGTGGGCTGAGGGCTATTTCTGTTCTCTCTGCCCTATATATAGACACCATGTGCTGGAAGCACTGCAATGCCAGTACTGGTCTTGGTCACACTTCTCCACAGCAGCTCTGTGGAATCAGTGATTGAGTTCACAGCAACCACCGAACAGTTCCCATTGACAAGCCGGGAGGTAACCCAGGCACAGACAAAGCCAACAAGGTGTTAACAGCAACCAATGGACTGGATTCTCTCAAAGAATGAGTGCTTCATTAATACAACCTATCCATTTAAATGCTTCACACAGCCGGAGCACGGCATTCAAGCATTAACTGATCCACTGCTCAAAGATCAGGACAGACCTCCGATGCAAAGGCATCTCCCGAGTTCCAAACTGAGTCCTCCTGGCAGCTATGTTACTGACTGCTAAGGCAAGGATTTGATGTGTGGTGAAACGCATCCCGTGACGCACCCTGACAATGTCCACACTTCCCGCATGTATCACGATGTGGTGACTAAAACATCACTTGTACTGCCAGTCACCCACCAGCTGGACAGGTCCCCGACAAACACCAAACCAGGGATGATAACTGGACCCAATTTTGAAAGGTACCACAGGACGTCCTGTTGAAAAGGTTGCCCTTCTTCGTTAAAAAAATGCGCTGTGTTCACAACACTTAGAACTGACCCAAGAAATGCTGCAGTAATCCATCCTGATTTCAATGCTAACACGTCAGTACTGAGTTCCCACTGTGTGACTGAACAGACTGCAACCCCTGCTCTGATCGGGTCTGAGATCACAGGCAATGTGAACAGATCGTCCGCTCCACCTGCACAGCTGAGTGGATCACAACTGTGTGTCGCAGGCCTCAGGTAAGTAGTCAGTGAAACCATGGGTGACTCTGAACGAGATACTTGCCGATGGATAGCAGGTAATCTGTTAAGAGTGTAGTACAGGATTGCTTGCATATCAGGCATCCAGTATCAATCATTACACCAAGATTTTCTTGACAATTCAATGCCAACCATGTTATCATGTTCATCACAGGGGTTGTGATGTCGCTGAGAGATTCAGAAGATGCCAGAAGCAGAGAATGAAACATCAGCTGTTCTCATCATCCTGTGACCCACGGTGCTGGATCACAGCCTTAAACTCACTGACAGGTGTCAATCATTACTTCACAACGATGTCAGCTGTCGAAAACACGGGGGACAATCCAACCCTTTCAGAGAGTGAGTGTTGGATTCAGAGCCAAAGCCAAGAGGGTGCAAAAAGTAAAAGTATGTTTCTGCTGTGCCAGTTGCCATTTTTCAGAGATAATAAAACGGTCCAAGGCAGCAGATCGTGATCATCGATGGAAAAACCTGCAGTGTTTCACAGGTGAAGGGTGGAACAGATGGTGAGCGCCCTGGTGTAACAGTTAAAAGGAGTGAAGAAATGGGCTTTCGAAAACCTTTTGAAGGCAGAGAGAGGGGTGGAGGAGGTTCAGGAAGAAGTTCCAAAGGACACAGCCAAGGCAGATGAAAGATCTCTCACCAAGGCCAGAGTCTGGAGGGGCTGGAAGGCTGGAAGATCGAGACCCCTCACCCGTCCCCCCACACACACACATTCGGGTAAACAATTGTAAACAATTTTACAACACCAAGTTATAGTCCAGCAATTTTATTTTAAATTCACAAGCTTTCGGAGGCTACCTCCTTCCTCAGGTGAACGATTCGGGTAAACAGCAGAGGTTAGACATCGGAAACATTTTTACAAAGCAAAAAAAAGAACAAAGAGCGAGGTGGCTGCGTTTGGAGGCCAGGTTCTTTTCCTTTGACTCGAGCTGAAGATGAGATCAAAAGCATTTGGAGTGCGCAGTGCTCTTCATGACACTGGCATGATATTGCACGGCTGAATGCACCCTCACTAATACAAACACTTGGTTTACGGTTCCTGTTCCAATAGGGAGGTCACGGTGAACATCCTGATTACAGAATGCTGCACACCGGATATAACACACGGGGGGAAAAGCTGGAGAAGGGTCCGTTCTGAACGATGGCAGCACGCACCACCCCGCACCGAACGGACCCTCCGCAGGTAGCACGTGAAATTCGTGCCGCCTGCCACTTATCCTGAAATCTCGGTGCAGCAAGCACAGCCCACGCTGCTGAGAGGCTGCACGGAGAATGAGGAAGTTGAAAACGGGGCGTGGACAGCGCACGTTATCAGCTGCCTGCACTACTTTAAGGTGCAGGCACATTTCTAATGGCAGACGTACAGCCAAGGAGGAGAAGGGCGAATGGCATCACGAGCAGCTGCACCAGCAGGAGTGCAGGCACCAAGATTCTCGGATGATGCTCTGGAGGCCCTGGTGCAAGGGGTGGACCAGAGGAGGGCAGCACTGTACCCGCAGGGTGGCCGGAGACTGTCTAGACTACAGCTGCGTAGGCATTGGCAGGCCGTGGCACAGGAGGTGAAGGCGAGGAGCATTGCACCACGCACGTGGGTGCAGTGCCGCACGAAATTTAATGACTTGACACGAGTGGTCAAGGTGAGTGAATGCAAGTGTCAAGTGGCACATCCCGCCAACTGCACCAATACTCCACGCACGACACCTCCCGTCACCCACCCACCCACCAGCAAACACTGCCCATCCACACGCAATGCTGCATCTCACCCGCACATAACACCACACTTGCAGGCCACACAACCACCACTCAAGTCGCACAAACTGGCAGCTATTCGACCATGATAGGCACATCACCCACACACCTTGTAGGACACTCACTGACACACTGTCCTCTGTCTTGCAGGAGAAGGTGGCGCATAACACCCGGCAGCAGGAGGGACTTGAGGCTGGACGGGCACGTTTGCACGTCCTCACCCCACTAGAGGAGACGGTGCTCCGGATCATTGGGCGGGCCGTCGCTGCAGCCGTCACAATGTGCCGCGCTGGAGGTCCCGGTGAAGGGGTTCTCTGCATATCTAATGCTCCTTCTCCTTTTCCACATCTCCCTCCTCCCATAATCTTTTCTGACTCACGAGCTGTACATGCTGTCAGCACACACCTCTTACTTGCTCCTCTCCCCATTCCACAACTCAAACCTGTTTCCCTTTGTCATTGCAGATACCCAAGAACACGTGACGGCACCCTTTGAAGGAGGAGGAGGAGGAGGAAACTGAAGCCGCATCGTCAATCCATCTGACACTTGCTTCCACCAGCTCAGAGACTGACACTGCGCGTCCTTTAGAGGTTAGATTAGAGGAGGGATCTGCACGTGGTGAGACACCGAGCACAAGTGCGCAGGAGCCCGGGCGGGTGTGGGGGAACGGATACCACAGGTGCTAGCTCGTTGAAGGGCGAGGTCGCTCACTTGTTCTGCTGCAGAGGAGTCAGATGAGGACTGCGATGGGCCAGGCTACAGAAGACAGCTGATGGGTGTACACCAACAAATGCTTGGGGCTCTGGAAAGCCTGCCAGAAAGCCTGCGCTCAATTAGAAGGGGCATGGAGGAGTCCAGCTCCAACTTGGTGCAGGGCTTTGCGCAGAGTTTGGAGTCCATCCTTTCCAATATGGGAACGGGTGGTCATCTCCATCAGCGCACCTGTGGAATTCACCATGATGCAGCGTCTGATGACTGATGTCACAGCATCCATTGCAGCACAAACATCTGCCATCCAAGGTCTGACTGCTGCCTTGGAAGCTCAGACTGCTGCTCGTGTGGCTCTGAGGACCACTGTGGAATGAGGCTTCCAGGGCGTCACAGCACTCCAGCAATCCGTTCTTCAGCTGATCACCAGGATTGCCGAGGCGCCGCCCCGGGAGTGTGGCAGTGGCGCCATGGCAGTCGGACCTGCTGTCCTCTCTCAGGACGACAGCCTTCCTGCTCTCACCCCTGCCACTCTGCCAGTGCCCCGTTGTTGCTTCTCGGCCAGCCAGGCCAGACTGCTGAAGCCTATGCTGAGATGGTGCAGTCTGAAGCCGGGCCCTTCAGGCCCAGAGCTGCTTGAGGTTGTCCTCCAAGGCCATCTGCATGCTCCTCAATTGAAGGCCAGCAGCTTCCCACCATCTATGCTCCAGCCACTGGGGAAGCACCTCGTAGTAGCACTAGGACAGGTAAAGGCACACGAACAACAGGCACTAAGGGAATGCAAAAGGGTGAATAGTTCTGTTATGTTTGCATAACCACCTCCCCTTGATATTCAACGGCATTACCATCGCCGAATCCCCCACCATCAACATCCTGGGGGTCACCATTGACCAGAAACTTAACTGGACCAGCCATATAAATACTGTGGCTACGAGAGCAGGTCAGAGGCTGGGTATTCTGCGGCGAGTGACTCACCTCCTGACTCCCCAAAGCCTTTCCACCATCTACAAGGCACAAGTCAGGAGTGTGATGGAATACTCTCCACTTGCCTGGATGAGTGCAGCTCCAACAAGACTCAAGAAGCTCGACACCATCCACGATAAAGCAGCCCGCTTGATTGGCACCCCATCCACCACCCTAAACATTCACTCCCTTCACCACCGGCGCACCATGGCTGCAGTGTGTACCATCCACAGGATGCACTGCAGCAACTTGTCAAGGCTTCTTCGACAGCACCTCCCAAACCCGCGACCTCTACCACCGAGAAGGACAAGAGCAGCAGGTACATGGGAACAACACCACCTGCACGTTCCCCTCCAAGTCACACACCATCCCGACTTGGAAATATATCACCGTTCCTTCATCGTCGCTGGGTCAAAATCCTGGAACTCCCTTCCTAACAGCACTGTGGGAGAACCTTCACCACACGGACTGCAGCGGTTCAAGGCGGCGGCTCACCACCACCTTCTCAAGGGCAATTAGGGATGGGCAGTAAATGCTGGCCTCGCCAGCGATGCCCACGTCCCATGAATGAATTTTAAAAAATCCATAAATAAGAGTTTGATTTTGCATTTGGTGGTGGTTTTTATTCATGCAATGAGCTGAGAGGGACACCAATGTGTAATGTGATGGAGGGCGATTTGATTATCTTGTGGGAGAGGAAAGGTGGGGAGTGTAGGACTGTTGGTGAGTTGGGGGATGTAGTTCCAATTATTGATAGTGGGCACGGATCAGGCGAGTCAGAAAAGGCACGTGGTTCCTGCTGCACCCTTGCGTCCTCCTCCACTTCCTCTTCCGGCTCCACCCTCTCCCCCTGCTCCTCCTCCGCCTCTTCCTCCTCAGCCTCCTCCTCCTCCACCTCTGGCTCAGGATCTTCTGCCATCATTGGTGGCAAAGGCTGGTCCCTCATGATGGTGAGGTTGTGCAGCATGCAGCAGACCACCACGAATCTGCCCACCCGCTCAGGGGAGTACTGCAGGGCTCCTCCAGACCGGTCCAGGCAGTGGAAGCATTGTTTGAGGAGGCCTATGGTGAGCTCCATGATGTTGCGTGTGGCAGCATGGCTCTCATTATAGGCCTGCTGTGCACGTGTGCGTGGGTTCCTGACCAGTGTCATGAGCCACATCGTGAGGGGACAGCCCTTGTCACTGAGGCTGCAGTTGTGGCCACACCAGTTGACAGATCTCGGTCACGGCTTCCTTGGTGAACCTCAGGCGTCGGATGCAATCCTCCTCGGTCATGTTGAGGTAAGAGAATTGATCCCAGAAGGCCCTCATTGGGTAGGGCCTCCTGCTCAGTGCCCTGCACCTCTGCATCCTCCGTCTCCTCGCAGCTTGACCTGCTCTGCGTGGCCTCTCTGCATGCTCCCAGTCATGCTCAATGCCCAGCGGGAGCCCCAGCAGACCGCCCATGGTTGGCAGGAATGTTGTTCCACCAGAGTTGTAGTTTCCCGACCCGTAAGGCAGTACCTGCCAAAGCACTGTCAAAAGTAGTGTAGGGACTCTCAATAAGAATAGAGAGCTTCAAAAAACACCTCCTGCTCCTCCAGCAGCCAGAAGCAATAATCCAGCAACTAACCTGCAACGCCTGCATGGCCCCTTTAAATAGCCCTGGTCGGGGGGGTCCTTCAGGCACTGTAAGATACGTTTAGATGGTCGGGGATAAGACTGTGCGCGAGTTGAGCGTTAAGGTCGGAAATGGTGTCTATCACTTTAAATCAGTGTTGCACACTGATTGCAGCCATTTTCTCCCTACTTTACATGATTCCAGCGTTCGGGGTTAGCACATGCGCTAACTCCTATACCAAGATGGCGTCTGGAGCACGTCACGCAGGAAACGTGGGTGCGCATCCAAGACGCCATCTTGGATGTTGGAGGGGCCGTGTAACGCCGAAACAATGGGCGCTGCACGGTCCAATTTAGCGCCCACGCTGTTTATAATTCCCTTACCAGCAGAGATTCCATACCAAATCCCCCCCTCAATGCACAATCGCTGATTTAACAAATACCATTTATGGTTCCCTCTCCAATAAAGAAACAACATAAGCCAATCTCTTCAAAACACATTACAACTCTCTCAGAGCCAGCACACACTTATGTTTAGCTCCTAGAACCAGTATTTAAGAGAGAGGCTATTACATAAAAGGATAAGTTTGTATCTGATATTCAAAGTGATGACAGCAAACATCCGATATCTAAACCTGTCGGATTTGAGTTCCTGTTTCACAAGGTTAAAATATCGGGATCATGTATTTTTACTCAACTCTGAGCTAATTCCAGCAGGACTCTCCATTTATATTTGCACTCCAGAGTTCAGAACATGATCTTCAGCTGAACGCTTGCCGTGAAAGGTACAAATTACCAATATGAGAATGGCAGAAAACTCTTCTTTTATTGCACCTTTGATGCAATAATTTGTAAAATTCCCAGTCGATCTTCTGTGACAATGCTCACAGGCAGTCCAAGACCTGACTACTGTTTCCTGCAACAGCCGTTTACTCATCACTGTCATACAGATAATTTACTGAAGCAACTGACGCCAGGTAAAAATATTACATACTTCATTGACTGTGAAAAGTACAAGGCCCTCACAGATTAATATTTGTAATACAATTTACCTACTGCTTCATAAAACTTGCAAATAACTTTGTTCTTCCCTCCATAAAACCTCTTATCCCCGGTTATTCATATTTTTTTTCTCCATCTCCCACAATGCACTTGAATATTTCCTTAGCATTTAAGTATTTTATTTATTTCTATGATTATAAAAGATTACACAAATTGGGCTTGTATTCTCTCGAATTTCGAAGGTTAAGGGGTGATCTGATCGAAGTTTATAAGATATTAAGGGGAACGGATAGGGTGGATAGAGAGAAACTATTTCCGCTGGTTGGGGATTCTAGGAGTAGGGGGCACAGTCTAAAAATTAGAGCCAGACCTTTCAGGAGTGAGATTAGAAAACATTTCTACACACAAAGGGTGGTAGAAGTTTGGAACTCTCTTCCGCAAACGGCAATTGATGCCAGCTCAATTGCTAATTTTACATCTGAGATAGATAGCTTTTTGCCAACCAAAGGTATTAAGGGATATGGGCCAAAGGCTGGTATATGGAGTTAGATCACAGATCAGCCATGATCTTATCAAATGGCGGAGCAGGCTCGAGGGGCTGAATGGCCTACTCCTGTTCCGATGTTCCATCTCCTATAAAGTACATTCTTTTCCCCTTTGCTTCTCCGTGATGCATTTGTGGTTCTTGGTGAGGTTTTCATTGATGCAGCACTGCAACTTGGAGTTTCCTACTGTCAAGCCTCCAACAACCAGCACATTAAACAGGTGGCCATTTGCTGTGGTCTAGGTTTGGCTCGCTCACTCTGTCCACTCTGTCCAATCTCACCATCAGGCCACCTCCTGTTGGCCCCAGACATCCCAAAACTCAACCCAAACATCTCCACTACTGACAATTTTTTTATTTAATCTCTTGAACTGCATAAAAAGCATCTATTTATTTTTGATATCCTTTTTTCCACACTATTATAATTTGCGGAATTTCTTCCTGATTCTCATGTGACACAGATTGTCACAGTGTTGGAGCAAAGCAAAAACTGCAACTCCCACAAAGCGTTTCTCTCGTACAG
Organism: Heptranchias perlo; assembly: GCF_035084215.1. NCBI lineage: Eukaryota > Metazoa > Chordata > Chondrichthyes > Hexanchiformes > Hexanchidae > Heptranchias > Heptranchias perlo. The sequence goes on from NC_090344.1 coordinate 46,600,697, forward strand.
ACTTTATCCACAGAAACTGGAAATCCCAGCAATCAAGGCCCAGAAGAAACTTCCAGAAGAAAGTCCCAAACCTCGGAGAGAGAAGGGCAAATCCAAGCAAGGGAAACTTCTTGCAGGCACTTCCAGTCGGTTTGGTTATTTTACTCACAGTTGTGTAATTGTTTTTGTGTTTGTTCTGTTATAAATGTTATTTTTACTTGTACACATTAACTGAAGTGAAGGAGGAAAATTTCCCCCAAAAAGAGTGTGAAAAATGACGAGCAATTTATTTTGTCGCCGTTGCTGGGAGCAGATTGCTGGGATTAGTAAAAACTGGAATAATTTGATGAGGTGGTTTGTGGAGCTCACTCATAGCTGTTTGGAAACTTTCCTATTTGTCAAGTGAACGGAACTGGTTTTGATTGCTTCTCATTCAGGAAATGGGACATTCAAGACAATCAGCTCGACTAGCTTAACAGGCTGTGGTTACTCGAACCAGTCACAACTTTGACACTCGAGGCACATGATGCTTTTGAAGTGTGACACCTTTGAGAGGTGGGACACCTTTGGACATGGTAGATGGGAGACTTTAAATGAAACTGATGTATAATGAATGAAAAAGGATGGGAGGAGGAATGGATGTTGTATTGGGTTTGAACATTTCGGGATCGGGTGGGAAAGTGGAGTTGAGGTCGAAGATCAGCCATAATCTCGTTGAATGGCGGAGTAGGGCTCGAGGGGCCGTATCACTACAACAAGCTGAGTTGGAATCCAGTGCAAAATGAGGCAACCAAAGTCTCATTTCTCTGCTATTTGTGGGAGTCCAACATGAAATAAATTCGAGGCGGTCTTAATCTATTTCCAATTGCACGAGGACCCACAACTTCGAAATGTTCAGGATGTGGCAATAATTGCTAATCTCATTCTCAGAGGATGGTACAGGAATGGGAATGGATTTGACACTGCCCATCCTAATTTGGTACAATCGCTCAGAGAGGCTGGTGTGGTGAATGGATAGTGTTGCAGCAGGTAATCTTCTTGAGGATTGGGCTGAGACACACTGGTGGGATCAAGTATCAAGAACTTTACTCTGCATCTAACCAGTTCTGTGCCTCACCAGGGAATGCTTGATGCTGACAGTGGGTACCTGAAATGCAAAGTGTTCCAATCCCCAGCACTGAAGACCCTCACCTTGATGAGCACAAATATTCATGCCGAAAAGCAGATTGAAGAATGAGCAACCAAAGATAATAAATTTAAAACAGAAATAGACCGTTTCCTAGAAGTAAAGGGAATTAGGGGTTACGGGGAGCGGGCAGGAAATTGGACATGAAGCTGAGTTCGGATCGGTCAAGGCCCTGTGGGTGGCGGAGAGGGCCCAGGGGCTGAGTGGCCGGGTCCTGCTCCTACTTCTTGTGTTCTTTAGATTTGAGGTTGGGATCAGATCAGCCATGATCTTATTGAATGGCGGAGCAGGCTCGAGGGGCCGATTGGCCTACTCCTGCTCCTATTTCTTATGTTCTTAAGATACATTTGTCTGCAGCTGTACGCAATACAATTCAACACACCAATTGAGAAGCAATTTTTTGAAGAGGGGTTGAACACAGCAGCAACTGTTTAGACTTCCCCCGCCCCACCACTCCATCAGGTAAATAACTTTCTCCAAAGTCAGTTTCACAAACCGTTAGTGCGGCCCATGAACCTGAAGTTATTCAATGAAAATGAAACTGACTTGATGGCAGCAGCTCGTGCTGGGATTGAGGTGCCTAGTCAGGAAGTAGGAAGTGATATTTACAAACAGCAGTGAACAGGATGGAAGAATGGCTGGAAATTCCAATCTGCTGGAGTCTGGCTTCCGACTCGCTGAATCAGAGTCTCTCCTCCTATTACCCGTCAGCACTGTGCGCCAGGGCAAACTCCCCTTCCAAACACTAACAGCTGTTTCAACAAGCACTGTCTTTGGGTTATTGTACTTTGCTCTTTGGTACTGATTCTACTTAGGTTCCAGCTTTCAAAATTCAGTGTAATGGGCACCCTGCCAGTGCTGCCATTCCCACCCAGCACTGCTGTCAAAAAGGCTCCAAGAAAACACACAGCAAGGCATTACGACAATGAAAACCTACATTCAAACAGGACTCGGGTAAACAAAAATGTCTCAGAGCATTTTACACGGGGGACGGCGATGAAGGAATGGCTGGGGCTGGAGATGGGAGACCAAAGGACGGAAGTAAGTTTTAAGCAAGTCTTTAAAGCCGGGGAGAAAGGTAATGAGGTGGAGAGGGAAGAGTTCCAGAAAGCTAAGTTGTATTGGCTGAAAGTTTTGGCCTCTGAGAGTGAACAGCAGAGGGTGGGGCACAAGCAGTAAACTGATGTCAGAGGAACAGGGGGTACTGCTGCAATATGTACCTGAAGATTACCCAAACATTGTGGGGCGAGGCCATGGAGGAATTTGTAAATGAGCATGAGGATCATGAAGTTGAATCACTGGGACACCAGGAGTCCGTAGAGTTGGCGAGGACACGGGCTGATGGATATGTGACATATTTTGTGGGTGAAGAAAGTTGTGGAGCAGCTGAAATGTAGAAGTTCCTGGGCTTGGTCCAGACTGCAGGTGAAGTATCAGGTCGACCTTGCAACTTATTAAGCAAATATCAGCTCCTTTAGTGCTCTCGCTGCTGCTCTGTTCTCTCATTAGTTACTTATCCTGGAGAATGGACTTTCCAACATTCAGTCACAAGTACAAACGTACAAGCATCACATAGGCAAATGCACTTACAGGGATTAACCCTGCAATGAATTAATTAGGACTACAGGAACATCAAAAAAAGACTTGAAGCATTCGGCATAAAATTGAGAACCGGATGCAACTGTTATTTTGGGAGGTACGATAAGAACACAAGAAATATAAAAAACCATGGAACAGGAATGGAGTCAGACCATTCAACTCATCCCATCCAATGTGCCGTGCATAACTACACTGCCCAGACCCAATCCAAAAATTCCTGAGGAGGGCAAAACTTGCAAATAAATTGAAACAAAAAACTCGCTCCACATATTCTGCCCATGTGCTGAAAAATGTACCACCAAGTGTTCCATAAACCATTTAATCATCTTGGCCTGGATTTATTTTCTTCGCCCCTCAATTCCACTTTCTGCCAGATAACCATTGAACTTCTTTTTAAAGGAGCTCAGTGAATTAGCACTAATCAATTCTGATGGACATCCATTCCACACATCCATTCCATTAATCACCCTGTGAGAAAAGAAACATTCTCCGAATCTCGAACCTCACATGGGGTTTGTTTGTCTCCAGTTCAGGTCCTTCAGTTTTGTGATCACAACTGAAGACTCCCATTGCAATTATCATTCCTTTCATCATCATTAGGACTCAAATCAGGTCTCCTCTCACTCGTTCCTTCTGTGAATCCAAACTCAGTTTCTTCAGTCTCGCCTTATAATTGAGGGGTTAAGTCCCAGATTCATCCCATTCATTCTTCTACTGTTGCAATGTTCTGTCCATTTATAACTACTATGTGTGCCCTTTTATCTAGTTAATTACATTGATTTTCCTGCCATTTATCTTGGAGAGAGATTTCAGAAATTCGTGTTCTTGTACAAAAAAAAAATCATAGGTACCAAAATATTCATGAGTATGAATAATGCTTCCCTGGGTTTAGTGATGTCTGGAAGATGGGTCAGAGCTTCCAAATAGGAAATCCTTGCAGGTGCCACCCTTGGCCCAGTGGGTAGAACTCTTGCCTCTAAGTCAGAAGGGTAATGAGTTCAAGCCCCACTCCATAAATTTGAGCATAGGAGTCGGCCATTCAGCCCATCAAGCCTGTTCTACCATTCAATTGGATCATGGCTGATCTGTATCTTTACTCCATCTACCCGCCTTGGTTCCTTAACTCTTAATCCCCTTGTCTAATAAAAATCGATCAATCTCAGTTTTGAAATTTTCAATTGACCCCCAGCCTCAACAGCTTTTTGGGGGAGAGAGTTCCAGATTTCCACTCCCCTTTGTGTGAAAAAGTGCTTCCTGACATCACCCCTGAACGGCCGAGCTGTAATTTTAAGGTTCTGTCCCCTTGTTTTGGACTCCCCCACCAGAGGAAATGGTTTCTCTCTATCTACCCGATCAATTCCTTTAATCAGCGAGATCACCCCTTAATCTTCTATATTCAAGGGAATACAAGCCTAGTCTGTGCAACCCGTCCTCATAGCCGTTTTAGCCCCGGTATCGTTCTGGTGAATCTGCACCACACACAATAGAACCATAGAAAAGATAAATCTAGGGGCTAACACTTCAATGCAGTACTGAGCGGGTGCTGCATTGTCAGACATGCTGTCTTTCAGATGAAGCATTAAACCGAGTCCCCACCTGCCCTCTCACGTGGAATTGAAACATCCCAAAGGACTTTATGAGAAGCTGCAGAGTTGTCCTGGTGTCATACCCTACGTTGCAACAGTGACTACACTTTTAAAAAAAGTATTTCATTGGCTGTAAAGTGCTTTGGGACATCCTGAGGTTGTGAAAGCTGCTACATAAGTATAATTCTTACTTTCTTTCTTATGTTCTGCAAATGGCTAGTCTTGTTGTCAGCCATTAGTCTTGTTCCCTCCCAGTCGGGGAACACTTCAGCAGTCAAGGACATTCAGCCTCCGATCTTCGGGTAAGCGTTCTCCAAGGCGGCCTTCGAGACACACGACAACGCAAAATCGTCGAGCAGAAATTGATAGCCAAGTTCCGCACCCATGAGGACGGCCTCAACTGGGATCTTGGGTTCATGTCACGCTACACGTAACCCCACCAGCGAAAAAAAGTTATCTGTTTTTAATACAACTGGACATTCTCTCTCTCTCTCTGCCTTTCGGGTCTCTTTCTCTCTCTGTCTTTGTGATCTGACCCATTGTGTCTTCAGTATACTGGGATGTAATGTTTTCCGTGGCGAACCTGTCTGAACACCAACTACACCTTTGATTGATGTGATCGTCTCCCAGCCGAGGTGTGATCGGGGGCAGTTGGAAAGATTATCTGTAATCACCAGGCATTGTTCTGTGACTTTTTATGCTCTGCATTTTTAGAACCCTTCACTCACCTGACGAAGGAGGAAAGCACCGAAAGCTTGTGATTTAAAATAAAACTGTTGGACTATAACCTGGTGTTGTGCAAGTCCTTACATTAAAAAAAAATCTTGCTGTGTTATGTTCCTCCCTCCAACTTGCATGGTGATTATTAGGGATTCTGGGATTTATGATGCACAGAGTATTAGTTGCTCTCCTGCACTGATCAGAAGTTATAAATGAATAAATCAAGACAGAAATATTATTGCTTGTAGTGAGGGTTTGATAAACTTATTAAATGCAGCCAGTAAGCTAATAACATTTAGTAATATAATTATTAACTGGAGTTAGCTATAGTACACAGAGCTCTGAAGATATGTGGATCTCAGTCTCCCAGGCATTGTGACAAATTTGATCCGCTTGGAAGACAAACATCCTGTCGTTTGAGTACATTTGTGAAATCACACACAATATACAAGTGAAGCATTTTCTCGTGCTTACCTGGACTTTTTTTTACCTGGGGCACCCTTTTCAACTTCCAATAACCCCACTCTCTCTTTCATCTCACACTGAGCTTGAGCAGCACGGCTGTTAAAAAGAATTGGGTGTCTTCAAATGGGAATAACTAAGTCTTTCCGTCTGACATCTGAACTCAGATATTTCAGATGGCAGAGGCCAAGAGTGAAGAATGCTGGACTGAAGAAAGATGAAGAAAGAACTTGAGTTTCTAAAGTACTTTATCACATCCTTTGGGAGACCTCAAAGCGCTGCACATACAATGAATTACTTTGAAGTGCAGTCACTTGCTGTCAGCGAACAAGGCAGCCATTTTATGCGTAGCAAAGTCACTGAAGTACTCAACATTGTATTCTATTACATACAAGAGCCACTTAAAATTCATTCCAGTAAGACACAGTTGGTGCTTACCTCATCCCAGTCAAAGTATTTTATTATACAACACCCCTATACTACATTAAGGAACATGGATGTGTTGCAACACAGTATGACTGCCCTGCCACCCTGTTAAGGTGAGCACAACAAAGCCAATAATGGCTTCAGAGAAACCAAATGGCAGCTGAACAGAGAATGACTGAATTGGCCTCAAAGTACATACAGACATGTTATACACAGAGAATGACTGTTTCTTCACAGTGTAAATCCTTACACTTGCCCTTTAAAAGAACACAACCACAGCTGATAGATTTGACTTCCAGAGCAGCCTGTCATTCGGATCACCTTGTCAGAGCTGTGATGGGTTCACCTTGTGTGGAGAGCCTTGCAATACCAAAGCATTTGGTGCTGGAGGACAGAAAACTGGTGTCTCTGCCCACTGCACTCCCTCCACTATCCTATCAGTACCTTTGCACCTGCAAGCAAGCTCCCTGTCCAATTATCACAAAGCAGCTTGGACAGCAGTCAGTAGAGACACCATCCTCTGGATTGATTGCTGGAGGAGGCAAAGAAGCCCTCAGTGACGGTACTTTCATAAAATGGAAACTCATCTCTCAGATCTCATCTCTCTGCCACAGCCCTTGTATTTTTTTATATCAGTACTGCTTAAGTACTGCTCCTCTCTTGTTCCTCGTGAAAGGCGCCTAAACTGTAAGTGGGATGTGTCCCTTCAGGGAACAAATGTCCATTAAAGAAAGAAAGAACGAACGAACTTGTATGTATACCGCGCCTGTCACAACCTCAGTCCCAAAACGCTTTACAGCCAATGAAGTACTTTATGAAATGTAGTCACTGTTGTAATGTGGGAAATATGACAGCCAATTTGCACACAGCAAGATCCCACAAACAGAAATGAGATAAATGACCAGAATATTGGCCAAGACACCGGGGAGAACTCCCCTGCACTTCTTCGAAATAGTGTCATGAGTTTCTTTCACGTCCACTTGAGAGGGCAGACGGGGCCTCGGTTTAACATCTCAACTGGAAGGAAATGCAGCGCTCCCTCAGTACTGCACTGGAGTGTCAGCCTGGATCATTGCGTATCAGGCAAAGAGAAAATCGACCCGTGTGGATTTCTCAGTCATTTGTTTGCAAACTCTGAAGTGTGGTGACGAGTTTCGATATATGTCAGACGTCTGGAGAAAATAAAAAGATGTTCTGCACTCTGGGCCTTGTGTCTTCTGAATAAAATAAAGATGCAGTCCTACTTCTCAAAGCCAGAATACATTTATTTGTGCAGTGACTCAGCTTTCACCTTGCTTTCTGCAGTTGTGTTGCTTAAAGCTTTACCATCTCATGGTAATCTGGCAAATTAAAAGAAAAATCATGTTCTCCTTCTGGCATGAAATTTTAATGGAACCTGGCAATGAAAATAAATATTCTTTACTTTTAAAAACCCGAAGGGTAAATTATTCTGTGTGTGCTCAAAACTGGTTAATGGTCTGGGTATGGAGACAATCGCAAACTGCAGTCTGATAACATCCTCCGGTGCCGATCCTGCCCAATTCTAGAGGTAAGTAAACACCAGGTTTTCACTCCCATGTCTGTAACTGGGGGGTGCAGGGAGGCACTGTTTCAATCACAGATTTTACAGAATGAAGTGCGGAACATATTTTGAAGTCGTGTGGATTCTCACTTCACAATGCATGATGTGTGGGTGAGTTCCAGGGCTGCCCAAAACTCTGCTCTGCCAAATTCAGTGCCAATCAATTGCAGCAGATCCAGCACTGGCCAACTCAATAAACTAACAAGCACACGACCCAATCCCACATCTCACGATCCAACAGCTGCCCTGCAACAGCTGTGGAATCGTGTAACAGGTTCAACATTCACTGCAAACCTACTACAAGATTCTACCTCCAGCCATTTTGCACACTGCGAGGTCCCACGAACAAGAATGAGATGGATAACTAGATGATCTGTTGCTGTTGGTTGTGGGAAGAATGCTGGCCAGGCAGTGATCTTCTTTGAATAGACCCATGGGATCTCTTACATCCATCTGAAGCATCTTGCTTCAAGTTTGATCTGAAAGACAGCAGCTCTCACAATGCAACACTCCCTCCACATGACATTTGGATGTCAACTTTGATTTCACTTGAACCCACAACCTTCTGTCTGAGAGGCGAGAGTGCTACCAACTGAGCCAAGCTGACACTGTAACCTGTCCGTGTTGGGAAAAACAAGACAGGATGGGGGATAGCCACTGCAAAACACAACTGCAGAGAATAAAACCACATTTGTTTAAAACTGACCAAGTTCACTTTGCGTGGATTCGACATGTTGGGGTACATTTTCTCCGTTTCGTGAGGTTAGTGAAAAAGTTGGCATTGGGATGAGGGGGGGAAGGGCTTTCTTCTTTTATTCTGATACCGGCTTTCAAGAACAGAGAAAAATATCCCCCATTAGCACTTCGCCAATGAGTTATATAGAAGGCTTGGAGACACACACAGTAGCCTCATGATAACAGAAATCCCTCTGAATGAAACTGACGGAGCAGAATTATTCTGGAGATCGCATGGAAGTCAAGTATCACTCGACAAGGCAATTCCTCCACTGCAATCAACACAATTCAGTATTTGGGCTATTTACTCATCATACTTCCCTACATTACAACAGCGACGGAACTTCAAAAATGCTTCATTGATTATAAACGGGCTTTGGGTTGTGACAGGTGCTATATAAATGCAAATTCTTTCTTTTCCTTTTTCTTATTTTGGGTTCACAAGGTACTTTCACTGAAAAATATTTTCCACAAATTGCAGGATAAACAACACCAGCCACATTCTAACCAGGTCACTCACAGTGAATGTTAGGCTTCAGAAAATAACTCCACTGAGTCTTGCTCTCACTGTTTATGACTGTGTCTGAACTCTTCATTTGGCCTGCAGGCTTGAGATTCATTGATGGGTCCGCTGTGCCCCCTTGTCCTGACTCACACTGGGGTCCATTTGTGCAGCCGGCAGCAGCCCTCTGATATCGAACCCAAACGGCCACACGCAGTTATTTGCCTGTTTGTGTCTCCAACCCTTTTATCTAACTCATTGGCTAAGTATTAGTACAGTCCAGTACATTCCAGCCCAGTTCTTTCAAGCACTTCCCAGACTTTAACGGATCAGAAGTCGGAACTCGAGCCAATTATTTTTTACCTCTCCACTGTACTCAGAGGTTGGAACACCCCAACTGATACCCTGACACAGATCATCTAACACAACACAAACCAGGAATCAAACACAGGACCTTCTTGATTTACATGGCAGGATAACACCAGGTAATACATTTACCACTGGGAGAGCTTATGTAAACTCTGTGTTACGACGTAAGTTGAAGACTTTCAGTCCATCATGGGACAAACGGCACCAATTATCATTTGCTGCCAAATAATTTGACCGGAGGGAGCCATTGGTTGGGTTTGCATGATGCTGGTGTAAAGGGGACGATGCTCTTCTTGATAAATCAGTTTCAGTTGTGAATTTCTCAGGACTCCTAGACTTGTTCTGATCGGGGAGGCCCACTTAACACCAGCCAGATCACACCAGCCACATGATTGGATGCATCAGGCTCCTCGAAAACTTGAAGTGCCACTGATAATCACATTCACACAGTGGCATAAATAAATAAATAGGAACATCGGAACAGGAGGAGGCCATTCAGCCCATTGAGCCTGTTCCGCCATTCACTTAGATCATGGTTGATCTGTATCCTAAATCCATCTACCCGCATTGGTTCCTTAACCCTTAATCCTCTTGCCTAACAAAAATCGATCAGTCTCAGTTTTGAAATTTTCAATTGACCCCCAGCCTCAACAGCTTTTCGGGGGGGGGGGGGGGGAAGAGAGCTCCAGATTTCCACTCCCCTTTGTGTCAAGAATTGCTTCCTGACATTGCCCCTGACCGGCCGAGCTCTAATTTTAGGGTTATGCCCCCATAGTTAGTCAATCATCTTTTGAAGGTTTTACACAAAGCAGGGGCACTGAGCATGCAAGGAGGGGTACAATCTGCCTGCACGTGCCATACCTACCCAAAACAGACTGTCTGCAGGCTACTAAGTAGTTAGTCGTCAACTATTGGGTCAGAATCGACTCCATCAGTGGACCTGCTCTTGCTGGAGAGGCCCCAGTGGGACATATTTATGGTTTGATAGCTTTACGCTTGTGAGTTTGATGCCACATGAATTTTACTGGTCCCTCCTATCAGCATGAAGAATGTGCGGAAGACTTAATAAAGCTGACAAATTGTAATAAGTCACTGATACAGGAAAGTAGAGGAAGATAGGTTTTTAAAAAAAAATCGACTGATCTCCTCAAGCTCCCCCAAATCGGTAAATCCAGAGATTAAGCCCTGTACATTCCAATTGTGAATTAGAGCATGGAAAAGTCATCAGATCGAGAACAAGTGGTGGGAAAGCACCTTGTGTAAAGTTACACTTTCTGTAATAACGAGGTTCTTGACTCCAAAACCTGTGCAGATCACTAAGGGTGCTTTGTCGGGGAGGGGGGGGAAGGGCATGGCAGGGCAGCCAGCACAAGCTTCCAGTGCAATGAAATGTGTCTCCGTTAAGCAACTTCAGCTGCAAGTGGCTTATTTGAAATGGTTTGTCACGGTTTTCTAAGATTAAAATTCCTATCCACCGCCAAAATTCCACCCCTTCTTCACAGAGATGATTCGTCGACTCTTTCCAAACAAGCATTAAAATGGGGCAAATGCACACTGGCCGCGCTCCCCCCTCTCTCCCCACCCTCACCTCCCTCCTGTTAGACGCCCGACAGAGTTGGCTGCCCTGCCTCCCATAACAGTCCAACAACATAAACAAATCAATCGTTACAAATCCGACTCCCCCTGTTTGGGGCATGACCTGCGCAGAATAGAGCACAGCATTCTGAAAAAACATCACCCGCTCGCCAGCACCAGGAGCCCCTCGCCTGCGCAGAACAACATCTGGGGTGGGGGGGGAGGGGGAGAAACATCTGCAAGGAACTTTCATTCCTGTCATCAGGCACCCACCTCGAATGAAAATGGATATCTCTGACATTCCGAACATTAAAACCAAACATTCTTCAAGGCCTTCAAAAAAAATTTTTTTAATGCTTTGAGAAATTGTTGCCTTTTGGCATGATGAAAGATAAATGAAGTACGAATAATTAACGCTACTTGTCACAAATTGATTTTTTGAAGCTCGTATGGGTCGAGGCTGGCCCTTCGAAGAACAAGATGTGATTTTGATTCTCGAGGAATCTTTCGTATCTGAGTCATTTTTCAAACGAGTAAGAGTTTTGACGGTCTCTAACCTCAATATTAACCTCTCTTTTCTCTTTTCAGGTGCTGGTGCACTTGCTGTGTATTTTCAGGGGGTTTTATTTAAATTTTAGATTTCATATTTGAAGGAATACTATTTTGGACATCTTGTGCAAAAGACACATCGCCCCCTCTCCCTCATAACGCAAGAGAATTTATCAGAAAATGAAACAGTCAGGGCAGGGACACTGAAAGCTATTGGTCCAATCTATGGTTAACAGATTTTTTTTTAAATGTAAAACACCGCACAGCCCCCTCTGCAATGGATTTCTTCAGCACAATACATACAATGCAGCGAAATGTTTAACAAGCTTCTCTGTACTTCATTCATCCGGTACTCACTCTGTGTGGTTTGTCCATTCCAGATTCTGCCCGTAACGCCATTCCCTGCAGTCTAAGGTGAAACCTGACACTTTGGTTGCTGCCTCCAGGTTTTTTTTTAAACAAAAAAGCAGGCTGACAATCAGTCACATTGCAATCCAGCTAAAAATACAAGCCAGACCCCAGCACGGAGCAACCCATCTTTTCCTTGCTGCCTGCTTCAACAAGATGACAGTATCAGATAGGGCTGAGAGCTGCCCATTGCTGTGTTCAACGGAGTCTGCTCATTTCACTTCAGAGAGGCTGGTCTATGCTGGAACACTAGTATCTGGCTCGACTCCAATGTAACACTGTCGAGTACTCCGTTCAGACTGGGAAACTTTCACTCGTCCTGCAGCAGGTCTGGGCTGTTCTGCCTTTCAAAAACACTGCCCTTTCACCCTCTGAGCCCTTGCTTGGCAAGAGCCCAAACAGATCCGCTGAAAGAGTCACATCTCTCTGACAGCTGTCAAGGATTAGAAATGAAACACCAGGTTCAGCCACTATTAATCCAGTTCCCAGTGAGTACAAAATCCAAAGCACCCAAATGCATCAAACTTTCCTCTAATTGGTACGAATCGACTGAGACCCAACAACCATCTGCATTCTCGTGTGCAGGAAGATGTCTCAAGGGCTTTATATTAAGGGAGACAAAAGAGTGGATGTGGAATAGGAAGGGTAGAGGGAAAGATGGAGAGAGTTAGGGTGTGGGACCAAAAAGGCATGGTCAAGAGGGAAAGATGGAGAGAGTTAGGGTGTGGGATCAAAAGGCATGGTCAAGAGGGAAAGATGGAGAGAGTTCGGGTGTGGGATCAAAAGGCATGGTCAAGAGGGAAAGATGGAGAGAGTTCGGGTGTGGGACCAAAAGGCATGGTCAACAGGGAAAGATGGAGAGAGTTAGGGTGTGGGATCAAAAGGCATGGTCAAGAGGGAAAGATGGAGAGAGTTCGGGTGTGGGATCAAAAGGCATGGTCAAGAGGGAAAGATGGAGAGAGTTCGGGTGTGGGACCAAAAGGCATGGTCAAGAGGGAAAGATGGAGAGAGTTCGGGTGTGGGACCAAAAGGCATGGTCAAGAGGGAAAGATGGAGAGAGTTAGGGTGTGGGATCAAAAGGCATGGTCAAGAGGGAAAGATGGAGAGAGTTAGGGTGTGGGTCCAAAAGGCATGGTCAAGAGGGAAAGATGGAGAGAGTTAGGGTGTGGGATCAAAAGGCATGGTCAAGAGGAAAAGATGGAGAGAGTTAGGGTGTGGGTCCAAAAGGCATGGTCAAGAGGGAAAGATGGAGAGAGTTAGGGTGTGGGATCAAAAGGCATGGTCAAGAGGGAAAGATGGAGAGAGTTCGGGTGTGGGACCAAAATGCATGGTCAAGAGGGAAAGATGGAGAGAGTTAGGGTGTGGGTCCAAAAGGCATGGTCAAGAGGGAACGATGGAGAGATTTCGGGTGTGGGTCCAAAAGGCATGGTCAAGAGGGAACGATGGAGAGATTTCGGGTGTGGGATCAAAAGGCATGGTCAAGAGGGAAAGATGGAGAGAGTTAGGGTGTGGGTCCAAAAGGCATGGTCAAGAGGGAACGATGGAGAGATTTAGGGTGTGGGATCAAAAGGCATGGTCAAGAGGGAAAGATGGAGAGAGTTAGGGTGTGGGTCCAAAAGGCATGGTCAAGAGGGAACGATGGAGAGATTTCGGGTGTGGGACCAAAAGGCATGGTCAAGAGGGAAAGATGGAGAGAGTTAGGGTGTGGGTCCAAAAGGCATGGTCAAGAGGGAAAGATGGAGAGAGTTCGGGTGTGGGACCAAAAGGCATGGTCAACAGGGAAAGATGGAGAGAGTTCAGGTGTGGGATCAAAAGGCATGGTCAAGAGAGAAAGATGGAGAGAGTTAGGGTGTGGGACCAAAAGGCATGGTCAAGAGGGAAAGATGGAGAGAGTTCGGGTGTGGGACCAAAAGGCATGGTCAAGAGGGAAAGATGGAGAGAGTTCGGGTGTGGGACCAAAAGGCATGGTCAAGAGGGAAAGATGGAGAGAGTTCGGGTGTGGGACCAAAAGGCATGGTCAAGAGGGAAAGATGGAGAGAGTTAGGGTGTGGGATCAAAAGGCATGGTCAAGAGGGAACGATGGAGAGATTTCGGGTGTGGGACCAAAAGGCATGGTCAAGAGGGAAAGATGGAGAGACTTAAGGTGTGGGATCAAAAGGCATGGTCAAGAGGGAAAGATGGAGAGAGTTAGAGTGTGGGATCAAAAGGCATGGTCAAGAGGGAAAGATGGAGAGAGTTCGGGTGTGGGATCAAAAGGCATGGTCAAGAGGGAAAGATGGAGAGAGTTAGGGTGTGGGTGCAAAAGGCATGGTCAAGAGGGAAAGATGGAGAGAGTTAGGGTGTGGGTCCAAAAGGCATGGTCAAGAGGGAAAGATGGAGAGAGTTAGGGTGTGGGATCAAAAGGCATGGTCAAGAGGGAAAGATGGAGAGAGTTCGGGTGTGGGATCAAAAGGCATGGTCAAGAGGGAACGATGGAGAGAGTTAGAGTGTGGGATCAAAAGGCATGGTCAAGAGGGAAAGATGGAGAGAGTTAGGGTGTGGGATCAAAAGGCATGGTCAAGAGGGAAAGATGGAGAGAGTTAGAGTGTGGGATCAAAAGGCATGGTCAAGAGGGAAAGATGGAGAGAGTTCGGGTGTGGGACCAAAAGGCATGGTCAAGAGGGAAAGATGGAGAGAGTTAGGGTGTGGGTCCAAAAGGCATGGTCAAGAGGGAAAGATGGAGAGAGTTAGGGTGTGGGATCAAAGAGAAGGGGTTTCGATAAGGCGGATGGGGGAAGGAGAGGTGTCAAGATGAGGAAACTGAGCAGGCAGTTCCAGCGGGCAGAAAGATACTGACTGATGGACAAGATCAAATACTGGACTGAGCACAATACTTCCCACACTGCTGAAGCTGGTGGGAGGGAGGAGGTATTGTTGGTGGAGGGGAACAGGCCAAGGCTGAACAGTGGAGATCTCAGAAGGATGGATATTCTTGATTACCTGTGGGGGGACAGGGAATATAAATGCAGAGCTCTCCCTCCGGAGACTGAATGGGTGTGGTCGGATCAATGATCGAGTGGGTGGCTTTTTCTCATTCTCCGCTCCCTCCCCTTCTTAAACATGGAAACTGTCCAACATGATGGACAGCATTCAGCTGCCAACCTTTCAAGGCAGGACTGGTCGACCAAACAAAAGAACTTGCATATATATGAGCATCTTTCACACCCTCAGGATGTTCCAAAGCCCTTCACAGCCAACAAATTACCTTTTCAGTGTAGTCACTGTTATAATGTGAGGAAATGCAGCAGTCAATTTACGCACAGCAAAGGCCCCACAAACAGCAATAAGGTAAATAACTAGATAATCTGTTTTACTGATGTTGTTTGGGGGATAAATGTTGGCCAGGACACCAGGAGAAATCCCCTGCTCTTCTTTGAAAATGCCATGGGATCTTTTACATCGACCCGAGAGGGCAGACGGGGCCTCAGTTTAATGGCACCTCCGACAATGCAGCACTCCCTCAGCACTGCACTTAAGTGCCAGCCTAGATTACGTGCTCAAGCCTCACTGTTAAAAGATTGGTCTCTGTCATTCTATCTTCTGAACACAGTCGGTAGCACTCTCTCCCCTGGGTCAGAAGGTTATGGATTTGAGCTCCATACCAGGGTTTGAGCACACACACCAGTGAGGGTGTGCTGCATTGTCAAAGCTGTTCTTTGAGATGAGTTCCTTGGATCAGGTGGACATTGAAAGCTATTTGAAGAAGAGCAGGGAGTTCTCCGAGTCCCTGGGCAGTACCAGCAGAAACAGATTAACTGGTCATTCACCTGAATATTGTTTGTGGAACAATGTTGGTACAAAATGGCTGCCACGCTCGTTTCAAAAGTATTTCATTGTGTTAAGTGTTTTCATATGTTTTCACATGACAGGGCCCTATATAAGTTCAAGTATTAACTATTTCAGTATATTACAAATATAAGCAAAGCTCTGCCTATTTAAGTAGGCTTGTGCTCAGTCTCACTCTTACAAACGTTATTTCTAACAGTTCCTGAATGTTGATGGCCCTTGATCTGGAGACCCATGAAAGCTGACCAACAGGTTCCAAAAATCTAACACAGCATCAAAAAGAAATCCCGCCTACTCAAGAGAAGTCATAAAATAAAACCAGGTACATGTTGGAGTCAATGCAGGCCCTTCAATCACAGCAACAGCTTATGGGCGGTATCAGAACAACCCTTGTGGATGTCGAGATTTGTGCAGGGGGCGGGGGCGAAGGGGTTGAAAGTGTGACCTTTAGTTTCTGAGGTGCAGTCTGAAGAGCAGCCCACCCCCAACACTGAAAATTGTGATTTTTGGAACTTTATTTTGTATATTTTCGAATACCTTTGAAGTTTCTTTCAAACATCAATATTAAACGTGGACACTACTCCTTCAGCTTGATTGAAAGCCAAACATGTTCCACACATCGTGCCAACGAACAATGAGAACTGAACAAGACAGCACATTGGGATGAAACTACAATGTCGAGCCAGGGATGGTTTGATGATGGTTCTGTTCCCGCCTCCCACAATTGCATTGTGGCCGGAGGTAATGATTCTGATGGGTACGTTGACTGACCAGCTCCCAATCTGACAAAGAAGGCAAGAACACTGCAAATCAAAGGGGTGATTTTCCTTCCTTGCAACAAGCAGGACCTTATTGTAAGGTCAATACAAATGAGGACAGTCATCCAGCCTATCTTAGCTCATCCATTCAGAATGATCGTATATGGCATCCAATTGTTTCTGAAATTAGTCAGGGTTTTTAACCTCCTGTATCCCACCCAAAAGTCCATTCAATGAATTGAATAGTCATTGTGTGAAGAACTTCCTCGGAGCAGTCCCAAATTTGCATTTTATTAGTTTGAGCCTCTGTCCTGATCTCATGGTTGAGTTAGAAGTAATTTCCTGCATCGACCTTTTCCAGCTGCCAGTAGATATAGCCTCACAAAGCTCCCATGGCTCGGAGCTAAAATATTAATCCAACAGGCCCACAACACCAACCGAAGGAATGCGACAGGATAGGACCTTATAATGGTATTGGCGTCTGAGGTACCCTCCCTGTGCGTGATTCGCAGGTGGCCTCCCAAACATGGCTGCCATCTCAACCACATTGAAACATCACATGTCTTAGCCTTGCGTCGGCTCCCAGCATCCTCAACTGAAAGCAGAGGGTGCTGGGAGTTGAGCAAAGCCATAAACACACCTAATGCGACATTTCAGAAATGTCACAAGGCAGGCAGCCCAATTGGGCCATCGCTTCCTCGAGACCCAGCTGTGTTCATTTATTTTAAAATAACAAAGAGGAATGGTCAGTGCAGATAAATGCTCAGGGATCAGACCATTTTGGGGACCTGTTTTTTTTTTACAGAGGGCTGACTGGCACAGCAGGTCCTAACGATGATGGAGGGGAACTTTGTGCTGGAGAGAGAAAATGGCAGCTGCATAGAAATGAAGGTGGTAAACCTTGGCGTTGTCGATCGTGTGAAACTGGCAATAGCGAGTCGGTGGCCCATTGACTTCAATGGAAATAAAAATGGGGAGAGATGTAAAATGGGCTGCTGCCTCACTGTCACCCGTTTTACACGATCGCACAAAGACAAAGTGCCTCTCTGTGTCTCCGTGCATTTTACAGTAAAGTGCCTCCCAATTACAAATTGTCCAAATCTGTAAAGGTACCTCAAGGTCTGTGTTCCCCAGTGATGTCAAAACAACATCTGTGCCAACAAAAATGCTCAACCTAAATGAACAGATAAAAATCAACAAAAAAACCCCCAAATGCTCAAGTTCAGCACTGTCCTTGTACAGGACTTGTCAACACTCATCATATCCTGGACATTCCAGTCAGAAGTTAGGTCCGTCAGCAAGTCATCATCTCACACTGAAATCAGAAAGCGGATCAAACGTGGCTTCATTCACACCAGGTGCAGGGACAGTCCGTGAAGCTGCTCTGAATAACTCACCTCGCTGTTAGATTGTTGATTGAGAGAAGTTGGGAAACACTTCTTCACTCAAAGGGTGGGAGAAGTGTGCAACTCTCTCCCACAAAAAGCAGGAGCTGCCAGCTCAATTTATCATTTTAAATCTGAGATTGATGGACTTTTGCTCGCCAAGGGTATTAAGGGATATGGAGCCAAGGAGGGTGGATGGAGTTAGAATACAGATCAGCCACTGAATGGCGGAACAGGCTCGAGGGGCTGAATAGCCTCCTCCTGTGCCTACGTTCCTATGTTGGAGCCACCCAACCATATCCCTCAGTAACTAGGGGCCACTTTAAGCTAATCACCAGAAAGAGGTGATTCCACATTGGGAAAGGTGGGCATTGGCTAACAGCAGCTGGTATAAAGCGAAGCCTCGTCAAAAGAAAGGGTAACTTTTTCAAATTAAACAAACTCTGGGGGCCTGCTTGTCAGTTACCTTCAGTCATTAATGAACACACTGGCAGTGGGAAGGCCAGTCAGCAGCTCTCTTTACGTGTTTGTGTACCATGTATTTGAAGCCCTGCCTTTCCAACTTCACAACAACATCCACAGGCAGCAAAAGCATGGCTCCTGCTTATATCACCGTGGATACGGAACGATGACTGTCTGCTTCAATACAGACGCAAAGTGGCATCGATGTCCTTACCTCTCTGTCTCTCTTTTTCCCCTCTAACTTGTTCCCTCTTCACACTGAGCCTTGTTAATTGTATTCATGTAATTTATATCAATTAGTGTAAATTGTATTCAGGTGGTGGGTATCAATTGGGGACTCTCTCTTGTATCCATTTGTCAGAGAGCTTATCTGGGGTGTGGAGTGAGTAATGTTGATCTCTGTGAATAAAGGCTTGGAAGCAACTGAAGATCAGGCTCTAGTATTTCATCCTTCACCACCTGGCTATCCAGTTTAAAACAAGCCTGGCTGTGGGTGGGAATGGGTATGAGTATATTTATCTTTTGCTGCAGTGTGTGCAAGAAAGCAAGAGAACTGCTGATATTTACCATCACAGCATGGGTGTGCGATGGGGCATTCTCAGGTGGGAGACCAGGAGGCTGCAGTCTTTGCTGTCGAATGCGGGACAGCTAGGAAGTCTCCTTTACAATTGATTTTCAGTACCTATCCCAAGTGGACAACCTTGACGTACAAGCCAAGACTGTGAGTGTCCCCACCCATGGGGAGCATCTCAGCCATGCTCAATCCTGTTCTCGCCCAATATCCACTCATGCACTTTCCAGCACAGCTCATTCAATCGTTGTCAAGAACACAAGGCCTGGCTGATTTTTTTTTTCCTCTCCCAAGTGCAGAGAGGCTGTAGCCCATTGCACCCACAACCCACTGTCCTGTCTGAGATCAGCTAACTGAGAACAGAACAAGAATGGAACGAGGGATCATCGTGGACTATGTGGGTTCCGCGAAACACACCAGGCTGTACCTTTAACTGCTGAGGCATCGGAGGTGCACTTCAGAGTTCAATTTCCAACAACTTCCCCCAGCTCAGTAGTTTATGGGTTAATGTGTTGCAGTTACCCTGATGGATGGCTTGTTGGTCACATCTAGTAATGGCTGCAACACCACACCCTGGGAGCAGTCCCCACAGGCCTGCACATTGCTGATAACATTTGAAGACTATTTGTTTCAGAGAATTTCCAAATGCGCTACAAATTAAATGTGACCCATCAAGGACATTTTTTGGTTGTGTTCACCAATCTAAGGACGACAGGAGCATTTCTGCAGCCGAGTTTTCAGTTCTACACCTAAAATGCCAACCTCGCTTGACTCTTTGGAGATACAGATGGATCTGCTGTGTATGTCTGGAATTTTCTATTTAGCTTAAATTTGATTTTTATTGCATTCCATTGAATGTCCCAAACTATTGCAGAAACTCGTTGTGAACATAAAAGTCTCGGCTTTTAAAAAATCTTATCACAAGATGGCAGCCTCCCACCTCAGGGTCAAACAGCTGAGCTCATCCTGGCACCGCATTTCTGTTCATGAATAACTCTAGGGGAACGAGTTGGTGCTTTGGACACTAACCTTTCACCTCTAGGATTTGGGTTCAATCAGGCTAAATGTCACCTCTGTCTGCTGGCTATAAAGTCGTGTATTCAGCATACTGGGACCTACTGTTTTCCGTGGCTAACCTGTCTGAACACCAACGACACCTTTGATTCCCAGCCTAATATAAGATATGTGATTCGAGAACCTCTCATTCACTCACTCACCTGACGAAGGAGATAACCTCCGAAAGCTTGTGATTTTCAAATAAAACTGTTGGACTATAACCTGGTGTTGTAAGATTCCTTACATTTGTCCACCCCAGTCCATCACCGGCATCTCCACATCATATAAAGTCCTCAGCAGACTTGGAGCAGATTCTATCAAGTTTTGAATGGGCATTGAGACCATGGCATAACATGGGCCAAAATTAATGGTAAGTTGCAAGTATCAGACCAAAGAATGGTTGGTGTGGGAAATGAAAATCTCATATTGGTGCAGTGAAGGGCGAACTTCTGAGGCAGTGGTCCATGGCCATTGTTGGGGCAGTGTAGAGGGAGCTCGACTCTGCATGCTTCCAGTGTTCATCCTGTGCTGGGAACACTCAATGTGGCAAAAACTGCAAAAGTATCCATTCTTCTACACTAATATTCCTCAACTTTACGTATCCAAACAGTCACCTAAAAACACACATTTAATGAAATTCTCCAGGCTGAATGCCCTTTCAAATTTAAGGAAACAGAGCGCTGGAAACAGATCTACCAAATCCCTCCCCACAGATGTAAGACTATTCAGTCAGAAGATATGACTTTCCAGGACCGATCTCCTGGAGACTACATCTATATTGTGCACTGCTTTCAACCTTTAAAAAATATAGAGCAACGTGTTATTCACTTTTAACCACTTCCAAACTCAATGAGCCCTTCAGAAGACAATCAACGGAGCAAATCTGACTGCCTCAATAAGAATCCGCTTACTCCCTACGATCTGGCTCAATAAGTGGATCTGATACCCAGATACCTTTGGTCAGCCCCAATTCTAGTGTAAATGTGAATCTTACATTTGCTTGGTAAGTCTTGGCAACATACCAACCTTTTATCCTCTCCATTTCATGCTCAACAATGTACCTCAATCCCAACGTAAGAAGAGCACTGTATACTTTCAACACTCACATCAGCCACCTTAATCATTCAAATTAATGACAATTTTGTGCCAAATTATGCCAGTTTTGTGCCTTAGATTTATACCTAATAAGAACTATGTTGGGACAGTTCAAATATATTTCAGGTAGGACATTAACACTAACTCCCCGAAAGGAGACTTTTAACTCATTAGTCATGGCTGAAGATCTTTGCTCAGCTTTCAAAAGAAGCACGTGTAACTTCTGTAAACTGGGATTGCTGATTTGTTTTGTTGAAGAGGAGAGCTACAAGCAAGGATGGAGGAACAGCCAGTTTTCAGGGGTGTGACCGAACTCTCAGAACTGCTGGAGAAATGAAGTGGGGGGAGGGGGGCAGTATTGGCTCTATTTTTGAGAGGTGTGTTGTTGCAATATTTCTGAAAACTTTTCAGGGTTAACTGGAGGGAAAACAGTGCATCAACAACATGCTGCGTGCAAACTTCTCAGCAACCAATGTACCTTGAAGTCATTTATGTCAAACAGAAGCATGGGCAGTCAGGCCCTGCACAGTGCTGATAACAAAAAAGGAAACTACCGCCAAACACCATAATCTGCACAGCAACAGGGTCAATGATCACAAGGCACTGATGAGGGGAGGCAACACCTTAAACAGTATCTGCAACCAAATGTGACTTCTTCAAGACTGCAGAGCATGCCTCTCCTTTAAGGCGGCTTCAGGAGAGGTCACCAGGATGTTGTAAAATATGCCAGAGGCTGACACTTTCAACCCTAAAGAAGCCTGCCCACAGGCCATACCGTCACCGGGGATTAGCACAGATCTGGATGATGATGTGACACCTTTATCTGGTGCTGGGACCAGAAAAAAAACAAGCCTGCATTTTGCGATTCGGTTTACACAATAGAAATTTCCACAGAGACCACTCAAAAACTGGACTGCCATGTCCTTAACCTGGCGGCAAGTTATCCGACAACGTAGGTGAGTTTCATCGTTTCATAGTATGATACAGCACAGAAGGAGGCCATTCTGCCCGTCATGCCTGTGCTGGCTTTTTGAAAGAGCTATCCATTCCCCTCAATCTTTCCTCATAGCCCTGTAATTCCCTTTTGAAAGTTATTGTTAAATCTGCCTCCACCATCCCTTCAGGCAGGGCATTCCAGATCACAACAACTCGACGCGTAAAAAAAAGTTTCCTCAAATAGCCTCTGGTTCTTCTGCAAATCACCCTAAATCTGTGTCTTCTGGCTACCGCCCCTCTGCCACTGGAAACAGTCTCTCCCCATCCACTCTATCAAAACCACTCATGACCCTGAACACCTCCATCAAATCTCCTCTCAACCTTCCCTGCTCCAAGGAGAACAACTCCAGCTTCTCTAGTCTCTCCACACAACTGAAGTCCCTCCTCCCTGGCACCACTCCAGCAAATCTCCTCTCAATCCCTCCGAGGCCTTGGCATCCCTCCCAAAGCATGGCGCCCAGAACTGAACACAACACTCCAGCTGAGGCCCAACCAGTGTTTTATAAAGGTTTAGCATATCGTCCTTGCTTTTGAACTCTATGCCACTATTAATAATGCCAAGGATCCCATATGCTTTTTTAGCAGCCTTCTCAACCTGTCCTGCCACCTTCAAAGATTTGTGTACATACACCCGCAGGCCTCTCTGATCCTGCACCCCCCTTCAAGTTGTACGATATAGTTATAGGAGAAAAATCAAAGGATAGGGACCACATCACAACTCAAGGTTCAGAATGATGTCAGCAGCACTATACAATGGAAAAGTCAAGTTACAGGTCCCACTGTTGTTTTCAGTTTACCTTTGACCCTCCATTAAACTTCAGCGGAACGGTTGGAAGTTTATTTGTTCAACGTGTGTGAACCTCGATTTTTTTGCAAATTCTTCTTTAGTATCCATGGAGTGCTGTTCATACGTTTGGGTTCCATTGACCACAAATCAAGTTGTCCAAGCAGAAAACTCTTCACAGCAACATTGAAAAAGATCAACCTCTGTTGCTGATATGGCAGATGAGAATACTGCATTGTTCAAAACAGGAAGATGAATGGGACTGATAGATCTCACTAAACTGCACTCAGTGTCAAATGACAGTGTGCTGTGACTGGGGGACAAACTCTGAGGTAGCCACTGAGGAGAAGTGATGTATGTGGGTTCCCCTCTGATATTCATGGCCTGACAGGGAGTGTAGAAATACAGCAGACACTCTTCCCTGGTGTGAGGGATGGAATGGTGAGGTGAGTCAATGCACACTTCACATACCACTGGGCTCCACTGGTAGCTGGGCACATAGGAACATAGGTATAGGAGCAGGAGTAGGCCAATCGGCCCCTCGAGCCTGCTCCGCCATTCAATAAGATCATGGCTGATCTGATCCTAACCTCAAATCTAAATTCATGTCCAATTTCCTGCCCGCTCCCCGTAACCCCTAATTCCCTTTACTTCTAGGAAACTGTCGATTTCTGTTTTAAATTTATTTAATGATGTCGCTTCCACAGCTTCCTGGGGCAGCAAATTCCACAGACCTACTACCCTCTGAGTGAAGAAGTTTCTCCTCATCTCAGTTTTGAAAGAGCAGCCCCTTATTCTAAGATTATGCCCCCTAGTTCTAGTTTCACCCATCCTTGGGAACAATCTTATATGTTTCAATAAGATCGCCTCTCATTCTTCTGAACTCCAATGAGTAGAGTCCCAATCTACTCAACCTCTCCTCATATGTCCACCTCATCATCCCTGGGATTAACCGAGTGAACATGCCTGTTCTTAATCACTTGTTTCCTGAGAATATTTCCCCTTTAAATGAGGGCTTTCCTTAAAGGGGCACTATCATCAGATATACCATGTCACCTGGTGTGGGGGGGAGGGGGGCAGGGGGGTTATAACCAGAGATGTGAAAGGGTACAAGTCGGCCACCAACCTGTCTGTGCATCATTGACTGCTGTCTGTACTGAAAAAAATTTGCTTTTAGAAAAGATTATTGAAATATAGAAGCAAGCCATGAAAATTGCATCACAATTATCACTACGGGGTTGGGGATCACATCTCCTGTACTACAAAACCCACAGCCAACATTGTGACTGCAAAGTTAAGTTTTCAGAGTGGACGGGAACTTCCTAAAAAGTGACCGTATCTCTTTAACAGTGCCCTGTTTCAGTCCCACAAGATACATTCGCGGTAAATAAACCCAGCACACTCTATTAGAGCTGGTCTGATAAATTTGAGACCCATTTCAGTCCAGATGGAGCCCCCCCTCCCACTACTGTGCTCTCACCCTTTATTAGCTGTGGAACTAAATTTGCGATTAAATCAATCGCTGTGTTGGGAAACAATTTTTTTTAAAGAAATGAAAATTAAGATGGTTGCTCTGAGTGGCATTCAGCAATCTCAGGAGGATTTTGTCAGGAACTGGACCCATTAGTGGGTCATTAATGATCCCAAAGTTGCAAAACAAAAGACCAAGCCCCCTGGGACTCGGAGGTGACCGTCAGCCGCATTCTTCTACAAGGCCAGAATTTTCATTTCTCGAGTGGAAGAAAAAAATAATGAATCCTGTGGTAATTCAAAATAATTGTTCTGTGGCAGGAATAAGGCTTGTGAACTCAAAGAGGCCATTGTAATGAGGCTGCAGTGTGTCACAACGCATCAATCAGAACTAACAGAACCTCACAAGCAAGCTAGAAACACAATAAAACAGCCCAGCGGTTTGTGTTTTTTTTTTCCACTGCTCGCCTCCACGGTCTGTCCCTTGCAAAATCTATTCTGCAAATGAGCAATTCAAGCATTCAAAAATGTTCTTGGCATCCCAGCTTGGTAGGATGCCTTTGCCTTCTCACCCAAACCTTGTTCATGCACAATGCAGCGTGTCCTGAGACATAACTGGAGAGAAAGGACCGTGCTTATTTCACAATGGAACATGGAATATCTTCGCTGTGTTGGGCCAGACTGGTGACATGCAGTTTCAGTTCCAAATGTGCCAAGATCTCCAGCCTCGACTGGGATGAAAGTTTGCTCTGTCTGCTGCCTCCGAGGGCCTTGTGTGAATTGAGTTTAGAATAATGTACTTGAACTTATATCACATCTGATCTCATTGAACTGTCTGAAGGTTCTCCACGTAACGATTAACTTTTGAATTGCAGTCCTCAGTTTGGACACTCACACCCAGTTCCTCGGACTAAAGTATCCACAGCACAAAACCAGCAAAAGGGAAAAGCCGCATTGAGATTGGGGTCTCGGCACGTTGCTGGGGCTGGGGGCAGGAAGCTTTACCCTGCACCTAACCTGGACTGTGCCTGACTTGCGAGTGCACAGTGTTGCCAACTCTCACAATTCATTCCTGTGCTCCGCGATTTGCAAAACTTTTTGATTTTAATGTTCCCGATTCATCTGGGAAACTGCAGATTTCCTGCAAGAAATACGAGCTTAGAAAAATTGGAAAAATTCCTGAGTGGATCACAAGGGCTGGCTGACACGAGTTCCTCTGAATGGGAAAGCACTCCATTTCTCAACTCGACTATTTGTCACACCATTTTTGTTAAGGGAACTGAGTCTGCCTCCAAACTTCCCAATGCAGCAGTAAGGTCTCTTATCAGGATCAGCTGTTTGGTGGATCTGTTCCAGTTTACCACTGATCAATGAATGTATTGCATTGAGTTATCTCACTCACAGTACCAGGGAACATCTTCTGAACTATTGACATTTTACTCCAATTTAATTCTTTATACTGTTCAATGTACTTTGAACTGAATAAAGTAAGAAGAACTTGTATTGAAACTGCACCTTTTATGATCTCAAAGACTTCCCAAAGCACTTTACAGCCAATGAAGTACTTCTGAAGCGTAGTAAATGTGCTTAAGGTCTGTCCGGGGTGCAAAAGCAAACAAAAGACCGTTGGCAATTAACACTTCCTAGCCATGAGCAATTCCCACTGAGGCTTGTGTAAAGAATCAGCCCTCTTGAAATAACATGATACCAGTAATAATCATTAGAACCCCAGGAAAGTTACCCAGGAACAAGAACACAAAATGATAAGTGAACGCCGACTGCTTAAAGAATCGAACAAGACTGAAACTGTAAACACAGAGAGCCAGTGAGTTCCATGGGCTGTCAGCATCCCTTCCTGGCACTGAGTCAGAAAGGCAGAGATAATAAGGGGTGACTGAAAGCTTGGTTGTGGAGAGGGGTTTTTGCAGAGCTTTCTAAAGATGCAGGGAGTGATGTCGAGGGTGGAGAGTGTCAGGTAGGGCGATCCAGAGAATAGACTGAGACGGTTGAAAATTTCCAACCACTGGTGGGGATAGTCACATTATATTATTCAATATATAGGATGTATTACACAAGAGAATAATCGATGTGGAAAGCCATTCAGCACATTTGACTCATCCATCCAGAGAGATCCTAATATCTCCCATTGTAGCATCCAATTGTTTCTTAAATGATTCCAGGCTTTTTGCCTCCACGACTCTATCTGGAAGTTTATTCCACATCTTGCCACTCTTTGTGTGAAGAAAAAATGTCCGACTGATACCCTTCTCTAGTTTTAACCTGCATGCCCTTGATCTGCTCCCACAGTTTAATGTAAAGTAATGTTCAGGGTTAACTTTTTCCATTCCCTTCACAATCTAATATCCCTCTGTAAGATTATCTCCCAGACCCCTCCTTTCTGGACTGAAAAGCTCACGTTTCTCCAGTCATTCCTCATAGCCCAGACCTTGACACTGGAGAATCAACATTCTGGTGCCTCTCTGCTCCGCCTCCAGTGCTGAAATTGTCTCTTTCCTTTCTTGGCAACCCAGAACTGGATGCAGTATTCAAGTTGTGATCTGACTGGGGCACGAGAAAGTTTGATCGTGACCTCCTCTGACTTATATTCTTCTGTTTTGGCTGCGTAGCTCAGCATCCTGTTTGTTGGCTTTGTTGGTTGCTGCTTTACATTGGTTGACAATTGTAAACAATTTTACAACATCAAGTTATCGTCCAACAATTTTATTTGAAAATCACAAGCTTTCGGAGGCTTCCTCCTTCCTCAGGTGAATGTACAGGCTTACATTGGTTGGGCATGTTTATCAAGTCCACAAAAGCTTTTCTCTTTTAATTTCATCCTTAGCTATTTGATCACCACTCATGAAGTACCCTTGCTCTCTATTCTTCCTTCCTATGTTTGGGACTTTACATTTGTCTGCGTTAAATTTCATGTGCCGTTGTTCTGGCCACTTACATAGTTGGCCAACTCTTTCTGTAATTTCTGAGCTGCTTTCTCTGTTCCTAATTTGGGTTCATCAGCAAATGTGATCACTTTGCAAAATAAATACAGGACTTGTCAGTTAATTCCCTGAAACTCTCAGTGAAGGCCCCAGTATCTGGTACTCAGTGTTGTACCGCATGCAGAGAGTGAAGGGTTAACAGTGGCACTGCAGAATTTGAGCTCCCATTCAAACCCCTGTCTCCTCATACCCTGTGAGCACCCTGCTCACAGACAGTAGTTCTCCATGTGTCAGAGTGAGTTTGTCAGCTTTGTCTCGTTCTCTTTGTTCTGTTGGGTCACGCTTGAGTGTTCCAAGTAGCATCAGGAGTATACAACAATACGTTTTATTCGCCAGACCCAAAATAAAATAAAAGCGCCATTGTTTGGTGAATCGGACAGGGCGCTTGCTGATAATGGGGTCTCATCGCAGGCACACAGCCTCTCACTGAGGGGATTAATGCGGTGTTATTGCTTCTCTAGTGATCTGTCTGTCGCTTTCAGATCAGTTTAAAATCAACCCAATCACTGACCTTTGTGTAGCTGAACTGACCTAAACCTCCGAGAGTCCAACCCCTCAGCCCGAGACTTCAGCATCTTTCACCCGCAGTCACCAGACTTTCAGTGCATTTACAGAAGTGAGGTCCGTTCAGCCCATTTGTCTCCATTTGCAATCCTTCAGTGCAGACCAAGGGTAATATCAAGGGCCCTGCTGGTTTGTACAGCTCAGTTATTCACTGGATAAACTCACTCCATTGAGGAAGACAAATCGTTTCTTAAAAAAAAATAAACTTGTCTTTCAAGTTGCCAGTGAACCATCAGAGTACGTCGCTGAGTGCTGGCCCACTCTGCGAGCAGTCCGTGGTTCCAGCTATAGCCATTGGCAGATTTAAAAGGTAGACAAACACAATGAGCACAGGGTTAATCATGCAAACCATGTTGTGGGGCTGAGGGCAGGCTGCTGACCCCATGGATTGAGTGCAGTGAAATTCCATAAACTGACTGAGGTCCCACAACTACATTATGATTAACCCATCTTGGTGATGTTTGAGTTTGTAAGTTATTTTTACTTTGCCTTGATGGCTGACTCAATTACTCAGGGGGAAGTGGTGTTGAGGGGAGAGGGGTGCGATCCACGCTGATTTTTGTCAGCAGACTCCAACAAGGGGCCAGCGGGCTGGAAGTGCTGTGAAGTACTGGTGACTGGCTGGTACAGTTCTATTTTCAAACATCAGGTTCTGTTCAGAACAGCAGCTGGAGATACTTACAAACCAATGGGTAAAGAGTGCAGCGGTGGCTCAGTCAAAGCACTCTTGGATCTGAGTTAGAAGTTCGTGGGTTCAAGACCCACTCCAGAGGTTTGAGCACAAAATCTCGACTGACATTCCAGTGCAGTACTGAGGGAGTGCCGCACTGTCGGAAGTGCCGCCTTTCGGGCGTTAAACCGAAGCCCCGTCTGCCCTCTCAGGTGGATGTTAAAGATCCCATGACACTATTTCGAAGAAGAGCAGGGGAGTTCTTGACTTGTCCAACATTTATCCCTCAAACAACTCCTGAAACAAATTCTCTGGTCATTTATTTAATTGCTGTTTGTGGGAGCTTGCTGTGTGCAAATTGGCTGCCGCGTTTCCTACATTACAACAGTGACTACACTTCATTCACTGAAAAGCGCTTTGGTACGTCCTGAGGTCGTGAAAGACACTATATAAATGCAAGACTTTATTTTAGATTTTAAACTTGATATGCAGCCAACTAAAATGAAAAGCTTAGACACCCCTGTCCAGTGGCACCCCAAGGATGATTTGTCTGAAATACACAAACATGTAAAAAAAAATCGACAAAACTCTGTTCATCGCACATCGATCACACTGTCTCAGCAGATGAATTAAACAAGCCCCCTGCAGCATAGAGTGTTTAACAGGCAACGCCATTTCCAATCCTGCATCATCACAAGCAGCGACGATGGCACCTTCAAACGACATGGAATGCAGCAGGTTTCTCCAACAATTAATTAGCGAACGTCTAAACGCCTCCTAAGATGTGGAATTAGTTTTGTTTGCACACAGATTTATTGTCAAGTTTACATTTAATGCGATGTTGTTAAGTTAATGAGGCCCAGGGGAACCTCTTGATAACTTGTGCAGAACCTTAATCTGCGCAAAGTACTTACAAAATAACAAAGCTTACAGCACAGTCAAAACACAGCTGCAAGGCAAATAGCAACCGTTAATATAACTTGCAGCGTAAAAAAATTATTTTACACAGCCTCTTCCCCACTGTCCCTGTGCAGGGCGAATGAACTCTGGGACACTGTTCGAACACCCCATCAGTCTTCATTTAGGTGCCAGTTGCACTGCAAATGCTGGAAATACTCAGCAAGTCAGGCAGCAGTTAATAACTTCAGATCATAACCACTGCTCCCATTTTTTCCGTACAGAAGGTGCTGGTAATGGTTCTGCTGTTGCCATTTACAGCTCCTCCACATCCATCTTTCGTTTCTTTACTTGTTCCATTACCACCCTCCTTGCCTTGCACCATCATCCCTTTTGTTATTTAATCACTCATGCCCTCTACCCTATCGCGGGCCTTCCCTCTTGTTCTTTCCTCCCCTCCCCTTTGCCTGGCTGTGTACTGTTAAATCTTTAACTTCTCCCAGTTTTGACAAAGGGTCATCGCCCTGAGAAGTTAACTCTGTTTCTTTCCCCACAGATGCTGCCTGACTTGCTGAGCTTTTCCAGCATTTTCTGTTTCGATTTCAGATTTCCAGCACCCACAGTTTTTTGCTTTCGAGCCAGTTACACTGCGGAGTGTTGGAAATCTAATTGTTAGTAATGAAAGGTATAAATTTCAAATCAGCATCAAAAGAACAAAGGAAGAGGTTAGGAGGATTTCTCTTGATGCAATTTGTTCGGACATGCGATGCCCTGCCAAAAACAACAGTGGAAGCAGAATCCAGAATAACTTTTAAAAGGGACGTGGATAAATTTTGAAAAAGAAAAGTTTTGAAGAGTAAAAGGGGAAAGGGCAGGGGAATGGGACGAGGTGGATAGCTTCCTCCTCACGATAACTGCAGCATGGGTCTAAAGCAGTCTATCTTCACTCTGACAGTGCAGTTACAGTGCAAATGCAGCCTGAATCCAGAGTCAGGGCCCAACCTGACACCCAAATGAAGCTGGGCGAGACTCCCCTGTAGAATTGACTCTCATTCCACTTCTCTTCAGAGTCACTTCACACCGACACTAAACTTGTGCAGAATGAACGTACTGTCAAAGAGCTGGCACGGACACAATGGGCCGAAGGACCTCCTTCTGTGCTGTCAATTGTTTTTTATTTCTAAAGACTGCTCAATAGAGTGCAGGTGCAGGAGACAAGTTAAGTAAAGTAAATGTGCTTAGCCTAACTTGTGGGGGAGACCAAAACTAGAGGCCATAAATGTAAGATAATCACTAATAAATCCTATCGGGAATTCAGGAGAAACTTCTTTACCCAGAGAACGTGTTTATTGGATTGTGGAACTCGCTCCCACAAGGAGTAGTTGAGGCGAATGGCACAGTTATATATTACATGGGAGAGAAAGGACCAGAAGGATACGATGATAGGGTTAGATGAAGTCGGGAGGGAGGGAGGCTCGTGTGAAGCACAGACCAGTTGGGCCGAATGGCCCTTTTCTGTGCCGTAAACTCTGTGTAATTCTGTGTAACTAAAACTGCCGCTCCCTTGATCCTCAGATATGTTTGCCTGTTGTACCATTGGTTCAGTTGGAGTTTCAGCTGTCAGCTGCTGCTATACGATATTCCTTTAAAGAGGGAGCCGCACCCCTGCGGGAGCTGCTTTATAAGGTGGATTGTGTCACAGGGATTTCTTTAGGAGGGCTCTTTTTCGATATTAAATAGTTACACACTACTTGAAACTTCAGGGTTTTTCTGTGTAAATTCTCCAGCCTGAGCTTGACAGTTTATTGCAGTGATTTCTCCCAGAAGGTCCCAAAAACTTCTGTTCAAATGTAAAATTCTAAGTCAGTCGAGATTGTTTTTAAAAATAGGTCTCGACAGTAGACTCCCTCTTAAAAGAAGGTCCCGGCAGTGAAAATCTCTCTAAAAATTGAGGGTCCTGGCAATGAATTGCTCTCCACTGCACTGTCTGCTTTTCACTGTCAGGATATATTTTCAACAACAATATAGCGCCTTTAATGTAGTAAAATGTCCCATGGCAACAGAAGCTTGCTCCAACCCCTTTTTAATAATATTAATTTTTCATACGTTATTTTGTGCAGCGACTGACCACAGGCACGGTGCTCGCAGGAGAGCTCGATGCCACATTAACTTGGTCTCCATGCTGTATATGATTCCAGGAGCAATACATGTATCAAGGCAGAGGCAACTTTGGGCTTGGGACTGTGAATAGTTTGAAACTGTAAAGAAATGCCCGTGCTGGAGATATCCAATCCTGCTTGTTCTCGCCCCTCAATCTTGGACATGTTTTCTCTGCATGGCAGCACTCCACTTTAGTGGACAATTAGAGGGAACAAGGTGTTTCAGTGTCATTTTGAAACAACAATCTTGGAAAGTACTCTTCCAACAGGACTGATGGCAAAAACGCTGATTCCCCCTTAATGAATGGCCCTCTCTGTCAACCTTCATCGTAAAGGGTTACAACTGAACCAAACAGTGCCCTGTCCAACTCTGTACACACAGACCAGCAACAAGCATTTCACTCTCCACAATTGCTCCGGACTTGCATCTCCCAGGATCAAATAGAAAGTTAGAAGAAAAAAAAAATCAAACGAATAGTATTTAGGCTGAAAAAAAATGTACAAATTAAATGGATCATGGCAAAGAAAAAAACAGCAATTATATCGCACCCTTCATGTCCCCCGACGTCTTCACAGCCAATTAATTACTTTTGAAGTGCAGTCACTATTGTTGTACAGGCAAATGCAGCAGCCAATTTAGTACAAAGCAAAGTCCCAGAAACACCAAATGAGATAAGTGCCCAGTTAATCTGTTTTTGGCTCTGTTGGTTGAACGATAAATATTGGTCAAAACTCCCCAGCTTCTGTTCGAACTGTGCCGTGGGCTCTGTTACACAGACAGATTCAGGGCCTCGATTTAATGTCGCAGCCAAAAATTGGCACCTGTGACAATGCAGAAGTCCCTCAGTACTGCACTGAAGTGCCAGCCACGGTTATATGCTTAAGCCTGCGATGCAAGAGTGCGACCACTGAGCCAAGTTCAAGAGAAAATCAAATCATTTTCTTCCTCTTCCGTGTTGGATGAAGAGAAATGCAAAGTCTGGGTATGGCTGATTTTTTTTTACAATACTCATTCTCCATTCCTCTGCTCCTCACTCTGACAATGTTTGTGTCTCCACACTTTGGACCCTGGGTCTTGCCTACTTATCATTTCCTATTCCCCCCCTCCTGGGTGAAATGCTGCTCCTCCAATTTGGTTTGCACGTATTTGGAAATGGTTCCAAAATCCATCTGAAAATGAGCCAAGAAACAGATTGGCTGGTCATTAATCTCGCTGCCACCTGCAGACGTCGCTGGGGTAGAATTTCTGCTGCATTTGTCTACATAACAACAGTTAATGCACTTCAAAAATAATTCACCATGCGTGGAGCTCTTTGGAACATTTCAATGTATAAAGAAGATAAAGAACTTTCATTTTATACAGCGCCTTTCATGACCTCAGGACGTCCCAAAGCATTTTACAGCCAATGGAGTACTTCTTGAAGTGTAGTCACTGTTGTAATGTAGGGAAACACGGCACCAATTTGCGCACAGCAAGATCCCACAAACAGCAATGAAATAAATGGCCAGACGATCTGTTAAAGAATGTCTTTGGTTTAGGAAGGTCTCATATATATAAGTATTATTGATTATATCAGTTCGAAATGGCACACACCATAGCCCTGCTCCGCAGACTGTTTTTTACAAGTAAAAATCAGGAATTCTTCCAACAGTTTTTTGAAGGAGTTGTCACTGGCCCCCCCACTTTACTATCTCATCCAGCCCATTTACTGCTCCAAGTATACAGCTGGGAAGTGACACACAAATTTAGTCATCCACATATGAGATGACTTCACTTGAGCAGGAAAGTGACTCCCATGCACCACCCTTGTGCTTTCCATTAGTCGCCAGGCACCCCTCCTCGAAATGCGGAGATTCCAAGGACAGTGTAAACGTGCAGGTTGACTTTACTGCAACAGAGAGGGATCCTCCTGAGTCCACGACTCGGTGGGCTCTTTCCAGGCCAGCTTATTTCGATGCTAAGCCACAGCCGCAGCCTGGATTTTTATGTTCGTCGTTATTTAGAATAAATGGGTTACGACTGGCACCTAGTATGGCACCAAGGGGAAAACCAGGCTCGCCTGTGTGCTGCCAGCTGCCAGCTGCACCCCTTGAATCTGCAGGTGCCTTTGTTTCAGGTTTATTTGTTAACAAAGTACAGTAAACGCCCACCTGAATTAAAAGGAGTGTGTTATCATGGGAGAATAGACAGTGAATCTCCTTTTAATTGCTTCGTTATATTTCACAGTGCGACAGTGCAATTCATGACAGAATGCACAATTGTTTTTGGGAAGAAACATCTTTGCACCACTTTCGTGAAACGTCCCGTTTCTCTTCTTCCTCAGCTACAGTCCCTCCCAGTGCTGACTGTTAGCTGGACAAATCTCTTCTTTCACCGTTGTCAAATCCACTAAACACACTTCATTTTTAAATAAACAATGTTTGAGGAACACCACAATGATTTATTCTAAAATTGCCCTTGTTTTTTTTTTATGGCCGAACAAGTCCAAAGCCTCACGAGCTGTGGGTTTTGGTGTCTGTTGCTACTTCCTGCCAGAATCCTCCATCCTCTTTCACTGGACGCACAGGATTTCATCCCCACTCAATAGAACAAACGTTTATACTCACTTTTCTGAAGAGTATGAAAGACATGCTGGCCAGCAACAGGATTATTCCGGGCTTCGTTCTGCAGGGACAAGTGCATCACAGCACAGACGGACTCACGGAGGGACTCAGTACATTTTCCGTCTTATCTAGTGGCCCAGTGAAGGCACACTCAGCTTTATCAGTGTGATAGGGCTGCTGTCCTATCACTACACACATGCTACGACAGGGAGGCTCCTGTTTGAGTGGGCTTATCATCTGCCCCCTCCCCTACGCAGAAGCAAGTAGAACAAAAAAAAACTGACATGTCCAAAACAGTCCGAAGGAACAGAAATTCCTGCAGACTGAATCAAACTTCTCCTAATTGATGCTCCCAGCAGCCCTGCAATGATCCACCTCAGCCACACCTTTCCCCAGCTGGTGGGACGTGGGCCTCCCTTCCTCAACTGTACAAATCAGAAACTGATGCTGCTCAAATTCATTCGGGGAGGGGAGGGGAGGGCAGGGGAGGGAATGGGAAACTTACCAAACGGAACAGAGGCCGTGTACCCTGACAGTGCCCAGAGTAAGGGACCACACTGTACTTAACCAGACAGGAAGAGTTTTCGAACATGGCTGGTGTTCCCTGAAGCAAGGCCTGTCATCCACACCGAGAGGTTACTGATGGTGGTATGATTGGATGATGCTTGGCCTGTTCGAGAAACCTTCCACTATCCGCTATTTTAATGCAAATATAATCCGTTTATTTGAAATGAGTTAACACGTGCGCTGAGATAGCGGACAGGGGTATCAGACGTACGCACTAAGCGTCTGTCTGCCGGTGTTACATCCAATTTACAGCACAGATACAGGCTATTCGACCCAACTGGTTTCTGCTCCACACGAGCCTCACACAGTATTGTCAGCAGTCATTTGTAGGAAACTATAACGAGATTGTTGGAATAAACTTCCTTCACATTAATTTTTTCACGGAACTGCCCCCTCTTTTTTTTCCATTTGTTTCCTTCCCCATCCAAGTCACCAATCATTCCATGAGAGACCTGCTTGCAGCATGCCTTGCCTGCTTCCCCTCACTCCCGTCCCCTGCACCCCCCCCCCCCCGCCATGGCAGGCAGCTCCCCTCTGTTCTGTACCTCCACCCCCCCAACAACAGCAAAGACCCTGAACTTGCCAAACATGGGTGTGCATGCGTAACGCCAGGGCAGCCCTCCTTGTGTTGTCACAGATCCGGACTGGCAAAGCATCCAGTGCATCAGATCTGTTCATTCTTCACAAGATGGCATCAGTATTAATATTCTCTTACTTAAAAACCATGTGAGGACTCAGTATCAGTCTTCAGGCACCGTTGTTAAGCTGCCTTTTTATCGTTGACACGGGGGTCTGATGCTGTCATCTCCGAAATGTAAACAACTTCACCTCAACATCCGACACGAACTGAAACTCACTTACCTGTGATATGCTGCTGGGGGCAACAAACTCCCTGTTAGGCCTCGAAATGCACTGAAGGGATTCGGAGTAACAGTTTGCTTGGTACATTCAGGGCCAGGTCTGCTCCTCACACATTCAGGACTGGGGCAGTGAGTCCTGGTACATCCAGGGCCAGCACTGGGGCAGTGAGTCCTGGTAAATCCAGGGCCAACACTGGGGCAGTGAGTATTGGTAAATCCAGGGCCAGCACTGGAGCAGTGAGTCCTGGTACATCCAGGGCCAGGACTGGGGCAGTGAGTCCTGGTACATCCTGGGCCAGCACTGGGGCAGTGAGTCCTGGTAAATCCAGGGCCAGGACTGGGGCAGAGAGTCCTGGTAAATCCAGGACCAGCACTGGGGCAGTGAGTCCTGGTACATCCAGGGCCAGGGCTGGGGCAGTGAGTCCTGGTAAATCCAGGGCCAGGACTGGGGCAGTGAGTCCTGGTACATTCAGGGCCAGGGCTGGGGCAGTGAGTCCTGGTACATCCAGGGCCAGGACTGGGGCAGTGAGTCCTGGTACATCCAGGGCCAGGACTGGGGCAGTGAGTCCTGGTACATCCAGGGCCAGGACTGGGGCAGTGAGTCCTGGTACATCCAGGGCCAGGACTGGAGCAGTGAGTCCTGGTACATCCAGGGCCAGGACTGGGGCAGTGAGTCCTGGTACATTCAGGGCCAGGACTGGGGCAGCGAGTCCTGGTACATCCAGGGCCAGGACTGGGGCAGTGAGTCCTGGTACATTCAGGGCCAGGACTGGGGCAGTGAGTTCTTGTACATCCAGGGCCAGGAGTGGGCTAGAGAGTCCTGGTACATTCAGGGCCAGGACTGAGGCAGTGAGTCCTGGTACATCCAGGGCCAGGAGTGGGCTAGAGAGTCCTGGTACATCCAAGGCCAGGACTGGGGCAGTGAGTCCTGGTACATCCAGGGCCAGCACTGGGGCAGTGAGTCCTGGTAAATCCAGGGCCAGCACTGGGGCAGTGAGTCCTGGTAAATCCAGGGCCAGCACTGGGGCAGTGAGTCCTGGTACATCCTGGGCCAGTGCTGGGGCAGTGAATCCTGGTACATTCAGGGCCAGGACTGGGGCAGTGAGTCCTGGTACATCCAGGGCCAGGACTGGGGCAGTGAGACCTGGTACATTCAGGGCCAGGACTGGGGCAGTGAGTCCTGGTACATCCAGGGCCAGGAGTGGGCTAGAGAGTCCTGGTACATCCAAGGCCAGGACTGGGGCAGTGAGTCCTGGTACATCCAGGGCCAGCACTGGGGCAGTGAGTCCTGGTAAATCCAGGGCCAGCACTGGGGCAGTGAGTCCTGGTACATCCTGGGCCAGGGCTGAGGCAGTGAGTCCTGGTAAATCCAGGGCCAGCACTGGGGCAGTGAGTCCTGGTACATCCAGGGCCAGCACTGGGGCAGTGAGTCCTGGTACATCCAGGGCCAGGATTGGGGCAGTGAGTCCTGGTACATCCAGGGCCAGCACTGGGGCAGTGAGTCCTGGTAAATCCAGGGCCAGGACTGGGGCAGTGAGTCCTGGTACATCCAAGACCAGCACTGGGGCAGTGTGTCCTGGTACATCCAGGGCCAGCACTGGGGCAGTGAGTCCTGGTACATCCTGGGCCAGCACTGGGCTAGAGAGTCCTGGTATATTCATGCTCCTCACCATGATGTGATATATTCATGTCTGGTTTTATATAGATATAGATATAGATATAGATATAGATATATATTTCTTCTGTCCCCTGAGCATACCATAGAGCTCAGAATAGTGTTTACATTTTTGCTACTCAACATTCTGCCTCGCACTGTCACAGCTGCAAACCACAAAACACAGAATAACCTTCCATCACTGGCTCACCAGGAGACGCACAGGAAGGCTGGAGCAACCAGAGCTCCACACATCCACAGTAAGGTGTACTCCATCGGAGAACATATGGGGAACAGCATAAGAGTATAAAGGACAGGGAAGCAGAATGAGTTTAAATTGTCCCATTTATGGATCTAGCAGCAACACAGCTGCGCTGGGTGAAATGGCCTCCTTCTGTGCTGTATAATTCGATGATTCTATGTTTGTGAGCAACCAAGCAAAAGAATAAAGTTCGTAAAGAAGGGATTTGTTCAATCCTTTGCTGTTGAAACAAGATCCCTGGGGGTTGCCTGGTGCAGAGAGTCCTTTCACCATTTGGATCCGGGATGGAAATCTAGAATGGAAGGCTCTTCTGTCTAACTTCAAGAGTCTGAGATAAAAGAGTCTACAACCCACCGTGCTAATCTGTACACATGTGAGCATCATTTGGCACAAAGTTGGTTGCCTCATTCAGAGAGGCCACAGAATGATTATTGTGAGCAGGGGGGAGCTCTGTCTGGTGTAACAGGGGGTGTTTGAGACTGGAGTGAAGGCATGCTGCTGCAGAGGACGAGGTTTCAGCTATCACTTGACCCATGCTATAACTGAGCTGGGAGAGATTGACATGGACATGAAAATAACTTTCATGCATGTGGCACGACCTCAGAGATTTCCACAGAACACACGGGAAAATGTCATCACATAATAAACAGACAACGAGACTGTGGAGCTGGCACCCATGACCACAAAATGCATCATGATGACAGACGGCCGAATTTTTGAAATGACTTTTACCCTGACCTCATTAAGGTAAGGGACTTCCCTTTTGGACACCCAGCGAGAGCTTTACTCTTCATGCTGACCATGTTATACCAGACCAGATAAGCAATGGTTAGACGCAGAGTAAAGTTTGTTCCGCTGGATCTCAACAATATGCCTTAACTTCCACCTCAGAACCCCCTCACTGCGTCAATCTGACCTATTTTCCATTTCCTGCGCAAGCCATCCTGACCTGTCTCCAAGTGAGATTGGTAGTTCAGTGCAGAATTAGAGTTAACTTTGTGCTGTGTGCCCACGCCCGGTCAGGACTGGATTGAGACGCCACACTCGTTACACATTGCAAACCTGACAGCAGATAAACAAGGCTTTCACCCAGCAGTCTGAGCGGAATTTAAACCCAGGTTTCAGAGATGAAAGGCCTGAGCCTAAACACACTGCACCACCCAATCCCAGGCGTTGCAGGTCCTTCAAACACGGTCATTGCTTCTACTGTTCTGCAGTCCACAAATGGAAATAAAACAACTTTCAATCGGTGGAATTGGCAAAATAATCCACCCACGGTGATGCACCTTCCTTCGCCGGACTCTCGCTCTCTCTCCCTTGGGATCCGGCTTGCCTCACACGGTGAAATAAAACTCTTTGTTGAAGCTTTCAGTATGATCTGCTCCTGTTACTGTGGACAAAACACTATCTTCACTGAAGTTCAACTGTACAGCATCATTAAGTTGATGAAACACACATTTGGAATGATGTACAGTTTATCATCGTCCAAAAAAATCCACAAGGAGAAGAGTGTTATTAGCGTCAGGCAGACTGGAGCTTGGAGCTTAGCCAAATGGCCTGGTCCTCAGCCACATTGATTAGTAACCGGCTCCTTCAGCAGTCCTGGGAATGGCGCCTCAGTCCATGACTGCTACCCTGCTGCTGTATAAAGTGGAGACACTATGACAAACCAAACTGAGCAACACTGAAGCTCAAATAGAGGAGCAAAATTAACTTGATTCTGAATGGTTACATCACCCTCTTGTGGTAACCCATCAGCTACATCAAACACGGTCCCCATTCCTGCACAGGTGCACATCTTATTCTGGTCCCTGCAATTTTCCCTCTCCTCTCTTGAAGGAAAATTACCTATTGTGGGGGGAGAGGGAGGGGGGGTATGAACAGTGGCATTAACAGTCCTTCTGTACTTTGCCCACGTCCTTATTGATCATGAAGCTGTGCTCATCACGACCCAGCCAGGTCCTGTCCCAGGATTCTCAGCATCGAGGAACTGTTAGGATTGAGATTTCTGATTAAAAAGAGTGAGACTGAAAAACAAATGGAACTGGGTTCATTTTTAACAATGAGAGGCATCAGAATACGGGACATTTTTGAGCCAAAACGAGAAAGAGTTGATAAGGTATGTTTAAAACTGGCGTGGCAGATTGTCTGCCTGTTATCGAAATTGCTTGATATCCATTATCAATGGGAAATGAGAATCTGGTGGTTTCTATAATGGGCAGCTGATCTGCAATGCTCGTTTTAAGCCCGGGTGGCAAGCTGAAAATGTACCCTGATTTATTCTGCTTGAGGTTCCTGAACATGTGCGCTCTCCAGCAGGGATGTAGCAATCCCACCCATTTTTTCAACTCCCCAGCCTGACTCCTACTAATTCAGCACAGACCAGGGATCAAACCTGGGACCTTTCGCATCTGTTTGACTCAGTATCGTTTTACCAGATGTCACATTTACTTACTGAGCCACCAGATGGAGCAACATTTCAAGCAGGAAGCAGACAGCTGATATCAAGTGGGAGGAGTGATCTGGCTGGGTGATGCTGACAGGTATCCGGTGCAGATTTTCATTTTTAAACTCACTGACCAGTCTCATCAATCACTGTGACAGCAAACCTAAAGAGTCCAATGGTACAGCTACTCTGTGACAAAGAGTGCAAACACATCAATAGATAAACACACAAACCGAATGAGAAACACAGCGAGTTTTGAATTATTGGCAGGGTGCAGTTGTGCCCTGCTGCTCAATCAGCGCACCCTGATCGACAAAAGCAGTCACTGGAGTGCTGGCCTACAACCAGCCATCAAAACATTGGCTTTGAGAGCAAATTAATTTTTTAATA
Source organism: Heptranchias perlo (assembly GCF_035084215.1). Lineage (NCBI taxonomy): Eukaryota > Metazoa > Chordata > Chondrichthyes > Hexanchiformes > Hexanchidae > Heptranchias > Heptranchias perlo. The sequence goes on from NC_090344.1 coordinate 46,640,849, forward strand.
TAATGAGATTCATGGCACATTTCAGAATGGATCAGTACAAGTTTGGGGAGCAAACACAGCACAGAAAATCTCATCAGAATGGTCTGCAATCAACTTTTCTATCGTCTCGCACTTAATGGCCTTGTGCACCAATATATCCCAATCGGAACTTTGATTCTAACATCCTTCCCGTAAATAAATGTTCTCTATTCGAAAAAGAGGGATTGTTTTTACGGTAAATTCTTTCTTCCTGTCACATGATAAAAGTTGACACACATCTTGGCAGCAGCTTGGAAAAATTCGGGGCAGAAAAATGCCAAATCGAATAGCACCCAAAATGAAGCAAAAAAAGAAAAGTCACTGAAAAATAAAAATACAAAACAGAAAATTCCAGAGCAACACAGCAGATTAGTTTGCATCTGAACGATAAAGACAGGTTAATTGCTGCCGCGTTTCCCACATTACGACAGTGACCACACTTCAAAAGTACTTCATTGGCTGTAAAGCGTTTTGGGACATGCTGAAGTTGTGAAAAGCACGATATAAATGCAAGTCTTTCTTTCTTTAATGGTTCAGGTTCAATCTTTTGTGGAGAAGAACCAAAAAACATGAACTTGTCTTTCTCTTTCCAATGCTGACCAAATTGTTGCGTGCTTTCAATCTTTTTAGTCATTAATTTAGGTTTCCTGCCTTTGTGGGTCTTTTTCTGTCGATCGGTCCACGGAACAGCACGTTTGGTGTCTGTGCATGTCAAGAGTGTCCTTTTTCTGGGATCTGATTGGTCCCAGATACTTGATTGACAGATCAATCCACCAATGAGCTATCACAAAGCTCCAACCAATAAGAAAGAGCAGCGCAGCGACCAAACAAAAAATAAATCAAGAACATGAATCGCATGCTTCTTCTCTCACATTTCGTTCCTCAAAGAAGCAACATCAGCTCAGGGCCTCTCATTCTTCACCAAGACCGCCTACTCCCACCTCCGTAACATCATCCGCCTCCACCCCTGCCTCAGCACATCTGCTGCTCAAACCCCCATCCATGCCTGTGTTACCTCCAGACTCGAATATTCCAATGATCTCCTGGCCGGCCTCCCACCTTGCTTCCTCCATAAACTTGAGCTCATCCAAAACCCTGTGCTCACTGGCTCCTGGTCCAGCAATGCCTCGATTTTAAATTCTCATCCTTGCTTTCAAATCCCTCCATACCTCGCCCCTTCCTATCTCTGTAACCTCCTGCAGCCCGACAGCCCTCTGAGATCTCTGCGCTCCTCCAATTCTGGCCTCTTGCGCATTCCCGATTTTCATCGTTCCACCATTGGCGGCCATGCCTTCAGCCGCCTCAGCCCTAAGCTCTGGAATTCCCTCCCGAAACCTCTCTGCCTCTCTACCTCTCTCTCCTTCTTTAAGACTCTCCTTCGAACCTACCTCTTTGACCAAGCTCTTGGTCACCTGTCCTAATCTCTCCCCATGTGGCTCGGTGTCAGATTTTGTTTGATAATCGCTCCTGTAAAGTGCCGTGGGACGTTTTACGACATTAAAGGCATGATATAAGTGCAAGTTGTTGTTGTTGCTGCTGCTCTGTCTCTGTAATAGACCTCAACCAAGGATAGCCTTCTTGACCAGCCTCAGTCCCCTTAACACTTCCGGCCAACCCCAGACCAAGCAAGACGAGAGCATGCACATTGCACCTTCCAATTTCCCAGGTGACACAAAACCGTCCACGTTGCAGAATCACACACTGATACGGCACAGAAGGAGGCCATTCGGCCCATCGAGCCCGTGCCGGCTCTTTGAAAGAGCTATCCAATGCTGAGGGCAACAGAGGCCATCTTACCTGCTTGCTCTGCTGTTTGGCCCTGCACATCATTTCCAACCCCTCCACTCTGCTTCATGCATCCTCAAAACGTGTGTTCCATTCTAGCTACGTGTTGCTAGGCACTGTTCTGAGCAACACAGAGTAGTTTGCATGAGTGAAAGCAACTGGTGTACACAATATAGACAACCATGAAACAAGTGACACTGATCCAAGAATATTGATGGTGCTTTAACAGATAAAAACCATTAAGTGCTGACCCCAATTATCCATCATTCAGTGCTCAAAAGATTAATTACAGCCAAACTGCTGCTAATTTTCACCCCGAAACAATTAGATTTCAGAATCTAATTGCTAACTTTCTGTAAAATGTTTTAAAAATACATCCTCTTGTTTTAATTACTAAATGAATGCCTCAATTGACTGTGTTCGAAAGGCTTGCAAGTTGGTAATTTTTTATCCCAGTGTTAAGAAGATAATGTAAGTGCAGTCTTTGCACAGTTCTGCCAAGTTTGAGTGCTCCAAGACCAGATGCCAATGACAAAAACAACTTGCATTTATATCACACCTTGTCCCAAGGTGCTTCACAGAAGCATCATCAGACAAAAATTGACACTGAGCTAAAGAAGGAGACATTAGGACAGGCTTGGTCAAAGAGGTCGCTTTTAACGAGCGTCTCAACAGAGGAGAGAGAGGGAGAGTGGCAGAGAGGTTTAGGGAGGGAATTCCAGAGCTTGGGGCCCAGGCAGCTGAAAGCACGGCCGCCAATGGTGGGGTGAAGGAAGTTGGGGATACACAAGAGGCTAGAGTTGGTGGAATGCAGAGTTCTCGGAGGGTTGTAGGGGGTTACAGAGATCGGAAGAGATACAAACCATTAGAACATATCCGTTGTTCTGGCCACTGAATTAGTGATGGTCTCATCACCAGCTTGTCTTCACTGATATGGACCACATCTTGCCTAACAAAAATGGAGCTAGAATGTAACACACATTGAGGTCCATAGAGCAGAGCATTGTGAGGTGCTCCTGATATTTATTTCTCTTATTAACACCAACATGCATTTATATAGCGCCTTTAACATAGTAAAACGTTCCAAGGCACTTCACTGGAGCAATTTTCAAACAAAATTTGACACCGAGCCACATAAGGAGATATTAGGACGGGTGACCAAAAGTTTGGTCAAAGAGGTAGGTTTTAAGGAGCATCTTAAAGGAGGAGAGCAAGGTAGAGAGGAGCAGAGGGTTTGGAGAGAATTCCAGAGCTTCGGTCCGAGGCAGCTGAAGGCACGGCCGCCAATGGTGGAGCGATTAAAATCGGGGGTATGCAAGAGGCCAGATTTGGAGGAGAGCAGAGATCTCGAAGGGTTGTCGGGCTGGAGGAGGTTTCAGAGATAGGGAGGGACGAGGCCACGGAGGGATTTGAAAGCAAGGATGAGAATTTTTAAATGGAGGCATTCCCGGACTGGAAGCCAATGTAGGTCAGCGAGCACAGGGGTGATGGGAGAACGGGAGTTAGGATACGGGCAGCAGAGTTTTGGATGAGCTCAAGTTTATGGAGGGTGGAAGATGGGAGGCCAGCCAGGAGAGCATTGGAATAGTTAAGTCTCGGGGTAACAAAGGCACGGATGAGAGTTTCAGCAGCAGATGAACTGAGACAGGGGCGGAGACAGGTGATGTTATGGAGATGGAAGTAGGCAGTCTTGGTGATGGAGCGGATATGTGGTCAGAAGCTCATCTCGGGGTCAAATAGGACGTCAAGGTTGTGAACGGTCTGGTCCAGCCTCAGACAGTGACCAGGGTGCGAGACGGAGTCGGTGGCTAGGGAACAGCTAAGAATGTGTGTCGACAGTACTTGTTACAGTGTGGTAGGCACGACTCAGTCTCTGCAGTCTTCTGTTTCCTCCCCATATTCCAGGGCATGCCACTCATTCTGTGCAGCTCAAAAGTATGAGAAACTGAGTCAGACCGACTGGGATTCAAAATGGCCCCGAGTCCAGAACTCCAACAACTGACCTTTTCAGCACTCACTCTAAACAATATTTTAAAGACATTCCCTGGAAAGAATGTGTTTTGTTCAGTCATTTCCCAAGCTTTAACGTTTGGAAGATAAGACTTTGTCAAATTGGTTCAATCCTACGGAACACTGCACCGCATTGGATTCTTACAGTCAGTAACCTTTCAATGGGCTCTCTATTTGGCTCTGTAACTATACTGCACTCACTTACCAGTTTGGACCAAGAGACGGCTTCATTTGAAGATGAATATTGGGAGAAAGAGATGTTGTGGGGCTCAAATGATGTCAATGCCTGCCAGAGTGACGGCTGAATCGAGTATGAATGTCATTGGAACTCTGAGATCCCTGACATACGATTCTTAAAATGCAGTCCATATAGAGGCATGCTTGTAGAAACAAGAAAAAAACAGGCTTGATGGACCTGCTGGTCCTTTCCTGCCCGGTGTTTTCGTCTGTTCATACGTTGGCAGCTTGATCTACCCCCCTCACTCCAGCTTAAGTGCCTACATAATGGGTCAATGTTTGATTGCCACACTTCTCCAGGACTGTTCTTCCCAACCAGGAGTTGGTCCATTTCCTCCTTGAAAGGTTTTGACACACTCTACAAGAAGTGGGCTCGATTTCCCTCCACCATACCTTCCGAATTGCAGCAGCATAACAGCAAAGGAGAAACTGGGGCGAAGACTCCTATTGCTCCAGAGGATTAGACTCTTTGGCCTGAGGGTCCTGAGGTTTATAATTTCATAATCTCCATCACTCTGCTCCCAAGGCCACACAAAGAGCGTTTTAGGTTCCACCTCATTAATTCAGAAACACCAACACTTAAATCAAACAATGAAGCGATTTACAAAACAATGAAAGAGTTAATACAGTACAAGGATGAGCTTCCCTGGGACAAGTGACTTTTTCTCATCGCTTGTATACGTATGTTATAAATTCCCACTGGCGTTCCCAATTCGTTGTTCAAATGGGAGCACACCGATGTATCTGGGGCCTCTCTTTCCAGTCCAATATCCGAAGAACCAGCTTTGTTTCCCTTCTTTGTGAAGTGCACTTTTCCCAAAGGGCCGTTGGTAAATAAATTCCATGTTACAATCAATCTGTTGAGGTGAAATGTGAACCTACACACAGTCTGGATCAGAACAGGTGCTGAGGAAGCATCAATGATAAAATGGAACGATCCCTGTAATCTGTCTTTAAAACCTGAATCCACAGATCCACAGGGAATAGAACGACTCAGTAACTTTCCTGGGAAAGGTCAAAACATAAATTAAACAAACCACTCTGTTCCATCAGGTTCAATTAGCTTCCAACCAGCAAAGAAATCTTCCACGTTCCAGATAAATCAAGTGTGGTGACTCTCCGATTGCAAAAACATTGGGCATTGCATGACCTCTCCAGGGCTCACCATATCAGCAAACGTCCCCTCCACGTAAACAGCAGAGAGAGGGATGAAACTGAGGGCATGGGATGACTTCCTTCTTCTGGTTCTGTTTTCTCTCTTGACTGTGTTTTTATGCCAGCAATTGCCGGAGGGGAACTATAGGCCTGCACCAGGGCTGTCCAGAGACTGGTTTCACTGCAGAGGCTGAGGTTGTAGTCCACAAGTGATCACTCACTAGCTTCCCAATTCAACCTTCTTCCCCCCCCCCCCAAATAAGACCATAAGAGATAGGAGCAGGATTAGGCCATTCGGCCCCTCGAGCCTGCTCCGCCATTTAATGAGATCATGGCTGATCTGATTTTTACCTCAACTCCACTTTCCCGCCCTTTCCCCATATCCTTTGACTCCCTTGCTGATCAAAATTGTGTCTAACTCAGCCTTGAATGTATTCAATGACTCAGCCTCCACAGCTTTTTGGGGTGAAGAATTCCAAAGATTCACGGCCCTCTGGGAGAATATATAATGAAGCTGCAGGACACCACATGGCATTGTGTCTGGGATCTGACTGCAGGGGCGCACAGAGGCTTCAAGATGCAAAAGAATCACCTGGACCCCACCAATCAAATTTGGTGCAGATGCACTGGGGCAGCATGGGCTTCAGTGAAGTACAATATGACTCGAGCTGACTGTTTGAAGGATCTGTTGTAATAAACTGCCTCTGTTCATCACTGCAGCATATGGCTCTGTTTCTCACTTGAATGTTAATTTCACCTGCTTCTCTCCTGCACAGAGGGTAGCTGGGAGACATTTCTACACTTTCCAATGCGCCTTTTTGGAGGCAGAGTACAATGTTGAGAAGCCAAGCAGAAAAAAATTCCAAGTGTGGTCCAATCCCTCCAAACCTCCACCATGGCTCCGGAATGCTGCAGAAGCCCTCGAGGGGTTAAAGCACTTTCCATCATCGCCTTCAGAATCAAAAACAATTTTCAATCGGAAGCAGTAGAAGCAGCCACGCACTCTGCATAGCAATTGGGGTAATTTTATTATCGTATTGACAACACACTGCGGTGGCTGATCCTGTCCGACTCTCGGTGACTGATGGTGATTTAATCCTTGAGCGCTGAGAAGCCACTGAATTTCACATAATATATTTAAACAAGGACTCAAGCAGCATTGGTGCAACTGAGTGCAAAATATGAGCCGTAGGAAGATGGCTGGGACTTTTTGTGTGATTGGAGAGTGGATTTGGTGCGTTACAAAGCCCGAGATCCTTGTCCGAAATCACTCGAATGAGCCAAAGGTGGTGAAAGGCCTATTTCATCCTGGGGGGCGGTGGGGGTGTCGGAGGGATCTGAGACAAATTCAACCAACCCGGCCAAAGGTGGGAGACCTCAATAGTTACACTGACCTCAGCAGGGAAAGTAATGGATTTCAGTTTTGTGGAGAGACTGGAGAAGCTGGGGTCGTTCGCCTTAGAGCAGGGAAGCTTGCGGGAAGATTTAATCCAGGTGTTCAAAATCATGAAGGGTTTTGATACAGTAAATAAGCAGAAACTGTTTCCACTGGCAAAAGGGTCAGTGACCAGAGGACGCAGATTTAAGGTGATTGGCAAAAGAACCAGGAGGAGATGAGGAGAATTTTTTTTTTTAATGCAGCGAGTGGTTATGGAATTCACTGCCTGAAAAGGTGGTGGAAGTAGATTCAATAGTAACTTTCAAAAAGGAATTGGATAAATACTTGAAGGGGAGAAAATTGCAGGGCTATGGGGAAAGAGCTGGGGAGTGGGACGAATTGGGTAGCTCTTTCAAAGAGCCGACACAGGCACGATGGGCCGACTGGCCTCCTTCTGTGCTGTGAATTCTATGATTCTGAGTCATTCAGGGAAGATTTTCCCCGGATCAGTTTTCTCCAAGGATGGGGAAAACCAGAGAGTGCCAAGAATACATCTACAGTGTTCAAAATATTCCTTCAAAATTGGAGGCCTGAGCTCAAATCCAACCAAAACAAGCTTACAATAAAACTCATGACGTTTGGGACGAAGAAGTGCTTGCTGACTTGACATTATTCCGAAATGTACTTATTTAGATGTTGTTGCTCAGTAACATCACCTGCAGATACAAGGCCACGCTGAGGACACCCAGTTCCAACTCTCCATCACAATCCTTGACTCCATGGCCACGTCGGTGTTGCAGAGTGTTTGTCCGATGAGCAACGACCACCTCCAAACAAACATTGGGAAGACTGAAGCCATCTTATCCATCTCCCGCCAAATATATCCATACCCTGACCCCAGCTCTATATTCCTCTCCAGCTGTTACCTCCGGCCGGCTCAGATCTTGCACGGCCTCGGTGTCCTGTTTGACCCAAAGCTGAACTTCGAACCTTGCATCCTATCCATTACCTGGACTGCTTACTTCCACCTCCACAACATTCTTTCTTTCCGCCACCTCACCCCCATCACTGCTGAAACTTTCATCATGTTTTCCTTGCGTCCAACTTGTATTCTTGAATTCCAGGCTTGCATTCCCTCAAGTATGGGAGATTAAAGGGTGATCTAATAAAGGTGTTTAGGATGATTAACGGAGTAGATAGGGTAGATAGAGAGAAACTATTTCCTCTGGTGGGAGAGTCCAGAACACGGGGGCATAACCTTAAAATTAGAGCCAGTCCGTTCAGGAGTGATGTCAGGAAGCACTTCTTCACACAAAGGGGAGTGGAAATCTGGAACTCTCTTCCCCCAAAAAGCTGTTGCGGCTGGGGGTCAATTGAAAATTTCAAAGCTGAGATTGATCGATACATAAGAACATAAGAAATAGGAGCAGGAGTAGGGCACATGGCCCCTCGAACCTGCTCCGCCATTCAATCAGATCATGGCTGATCTTCAACCTCAACTCCACTTTCCTGCCCGATCCCCATATCCCTTGATTCCCCGAGAGTCCAGAAATCTGTCTATCTCAGCCTTGAATATACTCAACGACTCGATAGATTTTTGTTAGGTGAGGATATTAAGGGATATGGAGCAAAGGCGGGTAAATGGAGTTGAGGTGCAGATCAGCCATGATCTAATTACAAAATCCTCTGTGACTTCACCCTCCCCTTCCTCTGCAAATTCATCCAGTCTTAGCCATACTCTTGAGTCCTCCAATTCTGTCCTCCTGTGCATCCACCAGCAGTGGCACAGCCGTCTGCTGTCTCAGCCCCACTCTCTGGTATTCCTTTTCTAAACACCTCCGTCTTGCTGCTTCTTGCCCTGCCTATAAAAGTCTGCTCAGAGCCTTGCTTTCAGCCACCTCTCCTCAGCTCAGCATTTGTATCACTGTTGTGAAGTTGCCCTGGGACATTTTCGACATTAGAGGTGTGATATAAAAAGCTGTTGTTGGAGTGAAAAAACAATTTACACAGTTACTACACAATATAAAGGCATTCCAAAAAACAACAATTTATCGAATGCACTGAGATTTGGAGACTGGATGAACACACGGTCCTCACATTTCTGGGACCAGAGTTTGAATTCTGACTCAAAGCTTGCAAGTCTGCTCTCAGAGTTGGCTCGAAGCAGAATGAGTTTGTGGCAACCTCAACCCAGCTCTCAATGGGCATCACATGTTGGTGCCTAACGTCCAGGACCACTAGAATTTTAAAAAATGTTTCATTCACAATGTTTTCCATTAAGGTCACCCACATCATTCACTGGTTAAAAAGGGCAGGCTTCCCCCCCCCCCACCTCAAAATGGCTCAGTTGGAAAAGGCATTGTGTGATGGAAGCAGGATTGATTTCTGGTGCTGAATGCGACTCAGTTGAGGCACGACATTTGGTCTCTATTTCCCTGAGTGATGGGGTGGACAATGAACCAGCATCCCTGCTCCTGATTACTATCCGGCAATCCCTGCTGGAAATGCAACTGTCTGGACATTGGGCTGAGCTGCAACGACCATGTGGCTGACCCCCTGTCTTGAGGAGAATGGTCACTTGGGTGAGTGGCCAGAAGTTCATGACTTTGAAGTAGAGAAGGAGAGGAGAAAACAAGTGGACATCGACAGAAGAAAAGGAGGACAAGTAATCAGGCACACAGTTCTAGACCATGCTTATGGGAGGCATGGGCCAGCAGCCCAGAGTAACCGTTCCTTGTTATTTTACTTTCCCCCGAATGGAGAAATTCCCCCTCTTTATTTGGCACCTTCCATAAGACGGAACTGACATAAAAGACTATCAATGAGGGATTCCCAGCACCAGACCGTGTCCAATCACTCTGCAGATACCATAGCTTTCTGCTTTGCACAATGTATTCCCTTGAGTGTCGAGGGTGATCTGATCGAGGTGTTTAAAATGTTAAAAAGATTTGATAGGGGAGATGCAGAGAAACAATTTCCTCTGATGGGAGAAATCAAGAACGAGGGGACATAATGTTAAAATTAGAGCGAGGCCATTTTGGAGGGAAATCAGAAAGGATTTTTTTTTTACACAAAGGGTATTAGAAATCTGGAACTCTCTTCCTCGAAAAGGCTGTGGATGCTGGTTGAAACTTTCAAGACTGAGATCGATAGATTTTTATGGGGTAAGGATATCAAGGGATATGGACCTAAAGCAGGTAAATGGAGTTGAGGTACAGATCAGCCACGATCTAATTGAATGGCGGAGCAGGTTCGAGGGGCTGAGTGGCCGACTCCTGTTCCTGTGCACCCAATGGACCACTCCAGCCCCACAAAAACTATACAGCCTGCATTGTGTTTTAATGGCCAGCAGGCGTTGAGCGAACTAATGAGTTCCAATGTAACTTCCACTTTCAGTCATTTTACCATAGATCAGAGACCTAGATTTTTACATCCTCAACACATTTGGAGTTTTAAAAAATACATGAAAATGATCCGTTCAAAAGCAGCGGCAAAACGGTTTGTGAAACAATTTAAAATCATTGAAACACGTCTTATTTGTTGCATTTCCCGAAAGAGTGCTGAGGGATATTTGCTAAAAAATTTTCTGGAATGCATCACTTCTCCTCTCGACTCAGCTGCAAATCAAGGAAGGAATGTTTTGAAGTGAAATTAGAGAAATATTTAATTCATAACATGCTGGGAATTCTTTTCTTAAGTATACGCTCATTTATTTTTGATTTTGATGTTGCACCATTCTCGGGAAGTTAGATCCCAGGGGCAGCTTACAAATTACCCTGCATAACAACAGCACTGCTCTCCAAAACAAAAGAAGCAATTTATTGTGTAAGGCACGATATAAATGCTGATGTTCTATGATGGACACTGAATACAAAAACAAGGAGGTGATAATGAGTCTCGACAAGACATTGCATTCGAACAGTTAAGAATGAAAGACCTTGCCTTTCAGGTCGTCAGGACATCCCAAAGTGTTTCACAACTAATTCATTACTTTTGAAGTTAGCTCAGTCCTCCAACGATGTCAGCCGAGGTTCAATGGCAGCAGGTCATGGATTCAAGCCCCACTGCTGTTATGTGCAACAAAGTCCCAATAACAGCAGCGCGATAAATAGCCAGATAATCTGTTTTTGGTGGCACTCGGTGAGGGATGAATGTTGCTGGGATACCAGGAGAACTCCTCTGGTTTTCTTCGAAAAATATCATGGGATCTTTTATGTCCACCTAAGAGGGCAGATGCTTTTGGTTTAATGCTGTTGGGGAGGGTTTAAACTGAAGTGGCAGGGGGTTGGGAACCGAAGCAGGGAGACAGAGGAAAGCGTGTCAGGAAGGGACAGAAGGTATGGAGTAAAAGGTAAAGGGTTAAAAAAGGAAAAAGCAGGAACTAAGTGTCACAAAACATATTTGAAAGTTCTTTATCTGAATGCACGTAGCATTCGTAACAAAATGGATGAGTTAACCGCACAAATAACTACGTATGGGTATGATCTTGTGGCCATTACAGAAACATGGCTGCAGGGTGACAACGACTGGGAATTAAATATGCCAGGGTATTTAACAATCAGGAAGGACAGGCAGGAAGGAAGGGGAAGTGGGGTGGCTATGTTAATAAAGGAAGGAATCACTGTAATACAGAGAAACGATAATGGGACAAAGGTTCAGGATAATGAAACAGTTTGGGTGGAGATGAGGAATAATAAGGGGAAAAAAACACTAGTGGGCGTAGTATATAGGCCTCCTAATAGTTGCAACTCTGCTGGAAGAAGTATTAATCAGGAAATAGTCGGGGCATGTAATAAGGGAACAGCTATAATTATGGGGGATTTTAACTATCATATTAACTGGGCAAATCAAATTGGGCAGGGCAGCCTTGAGGAAGAGTTTATTGAGTGTATTAGGGATGGATTTCTTGAGCAGTATGTAACTGATCCTACAAGGGGGCAAGCAACCTTGGACCTGGTCCTTTGTAATGAGCCAGGATTAATTAATAACGTCCTAGTTAAGGATCCCCTTGGAATGAGTGACCATAACATGGTTGAATTCCATATCCAATTAGAGGGTGAGAAGGTTGGTTCTCAAACAAGCGTACTGAGCTTGAATAAAGGAGACTATGATGGTATGAGAGCGGAATTGATTAAAGTGGACTGGGAAAATAGATTAAAGGGTAAGACAGTACCTGAGCAGTGGTGTTCATTCAAAGAGTTATTTTACAACATTCAAAAAAAATATATTCCACTGAGGAAAAAAGGGTGTAAAAGAAATGACAGCCATCCGTGGCTAAGTAAAGAAATTAAGGATAGTATCCGACTAAAAACAAGGACATATAGGGTAGCCAAACCTAGTGGGAGGATAGAAGATTGGGAAGTCTTCAAAAGACAGCAAAAAGTAATTAAAGGATTGATTAAGAAAGGGAAGATAGATTATGAAAATAAATTGGCAAAAAATATAAAAACAGATAGCAAGAGTTTCTACAGTTATATAAAAAGAAAAAGGGTGGCTAAGGCAAACGTAGGTCCCTTAGAGGATGAGACCGGGAAATTAATGGTGGGAAACATGGAGATGGCAAAAATGCTGAACAAATATTTTGTTTCAGTCTTTACAGTAGAGGACACTAAGAATATCCCAACACTGGACAAACAGGGGGCTCTGGGGGGGAGGAGCTTAATATGATTAAAATCACTAAGGAATTGGTACTCAGTAAATTAATGGGACTCAAGGTGGATAAATCCCCTGGACCTGATGGCTTACATCCTAGGGTCTTGAGGGAAGTGGCAGTAGGGATTGTGGATGCTTTGGTAATAATTTTCCAAACTTCTCTGGACTCAGCAAAGGTCCCGGCAGATTGGAAAATTGCTAATGTAACACCGTTATTTAAAAAGGGTAGTCGGCAGAAGGCTGGAAATTATAGACCAGTTAGCCTAACATCTGTGGTGGGTAAAATTTTGGAGTCTATTATTAAGGAGACAGTAACGGAACATTTAAATAAACATAATTTAATAGGACAAAGTCAGCATGGCTTTACGAAGGGGAAGTCATGTCTGACAAATTTGCTTGAGTTCTTTGAGGACATAAAGTACAGGGTGGATAAAGGGGAACCAGTGGACGTAGTGTATTTAGACTTCCAGAAGGCATTCGACAAGGTGCCACATAAAAGATTATTGCTCAAGATAAAGAATCACTGGATTGGGGGTAATATTCTGGCATGGGTGGAGGATTGGTTATCTAACAGGAAGCAGAGAGTTGGGATAAATGGTTCATTCTCGGACTGGCAACCAGTAGCCAGTGGTGTTCCGCAGGGGTCGGTGCTGGGTCCCCAACTCTTTACAATCTATATTAACGATTTGGAGGAGGGGACCGAGTGTAACATATCAAAGTTTGCAGATGATACAAAGATTGGAGGGAAAGTAGAGAGTGAGAAGGACATAAAAAACCTACAAGGGGATATAGACAGGCTGGGTGAGTGGGCGGAGATTTGGCAGATGCAATACAATATTGGAAAATGTGAGGTTATGCACTTTGGCAGGAAAAATCAGAGAGCAAGTTATTATCTTAATGGCGAGCAACTGGAAAGTACTGCAGTACAAAGGGATCTGGGGGTCCTAGTGCAAGAAAATCAAAAAGTTAGTATGCAGGTGCAGCAGGTGATCAAGAAGGCCAATGGAATGTTGGATTTTATTGCTAGGGGGATAGAATCTAAAAACAGGGAGGTATTGCTGCAGTTGTATAAGGCATTGGTGAGACCGCACCTGGAATACTGCATACAGTTTTGGTCTCCATACTTAAGAAAAGACATACTTGCTCTCGAGGCAGTACAAAGAAGGTTCACTCGGTTAATCCCGGGGATGAGGGGGTGGACATATGAGGAGAGGTTGAGTAGATTGGGACTCTACTCGTTGGAGTTCAGAAGAATGAGAGGCGATCTTATTGAAACATATAAGATTGTGAAGGGGCTTGATCGGGTGGATGCGGTAAGGATGTTCCCAAGGATGGGTGAAACTAGAACTAGGGGGCATAATCTTAGAATAAGGGGCTGCTCTTTCAAAACTGAGATGAGGAGAAACTTCTTCACTCAGAGGGTAGTAGGTCTGTGGAATTTGCTGCCCCAGGAAGCTGTGGAAGCTACATCATTAAATAAATTTAAAACAGAAATAGACAGTTTCCTAGAAGTAAAGGGAATTGGGGGTTATGGGGAGCGGGCAGGAAATTGGACATGAAGCTGAGTTCGGATCGGTCAAGGCCCTGTGGGTGGCGGAGTGGGCCCAGGGGCTGAGTGGCCGGGTTCTGCTTCTACTTCTTGTGTTCTTTAGATTTGAGGTTAGGATCAGATCAGCCATGATCTTATTGAATGGCGGAGCAGGCTCGAGGGGCCGATTGGCCTACTCCTGCTCCTATTTCTTATAATGTCTCATCTGAGAGACAGCACCTCTGACAGTGCAGCACTCCCTCAAGTACTGCACTGAACATGTCAGCCTAGATTATGCGCTCAAGTCTCTGGAGTGGGGTTTGAACCCATGATCTGCTACCATTGAGCCTCGGCTGACACAGTTGGAGGACTGAGCCCCATTTTTAGGCACTCGATTGCAGAAAGGATATTGCATCCATGGAAAGGATGACACCAGGGATAAGAGTTGCGATGAGAGACTTGGAAAGCTCGGGTTGTGTTCACTGGAGCTGAAAGGTTAAGGGGAATCTAATAGAAATATTTACAATTATCAAAAAGTTTGAAAGGGCAAATACTTCAACATTATTTCCAGTGGATGATGAATCAGTAACAAGGGATTACTGCTAAAAGCATAAAGGGAGAGGTTAGAATAGGTTTTTCTTTCATGCAGAAGTAAAACTGCAATATGGCTATTGAAGCCAAGTCAATCAGAGAAAAAGATTAAGAGAGGATTAAATAAAAACCTGAAGAAGAACAATATTAAAATGGAAAAAACAGGGAAATGAGATTGGAAGCAGATAACTCTAAAATGGAGCTCATACCAACACAGGCACTTCTGTGTGCTGCCTTTTCTGAGATTCTTCACTGATTATTATTGCAATAGTTATGTTTTACAGACTCCATCACTCCCCCCATGACTATCGACCGCACCCCCCCTCCCCGAGAGTTTTCAGTTCCAGTGCACAGGTGCTAACCTTGCAACATCATATGTCTTGCAGCTCTGAGCAAAATGGTGATTAAGAAGCAGTGCCTTCCTGTCGCTAGCAAGGTGACCCTGAGATAAATTTGTTCGCAATTGTATACATCATTGCCTGGTTAAATCAGTTTTGCTCTCCCTCCATCAGCCGTGCACTTCATCTTCCTCCATAACCAACTCTTTCTGTGTCTGTGTCTGTGTCTGGCCTTGATATTTTGCTGTCTGATGCATACATTTCAGTGCAATCTGAAAACATGTTGAAGGAATGGGCACAATGTGCAAAAGGTAACAAATGAGAAGGACAGAGATGTTGAAATGATCCCCGTTGCAACATTTGTTATCTCCTTAACTTTAAATTGCTATCAAACTCACCTTGCGATCATCGCATTAATCTTAGAAAGAGCCATGGAAGTTTCTGTCCAATATGATGAATGTAACCTTCACATCGACAGACACGGAGTGTCATAATCACACCGCTGTCGTGAAGTTATATGATAAAGACGCCTGCTTGAACTTGAGCTTTTGCTGTTCATACCTCTGTGAGATACCGGCATGTCAGCAGTGCAAATACACCCTGGCACCAACAGCTGAGGAACAGCTCATAGGGAAACCGCACCTGCAAGCCTCCTCTCCAGAGATCTTCAGAGCAAAGAGAGAGAGAAAGGCATTGGGAGCATGCAAAACAGATGGAGATTTCAGAATGGGTTTCTGCAGCATACCTTCCCTCCCGCAAGATCCTGGTCCTCATTTTCAAATCCCTCCACGTTCGTGCTCTACCCTATTACGATAATCTTCTCCAGCTATACAACCCTGCCCACATCTTTTGTTCCTCTGTACATGAACGAATGTTTTTTTTCCCTTGCTGCCTCCTCTCTGCCATTAAAGACTGATCATTCAGTCAGTGATATCTGCAATTCTCTACCACAAATACTTTGATACAGTTCTTCTCTCATTGGTTTCCAAGGTCTCCGAAACCCTTTGTCCATGTTTCCTCATTTTCTTTCCGCTGAGTGTTTACTTTTCCACTCGGCTAAATGCTAAAAGACATTTCTGTTACATGAGAAGTGTTAAGAACACAGGAACATCGGAACAGGAGTAGACCATTCAGCCCCTCGTGCCTGCTCCGCCATTTGATAAGATCATGGCTGATCTGTGATCTAACTCCATAAACCTGCCTTTGGCCCATATTCCTAAATACCTTTGGTTGCCAAAAAGCTATCTATCTCAGATTTAAATTTAGCAATTGAGCTAGTATCAATTGCCGTTTGCGGAAGAGAGTTCCAAACTTCTACCACCCTTTGTGTGTAGAAATGTTTTCTAATCTCACTCCTGGAAGGTCTGGCTCTAATTTTTAGACTGTGCCCCCTACTCCTAGAATCCCCAACCAGCGGAAATAGTTTCTCTCTATCCACCCTATCTGTTCCCCTTAATATCTTATAAACTTCAATCAGATCACCCCTTAACCTTCGAAACTCTGGAGAATACAACCCCAATTTGTGTAATCTCTCCTCGTAACTTAATCCTTGAAGTCCGGGTATCATTCTAGTAAACCTACGCTGCACTCCCTCCAAGGCCAATATGTCCTTCCGAAGGTGCGGTGCCCAGAACTGCTCACAGTACTCCAGGTGCGGTCCAACCAGGGTTTTGTATAGCTGCAGCATAACTTCTGCCCCCTTGTACTCTAGTCCTCGAGATATAAAGGCCAGCATTCCATGAGCCTTCTGGTTGGGGAAATGGAAGTTCGAATATTCCACCCCCCCGCCCCACTTCAAACATGACACCCACAGATGACCCTCGCTTGACCTCGAAATCTCCTGGTGAGCTCTCAATGCCTCACAGATCACAGATTTAGTAACTGCATGACCCACTTTGGGCAAAGGACACAGGCAAAAGGTGCCAGGTTCAATTCCCAGACTGTGCTGAGTTCGCAGTCACACCATCAGTTGGGGTACCACATTTGACCTCCAAGTGACCCCTAATGTCCTTTAGGGAAGGAAACCTGCAGTCCTTACCCGGTCTGGCCTATATGTGACACCAGACCCACAGCAATGTGGTTGATCCTTAATTGCCCTCTGAAATGGCCGAGCAAGCCACTCAGTTGTAAAATCTCGCTAAAAAAAAGTCATAATAAGAATA
This sequence comes from Heptranchias perlo, assembly GCF_035084215.1. Taxonomy (NCBI): domain Eukaryota; kingdom Metazoa; phylum Chordata; class Chondrichthyes; order Hexanchiformes; family Hexanchidae; genus Heptranchias; species Heptranchias perlo. The sequence continues at coordinate 46,657,703 of NC_090344.1, forward strand.
AAACCAGATGGACCACCCGGCATCGGACCACTAGGCACCGGACACGACAAAGGCAAACCAAGCTCAGTCGACCCTGCAAAGTCCTCCTCACTAACACCTGGGGACTTGTGCCAAAATTGGGAGAGCTGTCCCACAGACTCGTCAAGCAACAGCCTGACATAGCCATACTCACAGAATCATACCTTTCAGCCAACGTCCCAGACTCTTCCATCACCATCCCTGGGTCTGTCCTGTCCCACCGGCAGGACAGACCCACCAGAGGTGGCGGTACAGTGATATACAGTCAGGAGGGAGTGGCCCTGGGAGTCCTCAACATTGACTCTGGACCCCATGAAATCTCATGGCATCAGGTCAAACATGGGCAAGGAAACCTCCTGCTGATTACCACCTACCGTCCTCCCTCAGCTGATGAATCAGTCCTCCTCCATGTTGAGCACCACTTGGAGGAAGCACTGAGAGTGGCAAGGGCACAGAATGTACTCTGGGTGGGGGACTTCAATGTCCATCACCAAGAGTGGCTCAGTAGCACCATTACTGACCGAGCTGGCCGAGTCCTGAAGGACATAGCTGCCAGACTGGGCCTGCGGCAGGTGGTGAGCGAACCAACACGAGGGAAAAACTTACTTGACCTCGTCCTCGCCAATCCACCTGTCGCAAATGCATCTGTCCATGACAGTATTGGTAGGAGTGACCACCGCACAGTCTTCGTGGAGACGAAGTCCCATCTTTGCACTGAGGATACTATCCAACGTGTTGTGTGGCACTCCCGCCGTGCTAAATGGGATAGATTCAGAACAGATCTATCAGCTAAAAACTGGGCGTCCATAAGGTGCTGTGGGCCATCAGCAGCAGCAGAGTTGTATTCCAGCACAATCTGTAACCTCATGGCCCGGCATATTCCTCACTCTACTGTTACCAACAAGCCATGGGATCAACCCTGGTTCAATGAGGAGTGTAGAAGAGCATGCCAGGAGCAGAACCAGGCGTACCTAAAAATGAGGTGCCAACCTGGTGAAGCTACAACTCATGCATGCATGCTTAACAGCAGAAGCAACATGCTATACATAGAGCTAAGCGATTCCACAACCAACGGATCAGATCAAAGCTCTGCAGTCCTGCCACATCCAGTCGTGAATGGTGGTAGACAATTAAACAACTAACGGGAGGAGGAGGCTCTGCAAACATCCCCATCCTCAATGATGGCGGAGTCCAGCACGCGAGTGCAAAAGACAAGGCTGAAGCATTTGCAACAATCTTCAGCCAGGAGTGCCGAGTGGATGATCCATCTCAGCCTCCTCCCGATATCCCCACCATCACAGAAGCCAGTCTTCAGCCAATTCGATTCACTCCACGGGATATCAAGAAATGGCTGAGTGCATTGGATACAGCAAAAGCGATGGGCCTCGACAACATCCCAGCTGCAGTGCTGAAGACTTGTGCTCCAGAACTAGCCGCGCCTCTAGCCAAGCTGTTCCAGTAATTAGGGATGGGCAATAAATGCTGGCCTCGCCAGCGATGCCCACATCCCATGAACGAATAAAAAAAAAAGCTGAAGAAGGGGATGAGCTGGAGTTTTCATATCTTACTGTTGCCCAGTGACCCCTGCCGGAAAAGTGCATGGATGTCAGCTGACAATGGCATCAAGCTTGCCTTTGATGGCCCCTTCACAACTAAACTATTGCCCGACACTCAGTGTCTAGGTACTCTGATGAAAAAATGGCCATTTAGTCCAAATACCAGTTGGCAGCCAGCACCCATAGAACCGTATCCTGGCACGAGCCAGAGACTTCAGGAAAGGAGGGGAGAGAACTGGTCAAAGATTGTGTTGCAGTGAGAGGGTTGACAAAGAGCAACCTTGGGATGAGTATCTTGTGGTTAACAGGACAAATACCAACCCAGCTGCGAGCTCTGAACCTGCTGGTGCTGCTGTAATAATAGAAATTTTTGCAAGGTCTGTTAAATGTTGAGGTCACAACTGCATGTCCTGGATCCTCCTTCACTTCTCAGACAAACTGGTGACAGAAACTAACGGCAGCTCTCTCAGGACCCACACCTGGTCAGCCAGGCAGGCACGAGTGCTCATGACGCACTTTGCCAACTGGGCAAAGTAACACCTGGAATTTGTCCCTTGTTCCGTGGCCACGCGATGCCTGCAGAAACCTTCAGTTCCGAAAGGTTTCACTGCAGGATGACTTGTTCTCCATCAGTATGAGAAGCATCATCACTGGCACAGGAATGAAGGCAGGTACAATATCGCTCACATGAGTTGAATTTTATGTTTTTTTGGGGGGGTGCTGTGAGCCAGGAGGTTATTGGTGTTACCGAGTTTTGCAGTGTGTTGGCACTTTGTGCAAGACTGTGTCCCACAATAATTCTGGTGGATAATCAGAACGACAGGTAACGCAGATAACAGAGGTTCCAGTGTCTCAATAAAAAGAAAAGGTCAACCAACAGGACGAATGTATTTTTTGTGACAGAAAGTGTAATTGGATTATTTTTGAGAATAAGGGCACACTGTCCTGCAGATTTTCCCAGAATTTTCTGCTTCCCCCACTGCCCACACAAGCTGGTGGTCGATCACTGCGCCAGCCCGTAGTGGGACTCACCAAAGTCCTGAAACAAAACAGCAAAACCACCTTTACACTGGCTGCAAACAGGGAGCAGCCGGAGGCCCACCGAAGAACCTGCACAGCTTTAAAAGAAAATTTAAATCAACATGTGTAGCAATGGCACACGCTTTTGTGTCTCAGATAAAAGTTACTGCAGAACAATATCAGCTGTTGTCCCTCCCCAGCGGCTATGCTTTGACAGCACCTCACACCATCCAGGGTGAACCTGTCTCATTCCATTAACATCTTGAAGCAACCGAGTCAGTGGGAATAAAACTCGGGAGAGATGTCAAAACGGGCTGCCGATTCGCCACCACCCGTTTTACACCGTCACACAAAGTCAGAATGAGCCCGGAGAGACAGAAAACAGAGGATGGGTGACTGGGAAGTCCAGATGGAGTGTGTGAAAATGATGGACTCTGTGTGAGCGAGTATGATCTCAGGGAAGGATGTGTGCATGTGAGAGTCCCTTCTCAATCCCTTCCATTATTCTCATTGCCTGAGTGCATGGTCTGATTTGCAGTGTACTGAGGCTGCAGCACAGAACACAGTGAAATCAGTGTTATCTCATGTACGAAGCAGAAACACAAACAGACTGAACGAGAAGCACAATCTGCCTCAGGCACCTTGGGGCAAAATATCAATCTGGCAAGACGAATGCACACGGCAAAGATCGTTTTTCATCTGTGGCTCATTATCCAGCGACAGTGTGGATGCAATGCTCTGCCCTCTGACGCTGCCCAGCTAACAATAGCTTCTGTTGACGTGCTGTCTCAATGTGCAGGTTTGGAAAATCTCACCAATTCTGCCCCATTTCACTTTGTTGAGTTAAGGCCAGGTGAATTTAAGTCGTATTAGTTTGGGTTTAAACTGCATCGATTGTATGAGGAAGGGAAGACAGAGAGATAAGTGTTGAAGTCCTGAGAAAGAGAGAATGGAGAGCAGGGAGTGGGGCGTTGAGTCTTGATTTTAACACAGTAATGATGTGAGGAGGAGGAAAAGCGTGCAGGACATGGTATTTGAGGCTTTGGAGGAACCAGAGCAGCAATGATCAACAAAATAGAGGGAGAAAGATTGGAGACTCGGAGAATCAGTTTTAATAACGCATGAGATATGTGAGTTCCATTCAAGTTCAGAGGAGGTGGTGTCGCTACAAATAAAGAAAGACTTGCATTTCTATAGCACCTTTCACAACCTCAGGACGTCCCAAAGTGCTTTACAGCCAATGAGGTACTTTTCCGTGGAGTCACTGCTATAATGTAGGAAATGCTGAATTCGAAAGGATTAAAAGGTGGATGAATTGAAGGTGAGAGGTCACAGTGAGAAACATGAAGAATGGTTCACCATTGAAGAATTGAAGGAAATGCAATTTTCATTTTTTTTTATTCGTTCATGGGATGTGGGCGTCACTGGCGAGGCCGGCATTTACTGCCCATCCCTCATTGCCCTTGAGAAGGTGGTGGTGAGAGGCCATTTCAGAGGGTGATTAAGAATCAACCACACTGCTGTGGGTCTGGAGTCACATGTGGGCCAGACCAGGTAAGGACGGCAGGTTTCCATCCCTAAAGGACACCAGTGAATCAGATGGGTTTTCACAACAATCTGGCAATTTCATGGCCACAATTACTGATACAGGTTTTTTTGTTAAATTCCACAATTTTTAAATTTAATTAATTGAATTTAAATTCCCGAGCTGCCATGGTGGGATCTGAACTCATGACTCTGGATGATTCGTCCAGGCCTCTGGATTACTCGTCCAATAGCATAACCACGATGCTACCGTACCCAATTGCTCTGTTGAAAGTCATAAGGGGGATCAAGATTTGGTGATTCCAGCTCAGGGTCCTGAAGGCTGATGAAATCACCCATATAGCAGGACTCGGGCAAAGCAGCACCAATCAGGAATTGAACCAGTGGCCTCCCTGGCCTGTGCACTGCAGCGCCAGATGAGGTACATGAATCCACTGAGTCATCAAGGGGCAGCTCGAAGAATAATTAAATACTGCAAGCTCTTCCAGAAACTGAACTGTACCAAGAACGATAATGAACCTTTTCCTCCTGGCCCTGCCCCTGAACAATGTTTTTTCCCCTTTGAGCACCAAAAATGGGCTCAGGAGAAATGGCTGCTGAAGTATGAGTTGAACATCAGCCAGGGAAGGTTTCAGTTTCAAGTTGCTGCAACTCACAATCAACAGAAATGGCTTGAGCACCACCCACAGAGACACTCAACTCGATGAGCCTTCTTCCTTGCTGTTGTATTTTTCAATGATCAGGAGGCTCCCACTTTAAATTAAAAAATGAAAAACATAGAAGTTTACAACATGGAAACAGGCCCTTCGGCCCATCTTTGTAACAGGGACATAATTTGTTCAACAAGAACAGGGGGCTAAACATTTGGCCTTGGAGTCACTGATGGGGAGGAGTGGCGATGGGGGATGGGGGTGGTGAAGGTGGGCGAGGGCAGATGTCACATTGAGATGTGACTCGACATTTTTAATCAAAATTTATTCCAATTGGGAGCCCAGTAAAACATTACACCTCATCTACCTTGTGATAAAATTGCTCCATCATTGGCGGCCGTGCCTTCAGCTGCTGAGGCCCCAAGCTCTGGAATTCCCTCCCTAAATCTTTCCACCTCTCTAACTCTCTCTCCTCCTTAAAGACGCTCCTTAAAACCTCTACCTCTTTGACCAAGCTTTTAGTCACCTGTCCTAATATCCCCTTATGTGGCTCGGTGTCAAATTTTGTTTGATGATCGATCCTGTGGAGTTCCTTGGGACTTTTTACTATGTTAAAGGCGCTATATAAATGCAAGTTGTTGTTGTGCTGTTGGGGGGAGGGGAACACAACGGGTCTGAGGAATAGCCCTGTGAGATTGTACACTTCATTTCTGTTGTGATACGGGGAAGGGGTAGCCGATGAGTTAATCCACGACAGTGGGAGGACCAGCTCACAGCGAGACTTTGCACTTCATGTACATTATAATATCGAGGGAGGGGAAGCCCACTGAGACTGTCCACCTCATTGACATTGTAATATGGGGAGCAGTGGGATAAAGGATAGTTCAGTGAGACTGGAAACCTCATCTCCATTGGGGGTGAGGAAGGAGCAGTCCATTGAGGTTGTGGATCTCGTTTATACTGAGTTGTGGGAGGGTGGACAGCAGGAAATTAGAGGTACCCAAAGAGATCAGAATCAGATCATTCTTTATGCTTCAATAAAATAGTGCAGCAATATATTAAAATGATGACTAATATGATATAAAATCTGATTTTATTATTTTGATATGATAAGCTATCAGCCTTGGTTCAGTGGGTAGCTCTCTCGCCTCTGAGTCACAAGGTTGTGGGTTTGAGTCCCACTCCACAAACTTGAGCACGAAATCTAGGCCGACACTCCACTGCAGTACTGAGGGAGTGCTGCACGGTCGGAGGTGCCGCCTTTCAGATGAGATGTTAAACCGAGGCCCTGTCTGCCCTCTGAGGTGGATGTAATAGATCCCATCGTACTCTTCGGAGAAGAGCAGGGGAGTTTCTCCCCGGCGTCCTGGCCAATATTTATCCCTCAAACAACACCTAAAAACAGGTTGTCTGGTCATTTATTTCATTGCTGTTTGCGGGAGCTTGCTGTGTGTAAATTGACTGCCACATTTCCTACATTGCAACAGAGACGACATGTCAAAAAGTACTTTGTTGGCTGTAAAGGGCTTTGGGATGTTCTGAGGTCATGAAGGTCGCTATCGAAACACAAGTTCTTTCTTCTTTCATTATATTAGAATAAATAACAGTGGATCTCCAAGACATAACCATCATTTTAACTCCTGCAATACAGACCGTGCTCATTCCCAGTAAAATTCACTCTTCCTGTCAGACTCCACCTTACACCTTCCTGGGGCTCATAAAACTGTCAAAACTGCTCTTGCTCCACGCTGGGAGATATATCACCCAAATGCTCAGCCTCAAGGGTTCAAACCCTGCAGCTCACTCCTGGCGACATCTATAATATTCAACTGCAATAACATGCAGCAGAATGATAGCTGTTACATTGGAATGACAATCAGGTGAATTGTCGGATGATGATACACTCTGTAGGATTTCAGAATGATGCGGTTAGAACTACAGGCAGAGAAACAAATTCAGACTGTGCTGGCGGCCTGGCCCCAGACTCCAGTTGTTTGTGTAGTTTCAGAGTCTGGAGAAAAGCCAAAGGCAGTGTGGACATAATCTATATACCAAGGGCAAATGACTAATTAATTGCTGCTTATACTGTACCTTCCACTGCCTGGTGGGAAGCTGCCAATCCACAAAAGGTGCATTAAAACTCTCATCAATTCGCAGTCAATTGATCTTTTGCTCATTTTCTCTGGGTTCAGTCATAAAGTCGAGATTACCATCTGGCTCTTTGGGCACCCAAACCTGCCCTCATCAATGAGAATCTCAGCACCAGGCATCAACCATCACGCTGTCTGCAAGTGGATAAACCCATTCGATCTCTTTGAAAGCCATCGTTAACTGAACTTTTCGTTTTGGATGTGCCTGCTATATGGTAACTGTCTGAATCCCAGCTCACCAGCAGGGATTGAAGTGGGAGTCTCGTCATTGGTGTGCCTTTTGAAGAAGGATTCTCATTCTTACTATCTCTTAACTTAAGAAGATGAAAACAAATCTGGAGCGAGAAGAGCTCGCTTGGTTCATCGACCCAGAGTCCCTCTTTAATTATTCTGTCATGGACTTCTCCCCCATCACCATCGGTTGATCTCCTCATTTAAAGAAACTGCAAGGGTTAATTCCATGATCTCCGATTCTCCAACTCAGGTAAGTAACTGATATTGTTCTCACCAGAATATGGAAGGTTTCACATCTCATTCTTTCCCCTCTTATCATATCTGGCACCATATTTTGATTCAATTGCAATTGCCATTCTGCTGACCCTCCCACAAATTCTGCCCATCACAACTGGCACCCTGATGAGTCCAAACCAATTTTACCCCTGCAGTTAAATTCTGTAAATCCATTATCAGAGGTTACAAAACCAACCTTATTGGAAAAAAGGTTTCAATCACCTGTCCATCTAATTTCCTGTCAAAACAATCTCTTCTAACTTATCCAAATCCACCTTTCCACCCTCTTTAAATGGGACAGTTGGTGTTCTCCTCAACTGCAAGTCATTTCCTTTGCTCACTTTTCCCCTCTAACTCAAGCGATGTTGATCTTGGTGAAGAACCTCTCTTCATTGCTCCATTCTGTTCAAGCATCAGGATCATCCTCAAATTTCAGCCAAATAATCTGTATCCTGTACTGTGGACTCCAGTAAGACCCCAGGCCCCGATGTGACCCCTCCATTGTCGGCTCCTGAAATGATGTCTGCTTTTTCTCCAATCTCCCTTCCACCAGTTCACCTTTCCTTCTCATTGGGCATTTGGTCAAGTTCACCCTATCTTTACGTGAGGCGATCCCTCTTTCAATTCTAATTACTGGCCTTTACATCAGTCCTTTCGAAAGTTATGGAAACTGAAGTTACATTCGGCGTATGCAGAAACAGATGGATATTTTCAATCTCTCTTTCTTTAATGTAAGCATGCAACTTACAGAGGAGGCTGCAATTTAAATATGGTATGAGCCATGGGCTGTGGGATCTCACACAAGGTGTGAGCAACAGATGCAGTGTGTCAAACAGAGGGTAGGTCACAGGTCGCAGTGTGTCAAACAGAGGGTAGGTCACAGGTCGCAGTGTGTCACACAGAGGGTAGGTCACAGGTCACAGTGTGTCACACAGAGGGTAGGTCACAGGTCGCAGTGTGTCACACAGAGGGCAGGTCACAGGTCGCAGTGTGTCACACAGAGGGTAGGTCACAGGTCGCAGTGTGTCACACAGAGGGTAGGTCACAGGTCGCAGGGTGTCACACAGAGGGTAGGTCACAGGTCGCAGTGTGTCACACAGAGGGTAGGTCACAGGTCACAGTGTGTCACACAGAGGGTAGGTCACAGGTCGCAGTGTGTCACACCGAGGGTAGGTCACAGGTCGCAGTGTGTCACACAGAGGGCAGGTCACAGGTCGCAGTGTGTCACACAGAGGGTAGGTCACAGGTCGCAGGGTGTCACACAGAGGGTAGGTCACAGGTCGCAGGGTGTCACACAGAGGGTAGGTCACAGGTCGCAGTGTGTCACACAGAGGGTAGGTCACAGGTCGCAGGGTGTCACACAGAGGGTAGGTCACAGGTCGCAGTGCGTCACACAGAGGGTAGGTCACAGGTCGCAGGGTGTCACACAGAGGGAAGGTCACAGGTCGCAGTGTGTCACACAGAGGGTAGGTCACAGGTCGCAGTGTGTCACACAGAAGGCAGGTCACAGGTCGCAGTGTGTCACACAGAGGGAAGGTCACAGGTCGCAGTGTGTCACACAGAGGGCAGGTCACAGGTCGCAGTGTGTCACACAGAGGGTAGGTCACAGGTCGCAGTGTGTCACACAGAGGACAGGTCACAGGTCGCAGTGTATCACACAGAGGGTAGGTCACAGGTCGCAGTGTGTCACACAGAGGGTAGGTCACAGGTCGCAGTGTATCACACAGAGGGCAGGTCACAGGTCGCAGTGTGTCACACAGAGGGAAGGTCACAGGTCGCAGTGTGTCACACAGAGGGAAGGTCACAGGTCGCAGTGTGTCATACAGAGGGTAGGTCACAGGTCGCAGTGTGTCACACAGAAGGCAGGTCACAGGTCGCAGTGTGTCACACAGATTGTAGGTCAGAGGTCGCAGTGTGTCACACAGAGGGTAGGTCACAGGTCGAGTGTGTCACACAGATGGTAGGTCAGAGGTCGCAGTGTGTCACAGGGGGTAGGTCAGAGGTCGCAGTGTGTCACACAGAGGGTAGGTCAGAGTTTGCAGTGTGTCACAGGGGTAGGTCACAGGTCGCAGTGTGTCACACAGAGGGCAGGTCACAGGTCGCAGTGTGTCACACAGAGGGCAGGTCACAGGTCGCAGTGTGTCACACAGAGGGCCGGTCACAGGTCGCAGTGTGTCACACAGAGGGCAGGTCACAGGTCGCAGTGTGTCACACAGAGGGCAGGTCACAGGTCGCACTGTGTCACACAGAGGGCAGGTCACAGGTCGCAGTGTGTCACACAGAGGGCAGGTCACAGGTCGCAGTGTGCCACACAGAGGGCAGGTCACAGGTCGCAGTGTGTCACACAGAGGGTCGGTCACAGGTCGCAGTGTGTCACACAGAGGGCAGGTCACAAGTCGCAGTGTGTCACACAGAGGGTAGGTCACAGGTCGCAGTGTGTCACACAGAGGGTAGGTCACAGGTCGCAGTGTGTCACACAGAGGGTAGGTCACAGGTCGCAATGTGTCACACAGAGGGTAGGTCACAGGTCGCAGGGTGTCACACAGAGGGTAGGTCACAGGTCGCAGTGTGTCACACAGAGGGTCGGTCACAGGTCGCAGTGTGTCACACAGAGGGTAGGTCACAGGTCGCAGTGTGTCACACAGAGGGTAGGTCACAGGTCGCAGTGTGTCACACAGAGGGTAGGTCACAGGTCGCAATGTGTCACACAGAGGGTAGGTCACAGGTCGCAGGGTGTCACACAGAGGGTAGGTCACAGGTCGCAGTGTGTCACACAGAGGGTCGGTCACAGGTCGCAGTGTGTCACACAGAGGGCAGGTCACAGGTCGCAGTGTGTCACACAGAGGGTAGGTCACAGGTCGCAGTGTGTCACACAGAGGGTAGGTCACAGGTCGCAGTGTGTCACACAGGGAGTAGGTCACAGGTCGCAGTGTGTCACACAGACTGTAGGTCACAGGTCGGAGTGTGTCACACAGACTGTAGGTCACAGGTCGGAGTGTGTCACACAGAGGGTAGGTCGCAGGTCGCAGTGTGTCACACAGAGGGTAGGTCACAGGTCGCAGTGTGTCACACAGAGGGTAGGTCACAGGTCGCAGTGTGTCACACAGAGGGTAGGTCACAGGTCGCAGTGTGTCACACAGGGAGTAGGTCACAGGTCGCAGTGTGTCACGCAGAGGGTAGGTCACAGGTCGCAGTGTGTCACACAGAGAGTAGGTCACAGGTCGCAGTGTGTCACGCAGAGGGCAGGTCACAGGTTGCAGTGTGTCACACAGAGGGCATGTCACAGGTCGCAGTGTGTCACACAGACTGTAGGTCACAGGTCGCAGTGTGTCACACAGAGGGTAGGTCACAGGTCGCAGTGTGTCACGCAGAGGGTAGGTCACAGGTCGCAGTGTGTCACACAGAGAGTAGGTCACAGGTCGCAGTGTGTCACACAGAGGGCAGGTCACAGGTTGCAGTGTGTCACACAGAGGGCATGTCACAGGTCGCAGTGTGTCACACAGAAGGCAGGTCACAGGTCGCAGTGTGTCACACAGAGGGTAGGTCACAGGTCGCAGTGTGTCACACAGAGGGCAGGTCACAGGTCGCAGTGTGTCACACAGAGGGCAGGTCACAGGTCGCAGTGTGTCACACAGAGGGTAGGTTACAGGTCGCAGTGTGTCACACACAGGGTAGGTCACAGGTCGCAGTGTGTCACACAGAGGTTAGGTCACAGGTCGCAGTGTGTCACACACAGGGTAGGTCACAGGTCGCAGTGTGTCACACAGAGGGCAGGTCACAGTTCGCAGTGTGTCACACAGAGGGTAGGTCAGAGGTCGCAGTGTGTCACACAGAGGGTAGGTCACAGGTCGCAGTGTGTCACACAGATGGTAGGTCAGAGGTCGCAGTGTGTCACAGGGGGTAGGTCAGAGGTCGCAGTGTGTCACACAGAGGGTAGGTCAGAGTTTGCAGTGTGTCACAGGGGTAGGTCACAGGTCGCAGTGTTTCACACAGATTGTAGGTCAGATGTCGCAGTGTGTCACACAGAGGGTAGGTCACAGGTCGAGTGTGTCACACAGATGGTAGGTCAGAGGTCGCAGTGTGTCACAGGGGGTAGGTCAGAGGTCGCAGTGTGTCACACAGAGGGTAGGTCAGAGTTTGCAGTGTGTCACAGGGGTAGGTCACAGGTCGCAGTGTGTCACACAGAGGGTAGGTCAGAGGTCGCAGTGTGTCACACAGATGGTAGGTCAGAGGTCGCAGTGTGTCACAGGGGGTAGGTCACAGGTCGCAGTGTGTCACACAGAGGGTAGGTCAGAGGTCGCAGTGTGTCACACAGAGGGTAGGTCAGAGTTTGCAGTGTGTCACACAGAGGATAAGCGATCAGCTGCTGTATCACAGAGAGAAGAGGCCACAGGCTGCTAGATATCAAAGGATGATAAACTGAGTGACATTTATATTTATCTCATCACTTAGGTTGCTGTATCAAACAGAATAATTCAAGGATTTGTGACAGCCCAAGTCTTGTGGCAGTCTGAAGCTGTCTCTGGATTCCCAGTCAATCTGGTTGCATCTCATACCTTGGGCAATTAGCTGAGTCTTCAACCCAGATGTTTCCCTTTCACACTTATCTATTGGTGTGAGAGTGGTTGTGAGAATGTGAGTGGTTTTGAAGGGGACGTGTGTCAGTGCATGTGTGTTGGTGAGTGGTGGGGTGAGGGTGGGGGTTAGGGGAGTGGATTTACCGTATTTTTGCCAGTTAATTGTTGACAGTAAGGACCCATCAGACACCGGGGGCAGCAGCTTTTACAATCAAAACAACACGACTTAAACTGCAAAGGTATTTAACATGTGATCTAAACAGCAGTGATGTCAGCATTTATTTCATTGCCCAGTACAGATAACAAGCTATCCCTGTACGCATTGAGAGCTCGACCTCAGCCCCAAGGGAATGACCACACCCAGCAGTCAGCCGAGGCAAATGGTGACAGCTGGCATGTGGCCCAGATGAAAGGGTAGGTTCTCCACAAGCCCCGAGATAATATGAAACCTTCCACATTAGTGATGAACAGCACACCCTGTATCTTGCAGAAGGGAACTACAGCCGCTTCATGTTCCAGTGAAAAAAAAAATTTGGCCGGGTTTTCTTCGGCAACAGCATCCACTGGATATGTTATGGGCAACAGCACCACTGGATACGTTATAGGCAACAGCACCACTGGATACATTTTGGGCAACAGCACCACTGGATACGTTATCGGCAACAGCACCACTGGATACATTTTGGGCAACAGCACCACTGGATACATTTTGGGCAACAGCACCACTGGATACGTTATAGGCAACAGCACCACTGGATACATTATAGGCAACAGCACCACTGGATACGTTATAGGCAACAGCACCACTGGATACGTTATAGGCAACAGCACCACTGGATACGTTATAGGCAACAGCACCACTGGATACGTTATGGGCAACAGCATCCACTGCCGACATTGTAGACAACAGCAACCACTGGATACATTTTGGGCAACAGCACCACTGGATACGTTATAGGCAACAGCATCCACTGCCGACATTGTCGGCAACAGCAACCACTGGCTACATTACAGGCAATTGAATCACTGGATACATTATAGGCAACAGCAACCCCCTGGATACATTATAGGCGACAACAACCACTGGATACGTTATAGGCAACAGCAACCACTGGACACGTGATAGGCAACAACATCCACTGGATACATTCTCAGCAACAGTACCACTGGATACGTGATAGGCAACAGCACCACTGGATACATTATAGGCAACAACACCACCGGATAGGTTATAGCCAACAGCAACCACTGGATTTGTTATAGACAACAGCAGGCACTGGCTACATTATAGGCGACAACAACCACTGGATACATCATAGGCAGCAGCAGGTTCTGGCTACCTTTTTGGCAACAGACATCACTGGACACGTTATAGGCAACAGCATCCACTGGCTACATTATAGGCAACAGCATCCACTGGCTACATTATAGGCGACAACAACCACTGGATACATCATAGGCAGCAGCAGGTTCTGGCTACCTTTTTGGCAACAGACATCACTGGACACGTTATAGGCAACAGCATCCACTGGCTACATTATAGGCAACAGCATCCACTGGCTACATTATAGGCAACAGCAACCACTGGATACGTTATTAGCAACAGCAGGTACTGGCTACATTATAGGCAGCAGCAGGCACTGGATACATTATAGGCAACAGCAGGCACTGGATACATTATGGACAACAGCAACCCACTGGATACGTTATAGGCAACAGCAACCACTGGATACTTTACAGGCAACAGCAGGCACTGGATACATTATCGGCAACAGCATCCGCTGGATACATTATCGGCAACAGCAACCACTGGATACTTTACAGGCAACAACAGGCACTGGATACATTATAGGCAACAGCAACCACTGGTTACATTATGAGCAACAGCATCCACTGGATACATTATAGGCAACAGAAATCACTGGACACGTTATAGGCAACAGCATCCACTGGACATATTATAGGCAACAGCAGGCACTGGATATATTACAGGCAACAGCATCACTGGATACATTATAGGTAATAGATCCACTGGATACGTTATCGGCAACCGCAGGCACTGGATACGTTATAGGCAACCGCAGGCACTGGATACGTTATAGGCAACAGCAACCCACTGGATACATTATAGGCAACAACAACCACTGGATACGTTATAGGCAACAGCAACCACTGGATACGTTACAGGCAACAGCAACCACTGGATACATTATAGGCAACAACAACCACTGGATACGTTATAGGCAACAGCAACCACTGGATACGTTACAGGCAACAGCAACCACTGGATACATTACAGGCAACTGCAACCCACTGGATACATTACAGGCAACAGCATCCGCTGGATACGTGATAGGCAACAGCATCCGCTGGATACATTATAGGCAAAAACACCACTGGATAGGTTATAGCCAACAGCAACCACTGGATATGTAAAAGACAACAGCAGGCACTGGCTACATTATAGGCGACAGCAGGCACTGGCTGCATTATAGGCGACAGCAGGCACTGGCTGCATTATAGGCAACAGCATCCACTGGATACATTATAGGCGACAGCAGGCACTGGCTGCATTATAGGCAACAGCATCCACTGGATACATTATAGGCGACAGCAGGCACTGGCTGCATTATAGGCGACAGCAGGCACTGGCTACATTATAGGCGACAGCAGGCACTGGCTACATTATAGGCGACAGCAGGCACTGGCTACATTATAGGCAACAGCATCCTTGGATACATTATAGGCAACAGCAGGCACTGGATCCATTATAGGCAGCAGCAGGCACTGGCTACATTATAGGCGACAGCAGGCACTGGCTACATTATAGGCGACAGCAGGCACTGGCTACATTATAGGCGACAGCAGGCACTGGCTACATTATAGGCAACAGCATCCACTGGATACATTATAGGCGACAGCAGGCACTGGCTGCATTATAGGCGACAGCAGGCACTGGCTGCATTATAGGCGACAGCAGGCACTGGCTGCATTATAGGCGACAGCAGGCACTGGCTGCATTATAGGCGACAGCAGGCACTGGCTGCATTATAGGCGACAGCAGGCACTGGCTGCATTATAGGCGACAGCAGGCACTGGCTGCATTATAGGCGACAGCAGGCACTGGCTACATTATAGGCGACAGCAGGCACTGGCTACATTATAGGCTACAGCATCCACTGGATACATTATAGGCAACAGCAGGCACTGGATCCATTATAGGCAGCAGCAGGCACTGGCTACATTATAGGCGACAGCAGGCACTGGCTACATTATAGGCGACAGCAGGCACTGGCTGCATTATAGGCGACAGCAGGCACTGGCTGCATTATAGGCGACAGCAGGCACTGGCTGCATTATAGGCGACAGCAGGCACTGGCTGCATTATAGGCGACAGCAGGCACTGGCTACATTATAGGCGACAGCAGGCACTGGATACATTATAGGCGACAGCAGGCACTGGCTGCATTATAGGCGACAGCAGGCACTGGCTACATTATAGGCAACAGCATCCACTGGATACATTATAGGCGACAGCAGGCACTGGCTACATTATAGGCGACAGCAGGCACTGGCTGCATTATAGGCGACAGCAGGCACTGGCTGCATTATAGGCGACAGCAGGCACTGGCTACATTATAGGCAACAGCATCCACTGGCTGCATTATAGGCGACAGCAGGCACTGGCTGCATTATAGGCGACAGCAGGCACTGGCTGCATTATAGGCGACAGCAGGCACTGGCTGCATTATAGGCGACAGCAGGCACTGGCTGCATCATAGGCGACAGCAGGCACTGGCTGCATTATAGGCGACAGCAGGCACTGGCTGCATTATAGGCGACAGCAGGCACTGGCTGCATTATAGGCGACAGCAGGCACTGGCTGCATTATAGGCGACAGCAGGCACTGGCTGCATTATAGGCGACAGCAGGCACTGGCTGCATTATAGGCGACAGCAGGCACTGGCTGCATTATAGGCGACAGCAGGCACTGGCTGCATTATAGGCGACAGCAGGCACTGGCTACATTATAGGCAACAGCATCCACTGGATACATTATAGGCGACAGCAGGCACTGGCTGCATTATAGGCAACAGCATCCACTGGATACATTATAGGCGACAGCAGGCACTGGCTGCATTATAGGCGACAGCAGGCACTGGCTACATTATAGGCGACAGCAGGCACTGGCTACATTATAGGCGACAGCAGGCACTGGCTACATTATAGGCAACAGCATCCACTGGATACATTATAGGCAACAGCAGGCACTGGATCCATTATAGGCAGCAGCAGGCACTGGCTACATTATAGGCGTCAGCAGGCACTGGCTACATTATAGGCGACAGCAGGCACTGGCTACATTATAGTCGACAGCAGGCACTGGCTACATTATAGGCAACAGCATCCACTGGATACATTATAGGCGACAGCAGGCACTGGCTGCATTATAGGCGACAGCAGGCACTGGCTGCATTATAGGCGACAGCAGGCACTGGCTGCATTATAGGCGACAGCAGGCACTGGCTGCATTATAGGCGACAGCAGGCACTGGCTACATTATAGGCGACAGCAGGCACTGGCTACATTATAGGCAACAGCATCCACTGGATACATTATAGGCAACAGCAGGCACTGGATCCATTATAGGCAGCAGCAGGCACTGGCTACATTATAGGCGACAGCAGGCACTGGCTACATTATAGGCGACAGCAGGCACTGGCTACATTATAGGCGACAGCAGGCACTGGCTGCATTATAGGCGACAGCAGGCACTGGCTGCATTATAGGCGACAGCAGGCACTGGCTGCATTATAGGCAACAGCAGGCACTGGCTACATTATAGGCGACAGCAGGCACTGGCTGCATTATAGGCGACAGCAGGCACTGGCTACATTATAGGCAACAGCAGGCACTGGCTACATTATAGGCAACAGCATCCACTGGATACATTATAGGCGACAGCAGGCACTGGCTACATTATAGGCGACAGCAGGCACTGGCTGCATTATAGGCGACAGCAGGCACTGGCTACATTATAGGCAACAGCATCCACTGGATACATTATCGGCAACAGCAGGCACTGGATCCATTATAGGCAGCAGCAGGCACTGGCTACATTATAGGCGACAGCAGGCACTGGCTACATTATAGGCGACAGCAGGCACTGGCTACATTATAGGCGACAGCAGGCACTGGCTGCATTATAGGCGACAGCAGGCACTGGCTGCATTATAGGCGACAGCAGGCACTGGATCCATTATAGGCAACAGCAGGCACTGGCTGCATTATAGGCGACAGCAGGCACTGGATACATTATAGGCAACAGCAGGCACTGGCTGCATTATAGGCGACAGCAGGCACTGGATACATTATAGGCAACAGCAGGCACTGGCTGCATTATAGGCAACAAAGGTTCTGGCTACATGATAGGCAACAGAAATCACTGGATACATTACAGGCAACAGCACCACTGGATACATCACAGGCAACAGCACCACTGGATACATCACAGGCAACAGCACCACTGGATACATCACAGGCAACAGCACCACTGGATACATCACAGGCAACAGCACCACTGGATACATCACAGGCAACAGCACCACTGGATACATCACAGGCAACAGCACCACTGGATACATTATAGGCAACAGGAATCACTGGATACATTACAGGTAACAGCATCACTGGATATATTATAGGCAACAGGAACCACTGGATACGTTATAGGCAATAGCAGGCACTGGATACATTATAGGCAACAGGAACCACTGGATATGTTATCGGCAACAGCAGGCACTGGATACGTTATAGGCAACAGCAGGCACTGCATGCATCAGAGGGCATCAACGACACTGTCTGTATAATTTGGTAACCGTAGACACTGTAGACATCATTGGAAATATCAAACCCTGAATACATTGTAGGATGACAGGACACATTTTATATATTGTTTGGTAATCTCAGACCCTGCACATATTATGGGTTATAGCAGATCCTGTACAAGCTCGTGTCATTTTTCTGAGTTTGCGCCACTGAACAACCTGCCACGGACAGGAAATTATGGGCATTACACCTCTGATTTCCCGATATGTTTGGCTGGGAGCTGAGTCTCCCTGCTAGGAGCAAGCACTCAAGATATTAACCCTCCATCAGACACATCCTGTACACAGGGAGGAGCAGACAGGGAAGGGCAGACACCGCTGAAATGAAAAACATGAAGCACCCGCTGGAACGCAGCTGAGAAAAG
Source organism: Heptranchias perlo (assembly GCF_035084215.1). NCBI lineage: Eukaryota > Metazoa > Chordata > Chondrichthyes > Hexanchiformes > Hexanchidae > Heptranchias > Heptranchias perlo. Next base: position 46,675,982 of record NC_090344.1, read on the forward strand.
ACAAATCGAAGACGGTATTATTTTCATTCCAAGTCCCTGGCCATACTCGACAGAAAGAAAAGATATGTCTGTGTCAAAATAAAATTTCAATAGTTGCAAATTGATTTTCCTGTCACCACCCTTTAAGGCAACATGTAAATGATGCTGATGTGGGTGTTTTGCAGCTTGCCGCACCATCTCAGTCAATAGGGACCTGGGAACATTGTTTTCAGGGAGATTATTGCTGACTCGTTGCCTTGAATTAGATTTGTACCTCAGACAGAGTCTTGTTCCTCACTGAACAACAGCAGCCAAAAAAAGAAAATCCATGCTTAAACCGCCCAAGACCTGAAAGACTCACTGTATTGCATTTTCAGAGGATGGAAGGCAGAAGCAAAAAGAATGAGAGAGGCTTACAGATTTATTTTCCCAATTTTTCCTCATCCTTTCCCGATGGGCCTAACTCTTTGCTGGCATCTGGGACACTAGTGGAACAGTCCCACAAGTAACCATTCGTGGGATCTAATTCTTGTGAAGTTTAGAGTAATCCATGAAATTCATCAAGCAATTTATTTGTGCTCTACGTCGGATTTTGGAGATCCCACACCCCCCACCCAGCCCAGGCTTTGCCCATATCCTCTCCATCTACTTTCTACCTCCACACATCCCCTGTCTCTTCCCCTACCTCAGTCTGAATGCTGCTGAAACCATCATCCATGCCTTAATCACCTCCAGACTCAACTCTTTCAATGTTCTCTTGGCTGGCCTCCCACCCGTAAACTGCAACTCATCCAAATGTGAAATGCTAAGTTTTCTCTTTTTTATCATTTCTCTTTTTAACTTTTTTATTCCCTCTTGCAAATAATTCTGCAACGAACGATCTACAACCCATTTTATCTCTCTTGCATGCTCGTGACAAAGTGGTGGAATTCGAACCCGAGTGTTTGCCTCGTACGTTAAGTTCCCCATCCCAGGCATATCGTAGGGAAGAGAGAACACCCGAAGGGCCCGTTCTCCACACCTCCCAGTGGGCAGGTCCACAGCAGTGTCAGTGGGTCAACTGTATCCCCCGATCAATAAGGGACTGGGAATTGAGAAACAGAAAGAAACCCATCGCGTGCTTCGGGTTGCAGCCTTGAACACAAACGTGGGGAGGGTCAACGAGCAACGAGGAACACACTGCTCAAAGGAAGATCATGTAGAACGTGGTGGAGTTTCAGGCAGCATGATTAAGCTGCACAATCGCACATAAGTTGTGCTGTGAAAGGCATCCAGCTACACGCCAGCACTGAGGTATGATTGGAGTCAGAAGTCGCTCGGTATATGGCAGGGGTAAAGCTTTGAACAGGCTTATCAGATTATTTCCAGTCAGTCAGTCTCTATCTATCACCTTCCCAATGTGAGGCAGAGTAAGAAAAGTCAAACTGTCACTGCACCCTTTTAAGGGCGTGCTCAAATAATACTCTGTTTGAAACCCAAAGGTACACAGACAAAGGACACTATTAAATGGTGCAAGATCATTAACAATGAGAGTGGAAGCAAGGTTTCCAGAGAGTAACGTCCACCTCCCCCCCTTCAATCTATTCTGAAAGGATCACCAGCTCCTCTTCTGCTCACTCATGAAGTGATCCCCCCCTCCAATTCTGGAATCTTTCTTCCTCAACCACTATAGTGTTCTGGACAGACCCTGGAAAGATGCACTGCTCGAACTCAGCAGCTAAAGATAAAAAGGAGACCTCCCCAATGAGAGGGTCTCTTCCGGCAGCAAATCTGATGTTTTAGGAGGTGATAAATATCTTTCTTACTGTATCTTTTAAGAGAGAAATAGGAGTGGGGAGGTGGGGGGGGTTTTGAACAGAAAATACTTTCTCTGCACTTTCCTACCCATTTAACTGATGAGAGATGGTTTTCTTGCTCCATGACACCTCTTTAAGTCTCTTGGTACCAAACACCATTTCCAGTTTTTTTACCAGTTCTTTAAATCATCAACGAAAAGTTCGAGGCTGAGGTCCAAACAAGAACATATCATTGACAAGATCCTCTGTTGGCTGAGGTATTGCATCCAGCTCACAGTATGACTGAGGCCATATACATGGAACGCTACAGGTAATTCCTCAACCTGTCAAGCATTTTGGACTTTTCATTCGGGACTTTTGATACTTGTTTTGAAGACGACTAAAATAATGGACTTGAAACCCTCGATTTCTTGGTAAAAGAACAGAAAACTAACAGCTTGACCAAAATCAGGATGCATGATGGTCTTTGCTTATTGTCTCGGAAGCTTGGGGAGAGAAACGAAAATGTCAGCAAGACTGGAGAAAGCTTTCGATAGCGATAAAACCTGAGTAACTGATAATAAGAAACAATGCTGACATCGGGACGCAAAGCCTGCAATCTGATCAGGTTCTTTGGTGTTTAAATCAACCCATGTAATATATGATTAATCAGACAGCAGATTTGAAAGAAAACCAGATAAAAGACCCCATTCTACAAGGGTTTTCACCACAGGCAATGTCAGGACAAGAAAGAACCTTCGATTTCTCCCAAGACAAAGAATTTGATCAATTCTTCGCCCTGAGTTGCACTCGTTAGAAAAAAGGTTGCAAGAAAAGTTACTACTTTCTTTCTGGTAAAAACTGTCGTGTTGCATGTCAAATTAAATTGTTTAAGGTTGGAAAATAACGACAGTGTCTTGCTTGATCCTTGACCTTGTATATTCAGAACGAGAAAAGAAATGCTGCACCTGTACAACAGATGGTGCTCTTCCAGCACTCCACATCGAACTGCTTCAGCACAGCAATTCAGGAAAACTGGGCAACACAACAGGCCTTGCTCTCGGGCAATGCTTTCAGCAGACACTGAAATCTACCCAAATCCAGGATGGTGGGCTTTCCTTCCTCAAGTTCTGCAAGCACTTCAACTCTCCTCTGCTCCTTCCCTCAATAACACAGCTGGGATTGGGAACTCCCTGTGCTGCAGGGTTGCCGACCCTGGTTGGAAGTATTCCTGGGGGTTTCATCACATGATCTCCTGCCTCCACCTGCCCCGGCCCCGCCCCCACCCCACGCTCTCGCCATTGGTCGCCCGACATGTCCATCCTCGTGGCGCATCACCTTCCTACGCCAATCGGAATGTGAATAGACTCTTCATTACCCAATTGGATGATTCTTGACCGTCAGTCAAACAGTCTTTTTTTCCACAGCCAATATTTTTTAGAACTGATAAGCAAAAGTACTTAAAGAATTTTTTTTTTTAAATGTTAATGTCCCTATTAGTTTTCTCCCGGTTGCTCACGGCAGTGTCCTGGATCGTAGTCTTTAATTCCTGGAGAATCCAGGGCAATCCTGGAGGGCTGGCAACCCGAATGGTTTTTTTTTTATTCGTTCACGGGATGTGGGCGTCGCTGGCGAGGCCGGCATTTATTGCCCATCCCTAATGGCCCTTGAGAAGGTGGTGGTGAGCCGCCTTCTTGAACCGCTGCAGTCCGTGTGGTGACGGTTCTCCCACAGTGCTGTTAGGAAGGGAGTTCCAGGATTTTGACCCAGCTCTGGATGGTGCATCAGTAATCTACATACTTTCTTTAAATGGATAAGCAAAAGGGAACAAATTCAAACCAGGGTGCAGTGAGTGCAGAGAAGCATGGAATGAAAGGTCCAACCTCCACAACTTCTCTCTGTGTATCATTTATTGATACAGCTGTATGGAACGCACACACAGACATTAGAGACAGGAGCCAGAGTATTTTGCACTGTGAAGTAAAATGACTGAGTCTGGAAGAACAGCACTCCTTAAGTGGGAAATCCTATTTTTTTAAAAATCCTTATGTCTGTATAGGGTTGCCAACTCTGGTTGAATGTATTCCTGGAGGTTTCATCACATGACCTCCCGCCCCCACACTCCCACCCTCGGTCGCCCAACACGTCCATCCTCGCAGTGTCCCGCCTTCCCATGGCCAATTGGAAAGTGAAAAGATTCTTCATTACCCAATTAGATGATGCCAAACAGTCTTTTTCCCCATCTCCAATAGTTTTATAACTAATAAACAGAAGTGTTCAAAGAAAATGAAAAAAAAACACAATTTTTTTTTTACTGCCCCATGTTGTTACTCCAGGTTTGTTCGCAGCAGTGTATTGGAGATTAATCTTAAATTCCTGGAGACTCCAGGCCAATCCTGGAGAGTTGGCAACCCTCGTCTGCTCGGAACATAGTGGAGTTCTCTGCAGCTATCAGTTGAGGAGAGGCCACACTTCAATTGCACTGCATCTGCTGGCAAGTGATGTGTTTCCAAACTCCACCACGACAGGCAGCTCTCCAGAGACACAATTAATCTAAAAACAATCAGGAATAAAAATAACTTGCATGTCAAATGGTGAAAGCTTTAAATTTAGCAAGTAATTACAAGCACTTAGGAGTAAGTAAAGGGCCAAATTCTCGGAATGGGCACAAGAGGTCTCATGTCACAACCTTACAAAAATTACAGAATAATAGACAGAATAATTTACAGGATAAAACTTTTGGAAAGTCCATCTTTTGCAGCAAGCACTTAGAAAATTAAATATTTATTGTGTCGGCAATAATGGATACTGAGAGTGATCATGAGGGGATATTTTCCTCTTTTCATTAATTTCAGCAAAAAAAGTCGACTTCCATATAAAGCTGATTTATTTACGTTTGCCTACTTTCCCATTAAACAAACAGAGAAAAATACATCCCAAGGGTAGATATGAGTGAATGAGCTCAGCTAATTATACAGATAGAACAATGACTACCTTAATATTGATTACAAGGCAGGGGATGCAGTGATTTACTACAACAGGGTGGGAGATATACATCGTGTCACCTTACAAAGTTGCTGGTTTGTTCAATAGGTTGAGTGTTATGTACAATGTAACATTCAATGGTTGCTGTTTACTCAGCAGGGTCAGGGTTTTTCATTGTGTAACCTTACAAAGTTGATGTTTACTCAGCAAGTTAACGTTAGACATTGTGTAATGCATTGCCTGCTATTTATTTGGCAAGAGATAAGGTATGAGCAAGACTGATCACTAATGCCAGAGGAGAGGCGAGAGCTTCAAGACAACATTCGACCAAATAGGACACCAAGGAGTCCGAGCAAAACTGAGAACAATGGAGGTCAAAAGCAAAACCTTCATTCGTTGCACTCATACCTGACACAAAGGAAGATGGTTTTCAGTATGGGAGGCCATTTATCACAGCTCCTGGGCATCACTGCAGGAACTAGTCAGGAAGGTGCCCTCAGCCCAACCAACTTCAGCTGCTTCACCTTAAGGTCAGAAGTGGGACTGTTCGCTGACAATTCCACATTGTTCAGCTCCATTTACATCTCCCCCGATAATAAAGCAGCCCCTGCCAGCCAACTGCAGGACCTGGATAACATCCTGATTTGGGCTGACAAGTGGCAAGTAACATTCGTGCCAAATAAGTGGTCACCTCGAACAAGAGAAAGTTGACCCATCTTCCTTTGACCTCCAAAGGTGCCACCATTGCACAGTCCCCTCCATCAACATCAGCCGCACTGCAACAGCCTTCTCAACACCATGGCTGCAAGAGCAGGAGCAGGACAGAGTCTGGGTACTCTGCTCGCATGAGTGGCTCACACTCAACACCACACAGAACAGAACAGTTTGCTTGATCGGTGTTCCTGCCACTGCACTCAATATTCACCCCCTCCATCACTGGCATACTGTAGCTGCATTATGCACAATCTACAGGATGCAGTGAAGCAACTGAAGAAGGATATGTCAACAGCAACGCCCTCAATGTGACCTCGAACTGCAAGAAGGACAAATGCAGCTATATTGTCAGAACTCCACCACTTCCAAGATCCCCCCAAGTCACACGCCATCCTGACTTGGGCATACATTGCTGATCCTTTGTCGTCATTGAGTCATTATTATTAGGAATCAGGAATTCCCTACCGAAAAGCATTGTTGGAGCACCAGCCCCACAAACAACAGTTCAAGGAGTGGGCCCACGACCACCCTCTCAGGGCAAGTGGGGATGGACAATAAATGCAGCCTCGCCCGCCATGCGTACACCCTGAGAACAAATTTTAAGAAAAGATGGAGTTAATGACAAAAGATTGAAGAAACTTGGGCTTTTCAGCCTTGGAAAGAGACAATTGAGATCTTCTAAAAGAGAACAACAGGAAAGAATATACAAAAGGTAGATGCTGAACACTGCTTCCAACCAAGCAGTAGGTCAAGAGAACTCAGGATCAAGGCAAACTTTGCATCGATGTTGGGAAGTGGTTCTTCACACAACAGAATGACCGACATATGGAAAGAACTTCAGGATGGGTTAGTGGAAGCAAAAGCCTTGGACTCGGTTAAAGACCAGTTTACCACCATTCGGGGGGGGGGGGAGCCAAAGGATCTTTCCTGATGGATGCACTAAGATGGGAGAAATGGCCTTCCTCATCTGTACCTATCTTGTGTCTAACCGTATGGGTGTTTTTGTTTCGGATCTTCTACAAGTTGCGGAAGTTGAGTGAAATCTGGATTTCCAACCCTGTCTGCTTGACTTTCTGACACTCGAGCACATCAAATGATCTGGTAAAAGATCTGGCTTGAACACTGAGTGGCCGCATCAATACTCTTTTCATCATAAAACTAATAGGTAGAAAAATATTCGTTCTGACATTGTTGTATTTCCTTCTGCCCTTTCTGCTCACGTTTTGTTAACGTTGAGTGCTGTGGGTCCCATGAGAACCTGTCCAGGAACTCACTGGTGAGAGGGGCTGAAACCATTGAACTTTTCTGACATGCTCAGATAGGAATAATTCACTCCGATTCATCAGAACATTCGTGAAATAAAAACCATCTCCATTTAAATTATTAGCACCTGTCCAAGGATCAATAAATTCACCAGCACCGTGACAGAAGAAAGAAATAACTGGCATTTATATTTAGCCTCTCAGGACATCGCAAAACCCTTCAGAGCAGTCCCTCTTCGGCAGGCAAACACGGCAAATCCCTGTGCCCCTGAAGTCCTTCTCAATGTCAATGATAATGATAGTAAGCATACAAATAACTGAGAGAGGTCCCTGCAGTGAAGAGGTAAATCTAACAGCGTAATACTGTCCATCCCGCCCAGTGCAGAGGCTGTAGTAATACTCTCATTCATAAATGCTGCAGCCACATGTTCAACATCACAAGCATAACGTACAGAAGGGGACGATTCATTGCCAGGGGAAACTCACGAGTCTCAGATACGGCTCGTCAACGAATCTGAATAGAAACAAGCTTCTGCTGTTGCTCATCAAATCCGTGCCTTTTTCATAAACAGGCTCTTTTTAATCGCAATTTATTTTTCATGTTTCACCTCAGACTAATTCCTTCTCCCTGGTGAACAAACCCTCGACTGGAAGGACACGGAAACCTCCTGCCGACTGTTTGTTGACACCAAAGGAAGCTCGAAGGTGCAACACAATCGCTCTGCACAGTATGCAGAAGATCACCCATCATGGGAGAGAATTCTCATCAGTCTTGAACCCTTTTTTTCTGTCTTCCACAAAATATTCACCTTGCTCAGACGAAGGCATGGAATGACAACGCAACAGTTTCCAAGTCAGACACTTCTTCAGTAACCTGCGGTCATAAGCACGCCCCTTCCAAGTTATTAGCTCGGGGTACATGGCAATCTGCCCTGTGGTAAATCTGTCTGAGCAAAGAACTCGACCAGCATTAAACAGGACCCAATGTGGCATTCAAACTGTCAGCAAATCGAGGGGGCGATAGTTTAATGGATCGATTTTCTGATCTCACTCCGACTGTTAAGCGGAGGCATCTAAAGGTAACTTCACATCGAAGGATTGATGTCAGCATTTCAGTTTCGGATTTCTTGCTGAATTGTTTAATTTTGTTGTCCGTGAATGCTCTGTGATTAATTTTATTTTTCAGGGTAAATGGTGGAGTGAGTGGCTGCCTTATCCAGGAGAATTATTTCCTGGTGGAATTTGATTGGTAAGAAAATTGAAATTGAGGAGAAAGATTTTGAGCAATCTGAGTGGTGATGAATGAAAGGAGAAAATACCCAGAGGAAGGTGGACTGAACCAATGAGGATGAGGAAAAGTGGCAGACAGGCACAATGGTCCTGATGGAGATGACAAAGAACAGACAAGAAATTTTATTGCAAAAACAAAATTATCTATTGCTATATTACAAATCTGAAGCACTTCCTGTCAACTTTTTCCAATTAGAAATTCCGATAAATTGAGCCGATGTGAGCTTCTCAAGCTGGAATTCCACCCTCCTCCCAGTGGAGGCACTGCAGCATGACCACTGGGAGGAGGGTGTCACTGCAGCGTGACAAATTGACAAAGGCAACTTCCATTATAAATATGGGAGGAGGGATTTAAAATGGAAAAATAGAAATAAGGACAGAATGTGTGTCTATAAAATAGGAACTGAATGACATCTGCATGTCCCAGTCCAATTATCCCTTTTAATTAAACAAGTTAACCGAAACCCTCCATCAAAACTGCCAGTTCTGACAAGAGGCCGACACCTGAAATGTTCATTTGTCTGTTCCCCCATCTGCTGAATGACCTTTTAATGGGAGAATAGGGATTTGGACCAACGCCTCTAAAAGATGAATATCAGAGTGTATCTCTTTGTACTTTCTTTGCACAGACATAAACCAACTCAGGGCTGTCACATGTTATTACACAGTACAGATCACGAAGGCGTGGCCTTTCCTCAGGTTTCAGTGATTTGAATCCAGCATGATGGAGAATACGATTTGACAGTGAACAGTGAATTTTCTGGGAATCAACTCCAGTCCATTTCTCAATAAACTAGCAGAGTCGTAAACAATTACAAATATTCTTGTGTAACAGTTGTTATATTTAAAGATATGTTGGCAGCAAAAATCTCCCTCAAAGCTCAACAAACTCCCACAGTGAAGGAACAGGATTTTCCATTCTCCTGAATGTTTGGATTGTTTTGCTTTTCAATGGCCTCTCATTTGGGTATTTCAGTCAACCGTGGGAGTGGGATAAATGATCCAGCCCCAAAGTGAAGCCTCAGGTGTGTGACTGATGAGAGGGGTTTGAATATCTCACACATAGGGTTTACCCAATATTAACAGCTCTGGGTTCAATTAGCTGCCAACGCACATTGTCCAAGCCCGTACATGCAGAATGACCACTTGACTGAGGCACAGAGGCCTGTTCACAGCTGCGGAACTGGACCCCATCATCTGCGGGTGAGGAGAGGACTCAAGGGCAGAAAATTGAATCAAAGGCAAAAAAAATGTGGCAACAAATCATTGAAAGGGAGGAAGACTTGGTTAATTCCTTTCCTCTCAGAGTTGCACACTCTTAACTACTACAGAACTTGCTTTAGCTGCTGCTGAAGCATCAGAGATACACTTTGTGCAACCTCAATCCACTTTGTGATGGGCACGGGCCATTATGAAATGGATTCAGACTGCACGAGCTCATTCAGTGTCGCAGCTTTCCAGATAACAGGAAACTTTCATCCCAACAGTCTTGGCTGGATTTGAACCGAGGTCCAAGAGGTTAAAGGGCAGTGTACCACCCACTGCACTGCCAAGTCCCTAAAGTTAACTGCACTTTATGTACAAAACCAAGCAAGATAGGATAAGTTTCTGCACCCAGGTTATAAACACTACAGTGGTCTCCTTTCACTGGAGATGTGAAGCTCAGCCATCAACAGTTAATGGAATACATTAATCTAATCCTGCTCCAATCATTTAGTAACTCGCGATTCATGGGTGCAGTCATCATTAAGAAGTTCATTAGAACTGTAGTGCTTAATGAGGCACAGAAACCAACACCGGATTTTCTTCCAATCTCCTACTTTCTTCACTGAATAAGAATGCAACCTTCACACTGTGTGTTTTATACATTTCGGGGGAAAAATTGGTTCAGGGTCCGTTTTGGGCGACCACACCCGATGGACCCTGGACAGGCAAGGCGCAAGTTTGGTCCCAAGGGAGCATTGACCTGCAATCGGCATTCCTTCCCAGGCCTTGCATGTGGAATCAATGCCATTTACACTTTCCACCAACAGAGGGAGCTCCATCTCTTAAAGGGAAGATGTTTCTTCGAAATCTCTTAAAGGCAGCTTGTTCCTGTTATTCGCTGAAAATAACAATCTGCTGTCTGCATGGAGTCTGAACAGAGATCAGACATCGCACACATAAAACACAGATGCACATCCCATCCCTATGTTTACACACTGATGAGTTATGTTGAAACATTGAATAAAAGTTGCGCATTACTAAATCCCACATCCTCCAATCTGCTCACCAATCTGCCGATCTGAGTTGGTACCAGGCCTGCGAGAGTTCGTGCACCAAGGTTCTCTGCTGGTGCACGAGAGACCTTGGGTGCAAGAGGTGGACAGAAGGAGGGACATCCTATATCCGCAGTGCAGGGGCGGTGGGGGGGCGGTGGGAGGACAAGAGGCCCTCCAGACATATGCTCAAAAGACAGTGGGGGGCAGCGGGGGACAAAGTCAATGCCAGGCGCACAGTATCATGAACATGGATGCAGTGCAGGAAGAAGTTCAATGCTTTGACATGAGTGGGCAAGGTGAGTGAGGTCAACTGTCAAGTGGCGTCTCCTACCAACTGCACCACGCGCTACACACCCCATCACCCACATACCAACAAACTCTTTCCATCAGGACTCAACTCTTCCAATCAGATGCTTCCTCCCGCCCTTACACATTACCACTGTTTCAAGCCGCCCACCCACAACTCACAGGCCGCACACACTGGCAGCTATTCAACCATGACAGGCACATCACCCAGGCACACACCTCGCTTTCTTGCAGAAGAAGGCGGCGCATATCAAGAGGCAGCAAGTGGCAGTGGAATTTAGCCCCTCGAGCCTGTTCCACCATTCAATGAGATCATGGTTGATCTGTGACCTAACTCCATATACCCACCTTTTCCCCATATCTCTTAATACACTTGGTTCACAGAAATCTATCAATCTCAGTTTTAACTTTCACAAGTGAGCTCGCATCAACTGCCGTCTGCAGAAGAGCGTTCCAAACTTCTCCCACCCTTTGCCTGTACAAGGTCATTTTCCAACTTCACTCCTGCACGTCCTGGCTCTAAATGTTAGGCCATGTCCCCACATCCTCGTATTCAAGTGTTGGAGACCTCCAAAAACAGTTCCAAATGTCTCAGCAGCCAGAGGCAATAATCCAGCCACGAACCTGTAAATCCTGCATGGTCCCTTTAAATATTGCCGGTGGGGGGGTCCTCCAGGCACTCGAAGACACGTTCAGATGGTCGGGGTTAAGACTGTGCGTTGAGTTGAGCGTTAAGTCCCAAAGTTGCACACTCATTGAAGCCATTTTCTCCCGACTTCAAACGATTCCAGCGTTCGTTATCTGCGCCTGCGCTAACTCCAAGACCAAGATGGCATCTGGTGTACGTCACGCAGGAAACGTGTGTGCGCACCAAGACGCCATCTTGGATGTCGGAGAGGCCGTGTAGCGCCGAAACAGCGGGCGCTCTACGGCCCAATTCAGCGCCCTCTGTTTCACTGGATTTCATCTTATAATTTGAGATTTACCTCAACCAGAATTACTCTCCAATTCTGCTTTGAAAAGCACAGACCACGTGGTGTTTTTTTAAAAGTTGTACACTCAAGAAATAATTGATGTGGAGACTTGGCATCTATTTTCAGCCTTCCTCTCCAGAAGACATCGGCCTCAATATTAAATCCCCCAACGACAGGCGGGAGAAGGTCGAGAAGGTTGGGGGGGGTGGGGGGGGTTAAACCCTAAAAAACGGGGAACGCGTCCCCGAGCCGCCGCGTTTTTATGGCGGCAGGTGGGGTGGCGAGCAAGTGTCCCGTCTTGGAGAGGCGGGACACGTCATTAACATATTCATGTCAGTGCAATTGGGAGCCTGATCTGAACTTCACTGCTGCCGTGTGGATTTCCCAGGACTCGGGGAACCCAGCAGCGAAAAGGAGACGGGAGCTGCCGGCTCCAGAAAGGAAGTGCTTTTTTTGACAGCACTCTCTGTGGGCCAGGAGGAGCAGGAGTGGCCTCCCCCGCCTCATCCCGACCCCGACCCCCAACGGCCTCTCAAGAAAGACTTCGGCCTCCCTTCGACCGATCACAGCATCTCTCCAGCCCCTGCCGCGATCGGCGATACCCCCCCACACCCCCCCAAGTTGCCCCTGAGTTTGACACGACTGAGTGGCTTGCTGGGGCCACTTCAGAGGGCAGTTAAGAGTTGGTGTGGGACTGGAGTCACAAATAGTTCAGACCGGGTAAGGACGGCAGGTTTCCTTCTCCAGAGGACATTTGTGAACCAGTTGGGTTTTTACGACAATCTGACAGCTTCACGGCCACTTTTGATTTCCAGATTTTTTTTTCAAATTGTATTCAAATTCGCAAACTGCCATGGTGGGATTTGACTTGACAGTCCCTGGATTATTAGGTCCAGGCCTCTGGATTACGAGAAAGACTTGCATTTCTATAACGTACTTTTGAAGTGCAGTCACTGTTGTAATGTAGGAAATGCGACAGCCAAATAGCGTACAGTAAGGTCCCACAAACAGTTGTTGTGGGAAAAAATCACCACTCGGAGTCAGACTTAAAGATTCAACATGCAGTTTATTGGACAAAGCTTTGGGAGAAGGACCAGTCCAAAATCCACGCTAACACAGTCATGTGATAAATGACCAGATCATCTGTTTTTTTAGTGATGTTGGTTGAGGGATAAATATTGGCCAGGACACCGGGGAGAACTCCTCGGATTTTCTTCAATATAGTGTCGTGGGATCTTTTACATCCACCTCAGAGGGCAGACGGAACCTCGGTTTAACGTCTCGTCAGCAGGTCTGTCAGCATTGCATACCCCAGTAAAAGGGGATAATTCACTGTCGTCTGGTATGACGTGACTCAACTGTGTCCCGTGTGCTTAAATCTGAGCCTTGTGGCACCCGGAGCCAATGTTTTATAGCAGGCAGGTTCTGCTGGTGATGAAATAAGCCTTGATTGTGTCTGTAACTGCTCTTATACTGCCGCAGTTTTAATTCAGAATATAAAGCACAGATATCCAATAGCCGGTTCCCAGCACTTATGATGCTAAATCCAACTCCCTGATCCAGATTTACATGGATTCGACAAGCCTGCCTCCGGGAGAAGGGAGCCAGGTTTAGTTATATAAATACTGGGAGCCAGCTCATGGATCTGAATTAAAACCACAGCCGTATAGGAACAGCTAAAAAAACATTTTTTAAAGCAAAATGTCTGCGCAGAAACCAATTTGTTGGCCAGGCGACCCTGCTCCTTCAGTGTCGATATGTGTTAATTGAGCAGGCTCATGTTGGGCACTGAAGGCCTTTGTGTTTACAATGCGGATGGGCCTTAACCTGTCATAAACAAAAAGATAATTTCATGCTTGATAGAGATTCAATCTTTTTTTCTTGGCTGCTCCATGTTTTTTTTTGCTCTCCCAACAAATGAATGATAACAATGTACAGCAAGACAAGCAGCACTTGACATTCACTCCAAGCCGAGCGTGGACTGAGCCTGGGAGGTGCTGCAGATACATGCAGTCACAAAATTCCAACCATGGAACAATCCACAGGCACCACTTGCTGGTGGCAGAAATGCTCGATTATCAATTATTTCTCAACACGTCTGCAGTGACTACGTCATAATCATTAATCTTCCAAAATCCATTCACGACACAGAGCAAACTGACAATCAGCTTCATCGCCGACAGACACTGCAAAAGAATGACCAGGAACACTAAAAGGTCTTCCCACCGCATGCACAATTCGAGCGGCAGATTGTGGGCGGGCAACAGAAGCAAAGGTGATATCAGGACAATATTTTATCTTGAGCTTCAAGGGCGATCGTAAAACACTCAGATTTTGCAGTGGTTGATTCATGAAGTAAACTGATTACATTGTTACTCTGATTATTTCGGGTAACCAATTACTATTCTATACATAAATCATCTGAACCCCTCGATTAGATTCCAGCCTGTAACTCACTCCCAGGTATCCATTATTCTATATATAAACCATCTGAACCCCTCGATTAGATTCCAGCCTGTAACTCACTCCCAGGTATCCATTATTCTATATATAAACCATCTGAACCCCTCGATTAGATTCCAGCCTGCAACTCACTCCCAGGTATCCATTATTCTATATATAAACCATCTGAACCCCTCGATTAGATTCCAGCCTGTAACTCACTCCCAGGTATCCATTATTCTATACATAAATCATCTGAACCCCTCGATTAGATTCCAGCCTGTAACTCACTCCCAGGTATCCATTATTCTATATATAAACCATCTGAACCCCTCGATTAGATTCCAGCCTGTAACTCACTCCCAGGTATCCATTATTCTATATATAAACCATCTGAACCCCTCGATTAGATTCCAGCCTGTAACTCACTCCCGGGTATCCATTATTCTATATATAAACCATCTGAACCCCTCGATTAGATTCCAGCCTGTAACTCACTCCCAGGTATCCACTATTCTGTATATAAACCATCTGAATCCCTCGATTAGATTCCAGCCTGTAACTCACTCCCAGGTATCCATTATTCTATATATAAACCATCTGAACCCCTCGATTAGATTCCAGCCTGTAACTCACTCCCGGGTATCCATTATTCTATATATAAACCATCTGAACCCCTCGATTAGATTCCAGCCTGTAACTCACTCCCAGGTATCCATTATTCTATATATAAACCCCCCCGAACCCCTCGATTAGATTCCAGCCTGTAACTCACTCCCAGGTATCCATTATTCTATATATAAACCATCTGAACCCCTCGATTAGATTCCAGCCTGTAACTCACTCCCAGGTATCCATTATTCTATATATAAACCATCTGAACCCCTCGATTAGATTCCAGCCTGTAACTCACTCCCAGGTATCCATTATTCTATACATAAATCATCTGAACCCCTCGATTAGATTCCAGCCTGTAACTCACTCCCAGGTATCCATTATTCTATATATAAACCATCTGAACCCCTCGATTAGATTCCAGCCTGTAACTCACTCCCAGGTATCCATTATTCTGTATATAAACCATCTGAACCCCTCGATTAGATTCCAGCCTGTAACTCACTCCCAGGTATCCATTATTCTATATATAAACCATCTGAACCCCTCGATTAGATTCCAGCCTGTAACTCACTCCCAGGTATCCATTATTCTATATATAAACCATCTGAACCCCTCGATTAGATTCCAGCCTGTAACTCACTCCCAGGTATCCATTATTCTATATATAAACCATCTGAACCCCTCGATTAGATTCCAGCCTGTAACTCACTCCCAGGTATCCATTATTCTATATATAAACCATCTGAACCCCTCGATTAGATTCCAGCCTGTAACTCACTCCCAGGTATCCATTATTCTATATATAAACCATCTGAATCCCTCGATTAGATTCCAGTCTGTAACTCACTCCCAGGTATCCATTATTCTATATATAAACCATCTGAACCCCTCGATTAGATTCCAGCCTGTAACTCACTCCCAGGTATCCATTATTCTGTATATAAACCATCTGAATCCCTCGATTAGATTCCAGCCTGTAACTCACTCCCAGGTATCCATTATTCTATATATAAACCATCTGAACCCCTCGATTAGATTCCAGCCTGTAACTCACTCCCAGGTATCCATTATTCTGTATATAAACCATCTGAACCCCTTGATTAGATTCCAGCCTGTAACTCACTCCCAGGTATCCATTATTCTATATATAAACCATCTGAACCCCTCGATTAGATTCCAGCCTGTAACTCACTCCCAGGTATCCATTATTCTATATATAAATCATCTGAACCCCTCGATTAGATTCCAGCCTGTAACTCACTCCCAGGTATCCATTATTCTATATATAAACCATCTGAACCCCTCGATTAGATTCCAGCCTGTAACTCACTCTCAGGTATCCATTATTCTATATATAAACCATCTGAACCCCTCGATTAGATTCCAGCCTGTAACTCACTCCCAGGTATCCATTATTCTATATATAAACCATCTGAACCCCTCGATTAGATTCCAGCCTGTAACTCACTCCCAGGTATCCATTATTCTATATATAAACCATCTGAACCCCTCGATTAGATTCCAGCCTGCAACTCACTCCCAGGTATCCATTATTCTATATATAAACCATCTGAACCCCTCGATTAGATTCCAGCCTGTAACTCACTCCCAGGTATCCATTATTCTGTATATAAACCATCTGAACCCCTCGATTAGATTCCAGCCTGCAACTCACTCCCAGGTATCCATTATTCTATATATAAACCATCTGAACCCCTCGATTAGATTCCAGCCTGGAACTCACTCCCAGGTATCCATTATTCTATATATAAACCATCTGAACCCCTCGATTAGATTCCAGCCTGTAACTCACTCCCAGGTATCCATTATTCTATATATAAACCATCTGAACCCCTCGATTAGATTCCAGCCTGTAACTCACTCCCAGGTATCCACTATTCTGTATATAAACCATCTGAACCCCTCGATTAGATTCCAGCCTGTAACTCACTCCCAGGTATCCATTATTCTATATATAAATCATCTGAACCCCTCGATTAGATTCCAGCCTGTAACTCACTCCCAGGTATCCATTATTCTATATTTTAACCATCTGAACCCCTCGATTAGATTCCAGCCTGTAACTCACTCCCAGGTATCCATTATTCTGTATATAAACCATCTGAACCCCTCGATTAGATTCCAGCCTGTAACTCACTCCCAGGTATCCATTATTCTATATATAAATCATCTGAACCCCTCGATTAGATTCCAGCCTGTAACTCACTCCCAGGTATCCATTATTCTGTATATAAACCATCTGAACCCCTCGATTAGATTCCAGCCTGTAACTCACTCCCAGGTATCCACTATTCTATATATAAACCATCTGAACCCCTCGATTAGATTCCAGCCTGTAACTCACTCCCAGGTATCCATTATTCTATATATAAACCATCTGAACCCCTCGATTAGATTCCAGCCTGTAACTCACTCCCAGGTATCCATTATTCTATATATAAACCATCTGAATCCCTCGATTAGATTCCAGCCTGTAACTCACTCCCAGGTATCCATTATTCTATATATAAACCATCTGAATCCCTCGATTAGATTCCAGCCTGTAACTTCATCCCAGGTATCCATTATTCTATATATAAACCATCTGAACCCCTCGATTAGATTCCAGCCTGTAACTCACTCCCGGGTATCCATTATTCTATATATAAACCATCTGAATCCCTCGATTAGATTCCAGCCTGTAACTCACTCCCAGGTATCCATTATTCTATATATAAACCATCTGAACCCCTCGATTAGATTCCAGCCTGTAACTCACTCCCAGGTATCCATTATTCTATATATAAACCATCTGAATCCCTCGATTAGATTCCAGCCTGTAACTCACTCCCAGGTATCCATTATTCTATATATAAACCATCTGAACCCCTCGATTAGATTCCAGCCTGTAACTCACTCCCAGGTATCCATTATTCTACATATAAACCATCTGAACCCCTTGATTAGATTCCAGCCTGTAACTCACTCCCAGGTATCCATTATTCTGTATATAAACCATCTGAACCCCTCGATTAGATTCCAGCCTGTAACTCACTCCCGGGTATCCATTATTGTATATATAAACCATCTGAACCCCTCGATTAGATTCCAGCCTGTAACTCACTCCCGGGTATCCATTATTGTATATATAAACCATCTGAACCCCTCGATTTGATTCCAGCCTGTAACTCACTCCCAGGTATCCATTATTCTATATATAAATCATCTGAACCCCTCGATTAGATTCCAGCCTGTAACTCACTCCCAGGTATCCATTATTCTATATATAAATCATCTGAACCCCTCGATTAGATTCCAGCCTGTAACTCACTCCCAGGTATCCATTATTCTATATATAAATCATCTGAACCCCTCGATTAGATTCCAGCCTGTAACTCACTCCCAGGTATCCATTATTCTATATATAAACCATCTGAACCCCTCGATTAGATTCCAGCCTGTAACTCACTCCCAGGTATCCATTATTCTATATATAAACCATCTGAACCCCTCGATTAGATTCCAGCCTGTAACTCACTCCCAGGTATCCATTATTCTGTATATAAACCATCTGAATCCCTCGATTAGATTCCAGCCTGTAACTCACTCCCAGGTATCCATTATTCTATATATAAACCATCTGAACCCCTCGATGAGATTCCAGCCTGTAACTCACTCCCAGGTATCCATTATTCTGTATATAAACCATCTGAACCCCTCGATTAGATTCCAGCCTGTAACTCACTCCCAGGTATCCATTATTCTATATATAAACCATCTGAACCCCTCGATTAGATTCCAGCCTGTAACTCACTCTCAGGTATCCATTATTCTGCATATAAACCATCTGAACCCCTCCATGAGATTCCAGCCTGCAACTCACTCCCAGGTATCCATTATTCTGTATATAAACCATCTGAACCCCTCGATTAGATTCCAGCCTGTAACTCACTCCCAGGTATCCATTATTCTATATATAAACCATCTGAATCCCTCGATTAGATTCCAGCCTGTAACTCACTCCCAGGTATCCACTATTCTATACATAAACCATCTGAACCCCTCGATTAGATTCCAGCCTGTAACTCACTCCCGGGTATCCATTATTCTATATATAAACCATCTGAACCCCTCGATTAGATTCCAGCCTGTAACTCGCTCCCAGGTATCCATTATTCTATATATAAACCATCTGAACCCCTCGATTAGATTCCAGCCTGTAACTCACTCCCAGGTATCCATTATTCTGTATATAAACCATCTGAATCCCTCGATTAGATTCCAGCCTGTAACTCACTCCCAGGTATCCATTATTCTGTATACAAACCATCTGAATCCCTCGATTAGATTCCAGCCTGTAACTCACTCCCAGGTATCCATTATTCTATATATAAACCATCTGAATCCCTCGATTAGATTCCAGCCTGTAACTCACTCCCAGGTATCCATTATTCTATATATAAACCATCTGAACCCCTCGATTAGATTCCAGCCTGTAACACACTCCCAGGTATCCATTATTCTACATATAAACCATCTGAACCCCTTGATTAGATTCCAGCCTGTAACTCACTCCCAGGTATCCATTATTCTGTATATAAACCATCTGAACCCCTCGATTAGATTCCAGCCTGTAACTCACTCCCGGGTATCCATTATTGCATATATAAACCATCTGAACCCCTCGATTAGATTCCAGCCTGTAACTCACTCCCGGGTATCCATTATTGTATATATAAACCATCTGAACCCCTCGATTTGATTCCAGCCTGTAACTCACTCCCAGGTATCCATTATTCTATATATAAATCATCTGAACCCCTCGATTAGATTCCAGCCTGTAACTCACTCCCAGGTATCCATTATTCTATATATAAATCATCTGAACCCCTCGATTAGATTCCAGCCTGTAACTCACTCCCAGGTATCCATTATTCTATATATAAATCATCTGAACCCCTCGATTAGATTCCAGCCTGTAACTCACTCCCAGGTATCCATTATTCTATATATAAACCATCTGAACCCCTCGATTAGATTCCAGCCTGTAACTCACTCCCAGGTATCCATTATTCTATATATAAACCATCTGAACCCCTCGATTAGATTCCAGCCTGTAACTCACTCCCAGGTATCCATTATTCTGTATATAAACCATCTGAATCCCTCGATTAGATTCCAGCCTGTAACTCACTCCCAGGTATCCATTATTCTATATATAAACCATCTGAACCCCTCGATGAGATTCCAGCCTGTAACTCACTCCCAGGTATCCATTATTCTGTATATAAACCATCTGAACCCCTCGATTAGATTCCAGCCTGTAACTCACTCCCAGGTATCCATTATTCTATATATAAACCATCTGAACCCCTCGATTAGATTCCAGCCTGTAACTCACTCTCAGGTATCCATTATTCTGCATATAAACCATCTGAACCCCTCCATGAGATTCCAGCCTGCAACTCACTCCCAGGTATCCATTATTCTGTATATAAACCAACTGAACCCCTCGATTAGATTCCAGCCTGTAACTCACTCCCAGGTATCCATTATTCTATATATAAACCATCTGAATCCCTCGATTAGATTCCAGCCTGTAACTCACTCCCAGGTATCCACTATTCTATACATAAACCATCTGAACCCCTCGATTAGATTCCAGCCTGTAACTCACTCCCGGGTATCCATTATTCTATATATAAACCATCTGAACCCCTCGATTAGATTCCAGCCTGTAACTCGCTCCCAGGTATCCATTATTCTATATATAAACCATCTGAACCCCTCGATTAGATTCCAGCCTGTAACTCGCTCCCAGGTATCCATTATTCTATATATAAACCATCTGAATCCCTCGATTAGATTCCAGCCTGTAACTCACTCCCAGGTATCCATTATTCTGTATATAAACCATCTGAACCCCTCGATTAGATTCCAGCCTGTAACTCACTCCCAGGTATCCATTATTCTGTATACAAACCATCTGAATCCCTCGATTAGATTCCAGCCTGTAACTCACTCCCAGGTATCCATTATTCTAAAAAAAACCATCTGAACCCCTCGATTAGATTCCAGCCTGTAACTCACTCCCAGGTATCCATTATTCGATATATAAACCATCTGAACCCCTCGATTAGATTCCAGCCTGTAACACACTCCCAGCTATCCATTATTCTATATATAAACCATCTGAACCCCTCGATTAGATTCCAGCCTGTAACTCACTCCCAGGTATCCATTATTCTATATATAAACCATCTGAACCCCTCGATTAGATTCCAGCCTGTAACTCACTCCCAGGTATCCATTATTCTATATATAAACCATCTGAACCCCTCGATTAGATTCCAGCCTGTAACTCACTCCCAGGTATCCATTATTCTGCATATAAACCATCTGAACCCCTCCATGAGATTCCAGCCTGCAACTCACTCCCAGGTATCCATTATTCTGTATATAAACCATCTGAACCCCTCGATTAGATTCCAGCCTGCAACTCACTCCCAGGTATCCATTATTCTATATATAAACCATCTGAACCCCTCGATTAGATTCCAGCCTGTAACTCACTCCCAGGTATCCATTATTCTATATATAAACCATCTGAACCCCTCGATTAGATTCCAGCCTGTAACTCACTCCCAGGTATCCATTATTCTGCATATAAACCATCTGAACCCCTCCATGAGATTCCAGCCTGCAACTCACTCCCAGGTATCCATTATTCTATATATAAACCATCTGAATCCCTCGATTAGATTCCAGCCTGTAACTCACTCCCAGGTATCCACTATTCTATACATAAACCATCTGAACCCTTCGATTAGATTCCAGCCTGTAACTCGCTCCCAGGTATCCATTATTCTATATATAAACCATCTGAACCCCTCGATTAGATTCCAGCCTGTAACTCACTCCCAGGTATCCATTATTCTATATATAAACCATCTGAACCCCTCGATTAGATTCCAGCCTGTAACTTACTCCCAGGTATCCATTATTCGATATATAAACCATCTGAACCCCTCGATTAGATTCCAGCCTGTAACTCACTCCCAGGTATCCATTATTCTATATATAAACCATCTGAACCCCTCGATTAGATTCCAGCCTGTAACACACTCCCAGCTATCCATTATTCTATATATAAACCATCTGAACCCCTCGATTAGATTCCAGCCTGAAACTCACTCCCAGGTATCCATTATTCTGTCTATAAACCATCTGAATCCCTCGATTAGATTCCAGCCTGTAACTCACTCCCAGGTATCCATTATTCTGTCTATAAACCATCTGAACCCCTCGATTAGATTCCAGCCTGTAACTCACTCCCAGGTATCCATTATTCTGTCTATAAACCATCTGAACCCCTCGATTAGATTCCAGCCTGTAACTCACTCCCAGGTATCCATTATTCTATATATAAACCATCTGAACCCCTCGATTAGATTCCAGCCTGTAACACACTCCCAGCTATCCATTATTCTATATATAAACCATCTGAACCCCTCGATTAGATTCCAGCCTGAAACTCACTCCCAGGTATCCATTATTCTGTCTATAAACCATCTAAATCCCTCGATTAGATTCCAGCCTGTAACTCACTCCCAGGTATCCATTATTCTATATATAAACCATCTGAACCCCTCGATTAGATTCCAGCCTGTAACACACTCCCAGCTATCCATTATTCTATATATAAACCATCTGAACCCCTCGATTAGATTCCAGCCTGAAACTCACTCCCAGGTATCCATTATTCTGTCTATAAACCATCTGAACCCCTCGATTAGATTCCAGCCTGTAACTCACTCCCAGGTATCCATTATTCTGTCTATAAACCATCTGAACCCCTCGATTAGATTCCAGCCTGTAACTCACTCCCAGGTATCCATTATTCTATATATAAACCATCTGAACCCCTCGATTAGATTCCAGCCTGTAACACACTCCCAGCTATCCATTATTCTATATATAAACCATCTGAACCCCTCGATTAGATTCCAGCCTGAAACTCACTCCCAGGTATCCATTATTCTGTATATAAACCATCTGAACCCCTCGATTAGATTCCAGCCTGTTACTCACTCCCAGGTATCCATTATTCTATATATAAACCATCTGAACCCCTCGATTTGATTCCAGCCTGTAACTCACTCCCAGGTATCCATTATTCTGTATATAAACCATCTGAACCCCTCGATTAGATTCCAGCCTGTAACTCACTCCCAGGTATCCATTATTCTGTATATAAACCATCTGAACCCCTCGATTAGATTCCAGCCTGTAACTCACTCCCAGGTATCCATTATTCTGTATATAAACCATCTGAACCCCTCGATTAGATTCCAGCCTGTAACTCACTCCCAGGTATCCATTATTCTGTATATAAACCATCTGAACCCCTCGATTAGATTCCAGCCTGTAACTCACTCCCAGGTATCCATTATTCTATATATAAACCATCTGAACCCCTCGATTAGATTCCAGCCTGTAACTCACTCCCAGGTATCCATTATTCTATATATAAACCATCTGAACCCCTCGATTAGATTCCAGCCTGTAACTCACTCCCAGGTATCCATTATTCTATATATAAACCATCTGAACCCCTCGATTAGATTCCAGCCTGTAACTCACTCCCAGGTATCCATTATTCTATATATAAACCATCTGAACCCCTCGATTAGATTCCAGCCTGTAACTCACTCCCGGGTATCCATTATTCTATATATAAACCATCTGAACCCCTCGATTAGATTCCAGCCTGGAACTCACTCCCAGGTATCCATTATTCTATACATAAACCATCTGAACCCCTCGATTAGATTCCAGCCTGGAACTCACTCCCAGGTATCCATTATTCTATACATAAACCATCTGAACCCCTCGATTAGATTCCAGCCTGTAACTCACTCCCAGGTATCCATTATTCTAAATATAAACCATCTGAATCCCTCGATTAGATTCCAGCCTGTAACTCACTCCCAGGTATCCATTATTCTATATATAAACCATCTGAATCCCTCGATTAGATTCCAGCCTGTAACTCACTCCCAGGTATCCATTATTCTAAATATAAACCATCTGAACCCCTCGATTAGATTCCAGCCTGTAACTCACTCCCAGGTATCCATTATTCTATATATAAACCATCTGAATCCCTCGATTAGATTCCAGCCTGTAACTCACTCCCAGGTTTCCATTATTCTATATATAAACCATCTGAACCCCTCGATTAGATTCCAGCCTGTAACTCACTCCCAGGTATCCATTATTCTATATATAAACCATCTGAACCCCTCGATTAGATTCCAGCCTGCAACTCACTCCCAGGTATCCATTATTCTATATATAAACCATCTGAACCCCTTGATTAGATTCCAGCCTGTAACTCACTCCCAGGTATCCATTATTCTGTATATAAACCATCTGAACCCCTCGATTAGATTCCAGCCTGTAACTCACTCCCAGGTATCCATTATTCTATATATAAACCATCTGAACTCCTCGATTAGATTCCAGCCTGTCATTCACTGCCCGATATACATTATTCTTGTATGTCTAAATTATGATGTCCAAGCCCATCTATTTGGTCCTTGAAGCCCTGGCAATTGTTTCTATTTGTGTTTGTATTTCTCACTTCACTTGTTTCTCCTGTTCTAAGTTCCTGTTATATTTTTCGTCTTTTCTGCTGTTCTCATCCGAGATACTTTGGCTTCTGTCGCTCAAGTCACTCCTGTAGGTAAGGCCTTTTTCTCCTCACGAGCTGGACAGCAGCTTCGCTGGCCCTGGTATCTAACGATGTTTTGGTCATGTGCCCAGGATAATGAACAGAACGTCTTTCTTTAAAATTTCTTGCGACGACTTCATTGATTGACAAGCTGTTTTATTAAAACCATGTTATTGTACATATTTCAGAATGTCATTCTCTGTATTGCCATTCAAGGACATGTCTAATTGCTGTTAAGTAAACATCGAGTGAGGTCATCGTTTAATTGCTTTTCAGGCTGCTGATCACAACCCCAGCCTTCTTGCCCTTGTTTTAATAATGATGTGGAGATGCCGGTGATGGACTGGGGTTGACAATTGTAAACAATTTTACAACACCAAGTTATAGTCCAGCAATTTTATTTTAAATTCACAAGCTTTCGGAGACTTCCTCCTTCCTCAGGTAAATGTACCTGAGGAAGGAGGAAGTCTCCGAAAGCTTGTGAATTTAAAATAAAATTGCTGGACTATAACTTGGTGTTGTAAAATTGTTTACAATTGTTTTAATAATGTGTACTTGGTAAGGTTGCTCGGAGATTACAGACAGACATTCTGGCTCTGGGGTCAAATTACTGCCTTTGTTTTGAAGTAATTAGTAAGGTCACTTAGAAGTTAAAGATGTTGTGAGTCCTAGGTCAAAGAACTGGCTTGATTTCTTCATAACTTTTTTTTGAAGTGTGACACAGATACTTGAGTTTGACAGCTGTAGTGCAATGGACAGGAGAGAAGTTTGTGTGGCCCAGTGAACTGATCCAACCATTGTCCATTAGGTTATTTATAGCCATCCAAACTCTTTTCTCAAACAGCTTATAATTCAGTAAATATTCTTTGTCCGTGCAAAAAATGTAACCGATAGCAATCGTTTGCAGGTTCAAACCAAAGATTAATTATAATAAATCGATGAAAGACAGCAGTGAAATGTGATAAACATTGCTGAAACTGGGTGGGTAATTTTAACTTTGGCCAATGGTGTAAAACAGCCGATATTGAATTGACCGCCCATTATACAACTCGCCTGATTATTCGTTCCATCAAAATCAACGGGAAGGGAAAATCGGATGAGGTTTATAATGTGCTGTCAATTGGATAGCACCCATCTCAAACATCCGCCCAAAGTTCAAATTACCCCCAAGGAATCCATTTAAATCCCTATTTCTAATTTTCAGAAATGCAATATTGGATTAAAGGAGTTGGAAAAAGTTGATGATATTGTGTGACAAAGGAGAGAAGATTTCCTTACAATGAAATTGAAAACTTCTTACTTTTAGTCTTATTTATGATTTCACTGCAAATAGCAAACCGAGAACAATTTCTCTAAAGATCTCTTTAGCATGCTGTACAAATGTTATATTACTGAAAACTTCCTGACCGTGCCATTGACAGAACAATACTGTGCTAACTCTTGTTCTTATCAGACTGACAGGCTGTCCAATTTGGCTCCCCTTTGTCATGTCGAACTGGAATGTCGACCACCCAGGCGTTTGGGAGATCTGTGATGATCAGCACTAATCTGCATGACCTTGCAGTGACAGAGCCCAAAAAGTATCTTTCCCCAGTCAGCCATAAGGGGAAGCACCACACAAGACTGCAGGGCATAATGGGGCAAACCATGCTCCATTCGCAGAGACCAAACAGAATACAAAATGTGAAAACCTTTGCCAATTCTCTCATTTCCAATGCTTTGCACACAAGTCAACCCACTGCCAAACTGCACTGAGAAACATCAGCAAATTCTGTTGGCTTTTTGCTAAATTTGATTTGGCCAGCCTTTTACTATGAATTCCTGAAAAACAACTGTCTTCACCTGGGAAGAAAGACGTGCAAACACACTTTCACCTGCAGTTGACAGGAATCTTTGCAGATTCAGGTTGAAAATTTCTTGGAACATACTTTATGATGGCAATGCATTTGTGTGTGTTATGATGTCACGTCAGCACTTGATATGTGTCACTCAAAATACACGTGCTGTTGCTGAAAACCATCCTTTTTAACACATAATTTCACATTTAAAACAGATAACATCATGTGGAGGTGTTCGTGAAGGTGAACACAGTAAAAACTTCCCTGAATTCTCCTTCATGAAAATGTTGGGTCATTTGGACATGAAAAGGTCTCTGCGCTCTCAGACTGTTTTTCAAACATCCACTCTCGGATGAGCTGCAATTTCCTCCAGCTAAAATGTAAGGACGAGCGAAGCCATCGTGTTTGGGACCTGCCACAAATTCCTTACCCTCGCCAACGACTGCAAAGAGACCCAGGGCGCTAAATTGGGCCGTGTAGCGCCCGTTGTTTCGGCGCTACGCGGCCTCCCAAAGTGCCAAGATGGTGTCTTTTTCCAGCGTGCCGTGTGCTGGACGCTATCTTGGTATAGAGTTCGCGCAGGAGCAGATAACGAACGCCGGCAGCATGTCAAATAAGGAGAAAATGGATACAATCAGTGTGATATGCTGATTTGAAGTGAAAGACACCATTTTGGGACTGAAAGCTCAACTCAAGGCACAGTCTGAACCCCGCCCATCTGAACATGTCGGAGAGTGCCTGGAGGACCCCCCACCGCCGCTATTTAAAGGGACCATGTAGGATTTACAGGTTAGTGGCTGGATTATTGCTTCCGGCTGCTGGGACATTTGTAACTGTTTTTGGAGGTCTCGTACCCTTGAATACTGGGACGCGGGGACATAACCTCACATTTAAAGCCAGTACGTGCAGGAGTGTAGTTCAGAAATGCTTCTACACGCAAAGGATGGGAGACGTTTGGAACGCTGTTCTACAAATGGCGGTTGATGCTAGCTCCAATTGTGTTTTCTAAATCTGAGATTGATAGATTTCTGTGAACCAAGGGTATTAAGGGATATAGGGCGAAGGCGGGTCGATGGAGTTAGGTCACAGGTCCACCATCATTTCATTGAATGGCGGAACAGGCTCGTGGGACTAAATGCCACTGCCACTTGCTGCCTCCTGATATGCGCCACCTTCTCCTGCAAGGAAGCAGGACGTGTGTCTGGGTGATGTGACTGTCATGGTTGAATAGCTGCCAGCGTGTGTGGCCTGTGAGTGGGAGGCTTGCTACAGTGGTAATGTTTGAGGGTGAGAGGAAATATCTGATTGGAAGAGTTGAGTCCTGATGGAAAGAGTTTGTTGGTATGTGGGTGATGGGGTGTGTAGCGCGTGGTGCAGTTGGTGGAAGACACCACTTGACAGTTGACCTCACTCACCTTGACCACTCATGTCAAAGCATTGAACTTCTTCCTGCACTGCATCCATGTTCATGATGCTGTGCGCCTGGCATTGACTTCGTCCCCCGCTGCCTCCCACTGCCTTTTGGATATATGTCTGGAGGGCCTCTTGCCCCCTCCTAAACCCCCAGCCCCCGCCACCCTGCGGATTTAGGATGTCCCTCCTTCGGTCCACTTCTTGCACCAAGGCCTGTAGTGCATCAGCAGAGAACCTTGGTGCACGCACTCTCACAGGCCTGGTACAAACTCAGATCGGCAGATTGGTGAGGTCTGGCATGCAGATTGGAGGATGTGGGATTTAGTGGTGCGCAACCTTTATTCAATGTTTTAACATAACTCATCAGTGTGTAATCATAGGGTCGAGACCTGAATCTGTGCTTTACGTGTGGGATGTCTGATGTCTGTTCCGATTCCGTGCAGACAGTAGATTGTTATTTTCAGCAAATAACAGATCCCAGCTACCTTTAAGAGATTTCTGACAGACAGCCTGCCTTTAAGGCATTGGAGCTCCCCCTGCTGGTGGAAAGTTCAAATTGCATGGAATTCTCGTTCAAGGCTGATTTCCAATGCAGATTGCAGGGAAGTCCTCAGGCCTGACGAAAGTCTCGTCCTGCCTGTGCAGGGGCCATTGGGCGCGGGGTAATAGCAGATTGAGCTACCCCCGCCCAAAATCAGGCCCTATCCAATCTTTCCCCCCCAGACTCTTTGCAACCTCAGAGCCGACATCCAGCTCCATAACATTCCCCGCCTGCACCCTCGACCTCAGCTCATCGGCCTCTGAAAGCCTCATTGTTCGAAACTGCAGTTTTCGGATTCTAACTTCTCGGGACTCACGGAAAATCTCTCAAACTTTTAAACAGTTTTCCACTGAAACCCTTGAAGATGATGCATTATCTTGACAGCTTTGTCTGACACAGATTTGCTTTCTCAACACTGAACCGAAAGTGTAGCACACAATTCAGAAAATTCACTGTACAAATGAGCCAAATGCAGCCTGTGTACCGGGAGTTCACCAGCAACATCTCATTTTTGGTTTGTGGATAAGGTTGAATTTTAGACCACAATGCCCTGTCCTCTCAGTGAATATAATGATTGATTTTGAGGATTCTGCCTCCTGTGTGCCAGGTCCTTTGTCTCCAGTGAAATGGTTTCCCCCATTCCCCTGTAATTTATTAATGGCATTTGCTATTGTAGCGCTGACCAAACCTTCATTCACTTTCTACTGAGTGTACTTGACTAAAATAGCAAGTGCTTCTGCCTGGATTACCCAATGCAATTCTGCTGTAAGTGAGAGATTCAAAGCCAATTTAGTCAATGCTGTATTTTGCAAAAGCTATTTGATGGGCAGGTACAAGAGACGCAGCCACTTTAATGCCCGACAACATGGCTTGGGGAGATAAATAGCACAGTACCCCATCAAAGCAGCCAGTAACGTGCATTATCACTGCCAAATGAAGCAGGATTGCAGTAAATTTGTTGAAGAGAGTGTTTCAAGAGGGTGGGGGAGGTGAAACTGCTTCCTTAATTTACTCGAGGTTTTGGCTCCCATTAACCGCCAATGCAGAGTAAGACAAAGTCCTGCGATGGTCAGCAACATAATGAAGATGGCACTTCTACGGGAATAAAGTCTCAAACAAAAATCACACCATCATGTCTCAAATCAGTAAAAATGGCATGAAAGATTTTATGTTGTGAAATTTTGGTTTCTTCACAGTGCGAGATCCAATTTCTTTTTTAAAAAAAAATGCTTCGAAGTGAATTTCTCACCCAGCAAACTTTTAAAATTCTGACAGATAAATTATTAGTTATTAAACTCTGTGTTAATATTTTCAATTCACATAGTATCACAGTCGGTACAGCACAGGAGGTGGCCATTTGGCCCATCGTGCCTGTGCTGGCTCTTTGAAAGAGCGAAGAATTAGTCCCATTCCCCTGCTCTTTCTCCATAGCCCAAGACATTTTTTCCCTTCAAGTATTTATCGAATTCCCTTTTGAAAGTTACCATTGAATCTGTTTCCACCGCCCGTTCAGGCAGTGAATTCCAGATCACAACAACTTGCTGCTTCAATAAATGTTTCCTCATCTCCCCTCTGGCTCTTTTGCCAATCACCTTAAATCTGGGTCCTCTGGTTACCAACCCCTCTGCCACTGTAAACAGTTTCTCCTTATTTACTCTATCAAAACCCTTCATGATTTTAAACACCACTATCAAACCTCCCCTTAACCTTCTCTGCTCTAAGGAGAAGAACCCCAGCTTCTCCACGTAACAAAAGTCCCTCATCCCTGGTCCCATTCTAGTAAATCTCTTCTGCACCCTCTCCAAGGCCTTGACATCCTTCCTAAAGTGTGGTGCCCAGAATTGAACACAATACTCCAGCTTTGGCCTAACCAGTGTTTTCCCGAGGTTTCGCATAACTTCCTTGCTTTTGTACTCAATGCCTCTATTGATAAAGACCAGTGCTTTTTGAACAGCCTTCTCAACTTGTCCTGCCACCTTGACACAACAGGTCTTGAATTGTATCACAAGAATTAAATTCTCCGTTCTGAGCTGATCTCAGGGTAAGAGTGACACAGCTGTTCCTTGGCAGCTCTGGCCAGGGTTCCTGATCCTGATCGCCATCCAGCGGAGTGGACATCAGACGATAGGGTCAGGCATGGCCAAAATGGCTCCTGCAGCACAGCAGTGTTCACTGACTTGGCTCAAAGTAAAAAAAAATGGTTACTTCAACGAGGTGCAAGAGGCCAAATCCTGTGGAATAATATCCCAGCGTAAGTTTCAAGGTAAGAAAAGGGGACGAGAGAATTGACACTGCTCCTTTTTTTTAAACTGTACCACGCAAATAATAGGAGGGGGAATTGTGATCATAACAAAGGGATGAGGAAATTAAGTTGAATAATTAACATTTCGAAGGTTATTTCAATATAGGATCCAGTGCTTGTCAAAACTTTTTAAATTTCTTCTTTTCGTGAGAGGCAGTGGTGTGCATCGTGCGACCTTCGACCTGCCATGCGTTATCCATCTCATTGAACAGAGCAACAGGAGTAGGCCATTCAGCCCTTCGAGCCTGTTCCGCCATTCAGTGACTTCATGGCTGATCTGTATCTGAACTCCATCTACCCACTGTGGTTCTGTAACCCTTCATACGCTTGTCTAACAGAAATCGATCAAACTCAGTTTTGAAATTTTCAATTGACCCCCAGCCTCAACAGCTTTTTGGGGGAGAGAGTTCCAGATTTCCACTCCCCTTTGTGTGAAGAAGTGCTTCCTGACATCACCCCTGAACGGCTGAGCTCTAATTTTAAGGTTATGCCTCCTTGTTCTGGACTCCCCCCACCAGAGGAAATAGTTTCTCTCCATCTACCCGATCAATTCCTTTAATCAATTGACTTCAATGGACAGGAATATCTGGTGGGGTGCACAAGGGGCGGCCGATCCAATATCACTTGTTTTGCACTATCGCTAAACGTGAAAATTACTCCCAGTGCGTTTCTGTGCCCTGTCGACCAGGAAGTTTAAGATTCAATCCCAGACGTGCACTAAAATTTGCTGATCTTATCAGGATTGGTAGTGTAAGATCTCCAAGGCCCTGGGCTAGGGAGGGAAAAATAAGTGCTTCCCATTGACCCCTTGCTGGACAGTTGAGGGTGTGGACTCCATTGTGCTGGGACTCATGTCCTCCCAACACCACTGAACAACCTGTCCACACCTGCTATTCTGGGCTCACAGATGACATGGCCACGTGGGCAAGGACTCAGAAGAGCAACCAGCACCTGGGAACTGTACCAAGGGAAAGGGTCAATGCAAGAGCAAGGAAGGACGAGGAGGAGGAGGAGGAGGAAGAAAGGGAAATGTTTTCTCTAGTTTATAGAGTTGACCAGCCTGAAAGCAAGAGTTCCTTTGCACCTATTCCCGCAAACTATATCAACCAGCTTCTTCTCTGAATCGTTACTTTCCCCAATCCCACCTGCCCCAGATGTATTGGGGCAAATTTTAACGGGGAGCTGGGAAGAGGGTGGGGAGGGGAATTCCACACAGGAAACACGGAAGTACTGGTTTCCCAGACGTCCTTACGATTTTGATGTCAGGATGTCTTTCATTTTCTTTTGTGGATTTCCCACCTGACAGGCCAGCCAGATTTACAGGCTGACTGTCAGTCGGACAGGAGAGCAGCCGGGGAGCGGGTCATCGGAGGAGTCGGTCATTGGGGTGGGTCGATCATAGCGGGGAGTCATCGGGGACTGTGGTCATTGGAGGGGTCATTGGAAGCTTAGTCATAGGGAGGGTCGCACATCAGGGGGGGTCGGAGATCATGGGGTGTCAGAGTTCATGGGGGGTCGGAGATCGTGGTGGGGGGTCGGAGATGGGGAGGGGGTCGGCAGGAACCTTGTGAGGTTAGGAGGAAACACACCTGCTCCTCCTGGCCCACAAGCAGTGCAATAAAGGCACTTACCTGTCGATCCGGGTCTCACCTCCTCTGAAGTGGCTTGAAGCAGAAGGCCCAGGAATCCCGGCCACCAGGAGTTAAAAATAGGAAACTTGTTAAAAGACTGCTTCCTTAAAAGCTTTCACTGACTGACCCGCCTCCTAACAGTGGGTTGATCACTGACCTCTCAACTCCCCCCTCCAGTAAAACCAGAAGTGGACAGGTAGGAGGAGGATTGAGGGTGGGTTTTACGGTTGGAGGAGGATTGTGGGTGGGTTTTAAGGTTGGAGGAGGATTGAGGGTGGGTTTTAAGGTTGGAGGAGGATTGAGGGTGGGTTTTAACGTTGGAGGAGGATTGAGGGTGGGATTTAACGTTGGAGGAGGATTGAGGGTGGGTTTTAAGTTTGGAGGGGGATTGCGGGTGGGTTTTAAGGTTGGAGGAGGATTGAGGGTGGGTTTTAAGGTTGGAGGAGGATTGAGGGTGGGTTTTAAGGTTGGAGGAGGATTGAGGGTGGGTTTTAAGGTTGGAGGAGGATTGAGGGTGGGTTTTAAGGTTGGAGGAGGATTGAGGGTGGGTTTTAAGGTTGGAGGAGGATTGAGGGTGGGTTTTAAGGTTGGAGGAGGATTGAGGGTGGGTTTTAAGGTTGGAGGAGGATTGAGGGTGGGTTTTAAGGTTGGAGGAGGATTGAGGGTGGGATTTAACGTTGGAGGAGGATTGAGGGTGGGTTTTAAGTTTGGAGGGGGATTGCGGGTGGGTTTTAAGGTTGGAGGAGGATTGAGGGTGGGTTTTAAGGTTGGAGGAGGATTGAGGGTGGGTTTTAAGGTTGGAGGAGGATTGAGGGTGGGTTTTAAGGTTGGAGGAGGACTGAGGGTGGGTTTTAAGGTTGGAGGAGGATTGAGGGTGGGTTTTAAGGTTGGAGGAGGATTGAGGGTGGGATTTAAGGTTGGAGGAGGATTGAGGGTGGGATTTAAGGTTGGAGGAGGATTGAGGGCAGGTTTTAAGTTTGGAGGGGGATTGAGGGTGGGTTTTAAGTTTGGAGGGGGATTGAGGGTGGGTTTCAAGGTTGGAGGAGGATTGAGGTTGGGTTTTAAGATTGGAGGAGGATTCAGGGTGGGTTTTAAGGTTGGAGGAGGATTGAGGGCGGGTATTAAGGTTGAAGGAGGATTGAGGGTGGGATTTAAGTTTGGAGGAGGATTGAGGGTGGGATTTAATGTTGGAGGAGGATTGAGGGTGGGTTTCAAGTTTGGAGGAGGATTGAGGGTGGGTTTGAAGGTTGGAGGAGGATTGAGGGCGGCATTTCAGGTTGGAGGAGGATTGAGGGTGGGTTTTAAGGTTGGCGGAGGATTGAGGGTGGGATTTAAGGTTGCAGGAGGATTGAGGGTGGGTTTCAAGGTTGGAGGAAGATTGAGGGTGGTTTTTAAGTTTGGAGGAGGATTGAGGGTGGGTTTCAAGGTTGGAGGAGGATTGAGGGTGGGTTTTAAGGTTGGAGGAGGATTGAGGGCGGGTTTTAAGGTTGGAGGAGGATTGAGGGTGGGTTTTAAGGTTGGAGAGGATTGAGGGTGGGTTTTAAGGTTGGAGGAGGATTGAGGGTGGGTTTTAAGGTTGGAGGAGGATTGAGGGTGGCTTTTAAAGTTGGTGGAGGATTGAGGGTGGATTTTAACATTGGAGGATGATTGAGGGTGGGTTTTAAGGTTGGAGGAGGATTGAGGGTGGGTTTTAAGGTTGGAGGAGGATTGAGGGTGGGTTTTAACGTTGGAGGATGATTGAGGGCAGGTTTTAAGGTTGGAGGAGGATTGAGGGTGGGTTTTAAGGTCGGAGGAGGATTGAGGGTGGGTTTTAAGGTTGGAGGAGGATTGAGGGTGGGTTTTAAGGTTGGAGGAGGATTGAGGGTGGGTTTTAAGGTTGGAGGATGATTGAGAGCAGGTTTTAAGGTTGGAGGAGGATTGAGGGTGGGTTTTAAGGTTGGAGGAGGATTGAGGGTGGGTTTTAAGGTTGGAGGAGGATTGAGGGTGGGTTTTAATGTTGGAGGATGATTGAGGGCAGGTTTTAAGGTTGGAGGAGGATTGAGGGTGGGTTTTAACGTTGGAGGATGATTGAGGGCAGGTTTTAAGGTTGGAGGAGGATTGAGGGTGGGTTTTAAGGTTGGAGGAGGATTGAGGGCGGGATTTACGGTTGGAAGTGGATTGAGGGCAGGTTTTAAGGTTGGAGGAGGAGTGAGGGTGGGTTTTAAGGTTGGAGGAGGATTCAGGGTGGGATTTTCGGTTGGAGGAGGATTGAGGGCAGGTTTTAAGGTTGGAGGAGGATTGAGGGCGGGTTTTAAGGTTGGAGGAGGATTGAGGGTGGGATTTCAGGTTGGAGGAGGATTGAGGGCGGGATTTAAGGTTAGAGGAGGATTGAGGGCGGGTTTTAAGGTTGGAGGAGGATTGAGGGCAGGTTTTAAGGTTGGAGGAGGATTGAGGGTGGGTTTTAAGGTTGGAGGAGGATTGAGGGTGGGTTTTAAGGTTGGAGGAGGATTGAGAGCGGGTTTTAAGGTTGGAGGAGGATTGAGGGTGGGTTTTAAGGTTGGAGGAGGATTGAGGGTGGGTTTTAAGATTGGAGGATGATTGAGGGTGGGTTTTAAGGTTGGAGGAGGATTGAGGGTGGGTTTTAAGGTTGGAGGAGGATTGAGGGTGGGTTTTAAGATTGGAGGATGATTGAGGGTGGGTTTTAAGGTTGGAGGAGGATTGAGGGTGGGTTTTAAGGTTGGAGGATGATTGAGGGCGGGTTTTAAGGTTGGAGGAGGATTGAGGGTGGGTTTTAAGGTTGGAGGAGGATTGAGGGTGGGTTTTAAGGTTGGAGGAGGATTGAGGGTGGGTTTTAAGGTTGGAGGATGATTGAGGGTGGGTTTTAAGGTTGGAGTAGGATTGAGGGTGGGATTTAAGGTTGGAGGAGGATTGAGGGTGGGTTTTAAGGTTGGAGGAGGATTGAGGGTGGGTTTTAAGGTTGGAGGAGGATTGAGGATGGGATTTAAGGTTGGAGGAGGATTGAGGGTGGGATTTACGGTTGGAGGAGGATTGAGGGCGGGTTTTAAGGTTGGAGGTGGATTGAGGGCAGGTTTTAAGGTTGGAGGAGGATTGAGGGAGGGTTTTAAGGTTGGCGGATGATTGAGGGTGGGTTTTAAGGTTGGAGGATGATTGAGGGTGGGTTTTAAGGTTGGAGGAGGATTGAGGGCGGTTTTTAAGTTTGGAGGAGGATTGAGGGTGGATTTTAAGGTTGGAGGAGGATTGAGGGTGGGTTTTAATGTTGGAGGATGATTGAGGGTGGGTTTTAAGGTTGGCAGAGGATTGAGGGTGGGTTTTAAGGTTGGAGGAGGATTGAGGGTGGGTTTTAATGTTGGAGGAGGATTGAGGGTGGGTTTTAAGGTTGGAGGAGGATTGAGGGCGGGTTTTAAGGTTGGTGGAGGATTGAGGGCAGGTTTTAAGTTTGGAGGGGGATTGAGGGTGGGTTTTAAGGTTGGAGGAGGATTGAGGGTGGGTTTCAAGTTTGGAGGAGGATTGAGGGTGGGTTTTAAGGTTGGAGGAGGATTGAGGGTGGGTTTTAAGGTTGGAGGAGGATTGAGGGTGTGTTTTAAGGTTGGAGGAGGATTGAGGGTGGGTTTTAATGTTGGAGGAGCATTGAGGGCGGGTTTTATGGTTGGAGGAGTATTGAGGGTGGGTTTTAAGGTTGGAGGAGGATTGAGGGTGGGTTTTAACGTTGGAGGAGGATTGAGGGTGGGTTTTAAGGTTGGAGGAGGATTGAGGGTGGGTTTTAAGGTTGGAGGAGGATTGAGGGTGGGTTTTAACGTTGGAGGAGGATTGAGGGTGGGTTTTATGGTTGGAGGAGGATTGAGGGTGGGTTTTAACGTTGGAGGAGGATTGAGGGTGCGTTTTAAGGTTGGAGGAGGATTGAGGGTGGGTTTTAAGGTTGGAGGAGGATTGAGGGTGGGTTTTAAGTTTGGAGGAGGATTGAGGGTGGGTTTTAAGGTTGGAGGAGGATTGAGAGCGGGATTTTCGGTTGGAGGAGGATTGAGGGCAGGTTTTAAGGTTGGAGGAGGATTGAGGGTGGGATTTCAGGTTGGAGGAGGATTGAGGGTGGGATTTAAGGTTGGAGGAGGATTGAGGGCGGGTTTTAAGGTTGGAGGAGTATTGAGGGTGGGTTTTAATGTTGGAGGAGGATTGAGGGTGGGTTTTAAGGTTGGAGGAGGATTGAGGGTGGATTTTAGGTTGGAGGAGGATTGAGGGTGGGTTTTAAGGTTGGAGGAGGATTGAGGGTGGGATTTACGGTTGGAGGAGGATTGAGGGTGGGTTTTAAGGTTGGAGGAGGATTGAGAGCAAGTTTTAAGTTTGGAGGAGGATTGAGGGTGGGTTTTAATGTTGGAGGAGGATTGAGGGTGGGATTTAAGGTCGGAGGAGGATTGAGGGTGGGATTTAAGGTTAGAGGATGATTGAGGGTGGGATTTAAGGTTGGAGGAGGATTGAGGGTGGGTTTTAAGGTCGGAGGAGGATTGAGGGTGGGATTCAAGTTTGGAGGAGGATTGAGGGTGGGATTTAAGGTTGGAGGAGGATTGAGAGCGGGTTTTAAGGTTGGAGGAGGATTGAGGGTGGGATTTAAGGTTGGAGGAGGATTGAGGGTGGGTTTTAAGGTCGGAGGAGGATTGAGGTTGGGTTTTAAGGTTGGAGGAGGATTGATGGTGGGATTTAAGGTTGGAGGATGATTGAGGGCGGGTTTTAAGGTTGGAGGAGGATTGAGAGCAAGTTTTAAATTTGGAGGAGGATTGAGGGCGGGTTTTAAGGTCGGAGGAGGATTGAGGGTGGGATTTAAGGTCGGAGGAGGATTGAGGGTGGGTTTTAAGGTCGGAGGAGGATTGAGGGTGGGATTTAAGGTTGGAGGATGATTGAGGGCGGGTTTTAAGGTTGGAGGAGGATTGAGAGCAAGTTTTAAATTTGGAGGAGGATTGAGGGCGGGTTTTCAGGTTGGAGGAGGATTGAGGGCGGGTTTTAAGGTTGGAGGAGGATTGAGGGCAGGTTTTAAGTTTGGAGGAGGATTGAGGGTGGGTTTTAAGGTTGGAGGAGGATTGAGGGTGGGTTTTAAGGTTGGAGGAGGATTGAGGGTGGGTTTCAAGTTTGGAGGAGGATTGAGGGTGGGTTTTAAGGTTGGAGGAGGATTGAGGGTGGGTTTTAAGGTTGGAGGAGGATTGAGGGTGGGTTTTAAGGTTGGAGGAGGATTGAGGGTGTGTTTTAAGGTTGGAGGAGGATTGAGGGTGGGTTTTAATGTTGGAGGAGGATTGAGGGTGGGTTTTAAGGTTGGAGGAGGATTGAGGGTGGGTTTTAACGTTGGAGGAGGATTGAGGGTGGGTTTTAAGGTTGGAGGAGGATTGAGGGTGGGTTTTAAGGTTGGAGGAGGATTGAGGGTGGGTTTTAACGTTGGAGGAGGATTGAGGGTGGGTTTTAAGGTTGGAGGAGGATTGAGGGTGGGTTTTAACGTTGGAGGAGGATTGAGGGCGGGTTTTAACGTTGGAGGAGGATTGAGGGTGGGTTTTAAGGTTGGAGGAGGATTGAGGGTGGGTTTTAACGTTGGAGGAGGATTGAGGGTGGGTTTTAAGGTTGGAGGAGGATTGAGGGTGGGTTTTAACGTTGGAGGAGGATTGAGGGTGGGTTTTAAGGTTGGAGGAGGATTGAGGGTGGGTTTTAACGTTGGAGGAGGATTGAGAGCGGGATTTTCGGTTGGAGGAGGATTGAGGGCAGGTTTTAAGGTTGGAGGAGGATTGAGGGTGGGATTTCAGGTTGGAGGAGGATTGAGGGTGGGATTTAAGGTTGGAGGAGGATTGAGGGCGGGTTTTAAGGCTGGAGGAGGATTGAGGGTGGGTTTTAATGTTGGAGGAGGATTGAGGGTGGGTTTTAAGGTTGGAGGAGGATTGAGGGTGGATTTTAGGGTGGAGGAGGATTGAGGGTGGGTTTTAAGGTTGGAGGAGGATTGAGGGTGGGATTTACGGTTGGAGGAGGATTGAGGGTGGGTTTTAAGGTTGGAGGAGGATTAAGAGCAAGTTTTAAGTTTGGAGGAGGATTGAGGGTGGGTTTTAAGGTTGGAGGAGGATTGAGGGTGGGATTTAAGGTTGGAGGAGGATTGAGGGTGGGTTTTAAGGTCGGAGGAGGATTGAGAGCAAGTTTTAAGTTTGGAGGAGGATTGAGGGCGGGTTTTAAGGTTGGAGGAGGATTGAGGGTGGGTTTTAAGGTCGGAGGAGGATTGAGGGTGGATTTTAAGGTTGGAGGAGGATTTAGGGTGGGATTTAAGGTTGGAGGATGATTGAGGGCGGGTTTTAAGGTTGGAGGAGGATTGAGAGCAAGTTTTAAATTTGGAGGAGGATTGAGGGTGGGATTTAAGGTTGGAGGAGGATTGAGGGTGGGTTTTAAGGTCGGAGGAGGATTGAGGGTGGGATTTAAGGTTGGAGGAGGATTGAGAGCGGGTTTTAAGGTTGGAGGAGGATTGAGGGTGGGATTTAAGGTTGGAGGAGGATTGAGGGTGGGTTTTAAGGTCGGAGGAGGATTGAGGGTGGGATTTAAGTTTGGAGGATGATTGAGGGTGGGTTTTAAGGTCGGAGGAGGATTGAGGGTGGGATTTAAGGTTGGAGGATGATTGAGGGCGGGTTTTAAGGTTGGAGGAGGATTGAGGGCGGGATTTAAGGTTGGAGGATGATTGAGGGTGGGATTTAAGGTTGGAGGAGGATTGAGGGTGGGTTTTAAGGTTGGAGGAGGATTGAGGGGGGGTTTTAAGGTTGGAGGAGGATTGAGGGCGGGTTTTAAGGTCGGAGGAGGATTGAGGGTGGGATTTAAGGTTAGAGGATGATTGAGGGCGGGATTTAAGGTTGGAGGAGGATTGAGGGTGGGTTTTAAGGTCGGAGGAGGATTGAGGGTGGGATTTAAGGTTAGAGGATGATTGAGGGTGGGATTTAAGGTTGGAGGAGGATTGAGGGTGGGTTTTAAGGTTGGAGGAGGATTGAGGGTGGGTTTTAAGGTTGGAGGAGGATTGAGAGCAAGTTTTAAGGTTGGAGGAGGATTGAGGGTGGGTTTTAAGGTTGGAGGAGGATTGAGGGTGGGTTTTATGGTTGGAGGAGGATTGAGGGTGGGTTTTAAGGTTGGAGGAGGATTGAGGGTGGGTTTTAAGGTTGGAGGAGGATTGAGAGCAAGTTTTAAGGTTGGAGGAGGATTGAGGGTGGGTTTTAAGGTTGGAGGAGGATTGAGGGTGGGTTTTATGGTTGGAGGAGGATTGAGGGTGGGTTTTAAGGTTGGAGGAGGATTGAGGGTGGGTTTTAAGGTTGGAGGAGGATTGAGAGCAAGTTTTAAGGTTGGAGGAGGATTGAGAGCAAGTTTTAAGGTTGGAGGAGGATTGAGGGTGGGATTTAAGGTTGGAGGAGGATTGAGGGCGGGTTTTAAGGTTGGCGGCGGGTTGAGGGTGGGTTTTAAGGTTGGAGGCGGGTTGAGGGTGGGTTTTACTTTTTTTTACAATTTTGACCTTCTCACCCACCCCGAATCCACCCGCTCGTGGGGTTGAAATTTACCCCACTCTATATGTTTAGGAAAATCGGACTTCATTCATTTTCTTGGAAAAATTCGCCACCCAACCTCCCGGTGTTTCATGAAAGCTCTGAATCATGTTGACAATCGCTAAACATACGCAGGAGCATCCTGGTCTTTCAATAACGCTGGAAAAACGCCTTCCAACACCGACGATTGGAACACACAGATTGTGTGTGAGGATATTTATGAGGATGATTTTACTTGGAATTGACAACATGTCTTTCAGAATGTTTTCAGACAGCAATGTTACATCGACTTACATCAAACCTGCAGCACAGAAACAGGCCTTTTGGCCCAACTGGTCTCTGAAGATGTTTATGCTCTGCACAAGCCTCCTCCCTCCCAACTTCATCTCACCCAATCAGGATAACCTTCTGTTCTTTTCTCCCTCATGTGTTTATCTCGCTTCCCCTTAAATGCATCTGTGCTATTCACCTCAACTACTCCTTGCGGTCGCACGTCCCACATTCTAACCACTCTCTGGGTAAAGAAGTTTCTCCTGAATTCCCTATTGGATTTATTAGTCACTATCTTATATTTATGACCTCCAGTTTTGAATTCTCCCACAAGTGGAGATATTTTCTCTCCGTCTACCCGATCAAACCCTTTCATAATCTTAAAGATCTCTGTCAGGTCACCTCTCAGCCTTCTCTTTTCTCGAGAAAAGAGCCCCATCCTGTTCAGCCTTTCCTGATGAGGATATCCTCTCAGTTCTGGTATCATCCGTGTGAATCTTTTATGCGACTTCTCCAGTGCCTCTATATCCTCGCCAGCAACTCGCCAAGGCTTCTTCGACAGCACCTCCCAAACCCGCGACCTCCACCACCTCGAAGGACAAGAGCAGCAGGCACATGGGAACAACATCACCTGCACGTTCCCCTCCAAGTCACACACCATCCCGACTTGGAAATATATCGCCGTTCCTTCATCGTCGCTGGGTCAAAATCCTGGAACTCCCTTCCTAACAGCACTGTGGGAGAACCGTCACCACACGGACTGCAGCGGTTCAAGGCGGCGGCTCACCACCACCTTCTCCAGGGCAATTTGGGATGGGCAATAAATGCCGGCCTCGCCAGCGACGCCTACATCCCGTGAACGAATAAAAAAAAAAAAAAATCCTTATTATAATGTGGAGACCAGAACTGTGCACAGTACTCCAAGTGCGGTCTAACCAAGGTTCTATACAAGTTGAACATAACTTCTCTGCTTTTCAATTCTATCCTTCTAGAAATGAACCCCAGTACTTGATTTGCTTTCTTGTGGTCTTATTAACCTGCGTCACTACTTTTAGTGATTTGTGTATCTGTGCCCTGAGATCCCATTGCTCTTCTATCCGATTTGGACTCTTATTATCCAAGCAGCATGTGACCTCTTTATTGTTCCGACCAAAATGCACCACCTCACACTTATCCATATTGAAATCCATTGAGTGCACTTAAAATTCTGTGTTTTATAAATGTCAAGGATCTTGCCTGAAAGCAGCATTTACCATCATTTATTTCTTCACTTCACAGTGAGAAAATGAGTCGAGGAGCTTCATAAATTATAGTGAGGAAGGGGCAATCAAGGAAACACGAGGGGAGAACTTAAAACTCATTGGACCCGAGGTGTTTACTGTCCCTTATATAATACACTTTGTGCACTTTTGCTTCATTGAAGCTGCCCGGGAATCCAGTTAATGCAGCATATGAAGCTCTTCAGTAACAGACGTCAGAATGGAGCAGTGACTCGAAGCCCGCTTGAATTTTTCATTAAGTGTGATGAATGCTTTTCATAAAACATTGAAGAGAACAGTAGCTCACTATTCAAGCTGGTGGGAAGCACGCGATCCTTACAGCAGGGGAAAGGCTGAAAGCCTGAACTGGCGGTGTATTCACTGGAGATCAGGGCTGTCACGCATTGTACCGTGATGCCAAAGCACAGAGGTTTTCATTCCTTTGTCTGCCAACACGTCCTGCCTTCCCTGAAGGCACTCACTCTGATTTCAGAAAAAAACCCCACAAATGATGGAAATGAATACCAGGTCAGTCATAGGAATGTAGGAACGGGAGGAGGCCATTCTGCCTCTCGAGCCTGTTCCGCCATTCAATTAGATCTTGGCTCTGTCCCTCAACCTCATTTACCCGCCTCAGCTCCATATCCCTTGATACCCTTATCTTACAAAAATTCATCGGCCTCAGTCTTGAAAGCTCCAAATGTCTCCCAGCATCCACGGCCTTTTGGGGGAGAGAATTCCAGATTTCTATAACCTTTTGTGTGAGAAAGTGCTTCCTGATTTCACTCCGGAATGCCCAGGCTCTAATTTTAAGATATGTCCCCTCATACTTGATTTGCTATCCAGAGGAAATAATTTCTCTGTATCTACCTGATCGAATTCGTTTCTCATTTTAAACACCTCGATCAGATCACCCCTCAGTCATGTAAACTCAAGGGAACACAAACCAATCTGTCCTCATAATTTATCCCTCTCAGCCCCGGATTATTCTGAAAGAGAAAGGTAGCTTCATTTTTCCAGTGTTCAATCCTATTGAATGATCCCACATGAAATGTTTTCTCTCGATCAGATGTCCTGCTTCTCCTCTCTCTTCGAACCTCTTTGAGTTTCTGTCGTCCACTGACAATGGCAATCACTTTCAACACCATCAAAGCAAACTGATCAATGCACTCATGCGCCTCAAACAGCCTGCACCTTTTTAACTGCTGGTCAGAACTGTTATTTCTGACTGAATTTGCCCGGTAAAACCTATTGGTGTATTACTTCAGTGCAGCTTCAGAATACACACACATCCCAGAAGATTCTCAGTCTGTGCTTATTTAGCCAATCACAGCTGATGGGAACATTACAATTGACCAAAGTCCCCCCCCTCCCGGATCGGGAATGGGGGGGGAGAAAACTAATCAGCCCCGGTATCTGCTTATCATCACTATCAAGTAATCGCTGGTGGAGAGAATGGGGCAGGAATTTGACCTGGGCAATTAGTGCTCTCCGGGTGGCATAGCGTCAGCCGC
Organism: Heptranchias perlo; assembly: GCF_035084215.1. Classification (NCBI taxonomy): domain Eukaryota; kingdom Metazoa; phylum Chordata; class Chondrichthyes; order Hexanchiformes; family Hexanchidae; genus Heptranchias; species Heptranchias perlo. The sequence continues at coordinate 46,718,624 of NC_090344.1, forward strand.
CCATTATAATCCCCACTCAATATTCAATTCTATTGAAGTGAATGGAATATTGGACGGGGCCTTTAACGGGCGGGCCGATTCGATGCTCCCCGTTTTGCGCTACTGCCCCAAGGCAGATATCTACCCCGCTGTCTGTCGACACGACTGGGATCAGCTGGCTTTCCACCAATGTCCAACAGCTTGCCAAAAACTTGCTGTCCAGGCTGACAGAACAAATGGCCAACTGGACGATGTACTGCATGGCCGCCAGGATCTGAGGAACCATCCCACTGTATGAGTCAGCAGCTTCAGATTTAATTCGAGCCAGTCGGGCGCACACTGACTGAGAGGGGCCCGTCTCAGTAGGCCCCATGACCAAGAATCAGTCCCCGTCAATGCAAGACATTGGCACTTGGAAAAAGCCTCAGATAACCAATAGTGGGAAAGACTAGGTGGTCAACGACAGGAATGATCGGGACCACCAGATATTCAGTGAACAGTGGACAAGGATATTGAGGCAGCCTCAATACGATGGGTGTGATTCCAAATCTTCTTGTAATGTTTCATTAATAGGCAGTCTCACGCTGAATGGCCATTGCAGAGATGCTGGCAGCATAGCAAGACTGGGAGAAGAACACTCTACGTCTAACCCATCAGAGAAATTCACGGCACAGAAGGAGGCCATTCGGCCCATCCCGTCTGTGCCGGCCGATAATGAGCCACCCAGCCTAATCCCACTTTCCAGCACTTGGTCCGTAGCCCTGTAGGTTACGGCACTTCAAGTGCACATCCAAGTACTTTTTAAATGAGTTGAGGGTTTTCTGCCTCTCCCACACTTTCAGGCAGTGAGTTCCAGACCCCCACCATCCTCTGGGTGAAAAATTTCTCAACTCCCCTCTAATCCTTCTACCAATTACTTTAAATCTATGCCCCCTGGTTATTGACCCCTCTGCTAAAGGAAATAGGTCCTTCCTATCCACTCTATCTGGACCCCTCGTAATTTTATTCCCCCCAATTAAATCTCCCCTCAGCCTCCTCTGTTTATGCTGTTCATCCCCATGCTGTACCCAAAATAAAAATTATATATTGGGAATACACAACAGGTCTGTCAATATCTGAAAAGATAAGTTCATGTCTGATGTGGCGACCCGTTGTCAGAATCCTGCTGAAGGCTATCCCTCCAAAATGTTAACTTCTCTTTAATCAGATGTTACGAATTTCCAGAGTTCCCTGTTTTTATTTCAGATTCCTCGTGTTGGATTTTAATTTTTTTTTCTCTCCACGTGCTGCACAAGATGTTTCCCTCCCCACCTCAATTCCATTAGTGCACAATTCACCCTCATTAACTTTCTGGACCTGAAATTTCCCAGAGTTTCCCAGTGGAAGGGCTGGACAACAGGCCATGACACGGAGATGCCTGACTCCATCTTGCGCTGCCAGTACTTACAGGGGTGGAACCTCCTGAGTCTGTCGGGGCGGGGACTCTCTACCCCGGGAGTTTCCTGCATCCTCGGCCTCACAGGGATCTGGCGTAACGTTGGAGTCTGAGACGCTGAGCGGGAAGAGGTGCATCAACCTTCTCAAGGAGGCAAGTGGAGGCCACCATGGGGATCCAGGTCAGGGAGGCAGTTTGGACCATTCCGAAGTCTGACATTGAGGTAATTTTTTTCCTGTGTTTCCTGCAGCCTTGGGGCCAGTATTGGAGTGTTTTGGGAGGTTCAGGGTGGGGTGGGGGGTGGGGGGAGGTGGCTTACAGCTCATCCCCTCCCCCCTCCAAAGACCTCGCAACAGAGGCAGGATCTCCTGGCTCGTTGGGGCAGGTAGGTGTCCAAGAAGCACCTGTTGTGGTACAGGCACCTGCCTACCCCATTCTAATTAGATCCCCGCCCAGTTAGGGGGATTAGCTACCAACACGGGCGGGTTTGGAGCTTGGGAGACACCCATGGGCTTGATCCCGGCAGACGTGGTAGGATCATGGCCAATGGAGTTTTGGGGCCTGTCTTTTAATATTTGAGTTTTTGAAAAGAAATTCTCCTTCAACCAAAAAGTTATTGACGGGGAGGGGTCATCAGCTGGAAGGGATTACTGTGTACTGCCATGGAAGGGTACTGCTGGAAGCAGTTAACAAACATTACCAATGCGAGGGAGTACTGGCTGGAAGGAATTATATATAGTACAGTGCATGGGAACTGAATTAATATCAGTGGATGTGATCATCAACCTTTAACTCCTCCTGCCTACTTAATAACATTTCCCCCCACAGTCAATATTGGTCGTTCTTCCCAGTTTCCCAGTTACTATCACCAGTTTAAATTTACAGAAACAACTTGCATTTATACATCACCTTTCATGACCTCTGGATGTCCCGAAGTCTTTCACAGCCAACTTTTTCAAGTGCAGTCAATGTTGTAATGTAATTGGCAGCCAATTTGCACATTGCAAGGTCCCACAAACAGCAATGTGATAATGACCAGATAATCTGTTTTTGGTGGTGTTGGCTGAGGGATAAATATCGGCCAGGATATTGCTCTTCTTTCACATGTGCCATGTAATCTTTTAAGACCACCTGAGAGGGGCCTCGGTTTAGCATCTCATCCATAAGACGGCACCGCTGACAGTGCAGCACTCCCTCAGTACTGCACTGGAATGTCAGTCCAGATTATGTGCTCAAATCTCTTGAGTGGAACTTGAAGCCATGACCTTCTGACTCAGTGCTACCCATCGAGCCAAGTCTTATACTTGGCACAAAAAACAAATGGCCAAAATAAATAAAGGTATATGAAGATCGACAATCCTTTATAGCTGATTCTCTAAAAGGGGTCATGACAATAACACTCACTCCTCAGTCTGTTAACACCAATTTTGCAGAATTATGAATTTTAACTACAAAGAGGTTCCACTTTCCAAATAGCAAACAAATGGGTCGAGAATCTGAGCCTCAAGCAAAACATATGCTGCTGTCCCTTCAACTCCATCACAAACCAGAAAGAGAGGGAGTCGGCTCTCTTTTCAATTAAGCCGTCCTGTAGGATTGTCCAATCTGAACTCCTTCCCACAAAGCTCCGGCTGGGATCTTCCAGTCCAACATTCGTCACTGCTTTCTCTTGAATGTAAAGTGCTCCAAGATGTCTCCTTGCATGTGAGGCACTCTGCAGAAACAAGGTGGTGTTGTCATCTCTCTCTTGTTTCTTCGACGCTCCCCCGGCATTTGATGCATTGCATGGTGATCGCAGAATATCCGACATAATCAAACTGTTTAAAATGGTGAATCAGCAATGAACAACAGACCCTCAACTTTCTGGAACTTTCATTTTCTGGACTGTTTGATGCCCCAGTGTGATGGAGTGTATATTCTCCACTCACACTGGGTCCGTTACTTGGAGTGACCAAGGATCGTTTGCCATCCTTGTCTTTGTTTCACTGACCCAGGGTGGGGGGAAATCAACATACTAGTGAATACTAATTAATATAATTGACAAATGATTTGCGATCTTTGGCACACAGCGACTTCATGCACAGTGTATTCTATTTTCATTTCTCCACAACCGATAAATTGCGATCGCAGAGTTATAGCATTTAATAGGCTGCCTAATGAACTCTGAGTCTGTCCAATAAATGTTCTGATGGTCCAGTTCAATGACCAATACTGAAATATTTCCAGATCCAATGCCACTGTGAAATTCTCTGTACCTTCACAATCCCATCATTTATTCTAACTGGGAAGTTATTCCTATCTCCACCAACCCATCATTCATCCCAACTGGAAATTCAAACGTACTTCCACGATCCCATTATCCTCTCCAGTTGGAATGTATTCCTATCCACACGATCCTATCATTGAAATGGTTCCACATCCTTACGCAAATATTGCTGTGAAAATTGAACAGGTGTAGAGTAGCCATTTTCGATGATCCAATCATTAATGTGCATTGCTTATATTGCAGCTGGAAACTTGTCCATCCACCTCGCTCCTCCCTGTCACCATGTAAGCTTGTAAAGTCACTCCATCAGCTGCTTTAAAATGGCTGTCCCCACACTTTGTTTTACTTTCCACAGCATAGTCAGTTGCAAGATCACAAGCCCAAGCAAATCCAATCCAATCCGAGCACCCACTTGACCATCAGGACCAGTCATCACATAGCCCAATATGCACTCCACTTCTGTACACAGTCACCTTCTCAACATAACTGTGATCCAAGAATCTGTTCCCTCCAGTGACCTTACCAAAACATCCTCTTCTTTCTCAGCACTAACTCAGCTCTGGCTTTCATACACTTCCATTACGACAGCTTCCAGTTATTTAGCTACACGTTAGATGTGCCTCCTTTATCTCAGAATCCAACCTGGATATGGGCTTGGTGCGCATCAAATTCAGAATTGGGTTTGGGCTGCCTCCTCTTTCTTTTCATCCAATTGGGCTGTGGATTTAGGGTCCCTGCTGCATTATGGCATCTAACTCAGCCAGAGTTGGTGCATCTCATAAACCCCAGCATTCACTCTGCTTCCAGGATTTTCATGCACTCATCGTCCAGTCTCCAGCTACCAGCACAGGCTGACCAAAACCATGTCAGCATTCTTGCTTTGAATACATTGACGATTGAGATTATGTGGATTTGCCTTTGAACAACAAAGCACGTTATTCAACAAACTAAAGAAAGCTATCATTCCATGAATAATTTAGGTTTGTTGGAAAACCTCTGTACATCAGCACTCGATCAGAATATTCTGTTGTGTGCTTCCTCAGCACAATCTTAACTCTTCAGAGGTAGTGACTACAAAAAGCAGAGAATTAAAAATCAGCTGTGTGCCACAGCCATTAAACACTCTTCTTGTGTCAGGTTCATCGTGACAATAACAAGGATTGAAGAAAAATTCTTTGGTTTTCTACATCTCTATTTTTGTGTCATGTTCTTCTGTACAAAAACACAAAATAATTTTTTTTGAAAGAAACAAGCGTTTGCGTTTTGAAAGCCAAGAAAGTCAATTCCCAAAGGACTAATACACGAGAGGTTCACTTCAAACATGAGCAAGTGGGTGGACTATGTCCAGTATTTATGATTTTCCAACAACTTCAGCACAAGTGCCAGTCAGATCAGACATTTTTCAAAAGCCCAGGATCACTAACGTAACCAGGTTATTTTACTGACTATTATACAAAAAGTGTTTGTTAAACCCTCCTTCAAATTCATTGGTCATTATTCCAGAGTACTTGGCCAACATTCCTCTCAACCAAAACCATCGCATATGGATCAACTGCTCATTCCATCTCATGGCTGTTTGCCAGAGTGTTGCTGTGGAAAAATGGTTGCATTTTTTTTTATTCGTTCATGGGATGTGGGCGTCGCTGGCGAGGCCAGCATTTATTGCCCATCCCTAATTGCCCTTGAGAAGGTGGTGGTGAGCCGCCTTCTTGAACCGCTGCAGTCCGTGTGGTGACAGTTCTCCCACAGCGCTGTTAGGAAGGGAGTTCCAGGATTTTGACCCAGCGACGATGAAGGAACGGCGATATATTTCCAAGTCGGGATGGTGTGTGATTTGGAGGGGAACGTGTAGGTGGTGTTGTTCCCATGTGCCTGCTGCTCTTGTCCTTCTCGGTGGTACAGGTCACGGGTTTGTGAGGTGCTGTCGAAGAAGCCTTGGCGAGTTGCTGCAGTGCATCCTGTGGATGGTACACACTGCAGCCACTGTGTGCCGGTGGTGAAGGGAGTGAATGTTTAGGGTGGTGGATGGGGTGCCAATCAAGCGGGCTGCTTTATCCTGGATGGTGTCGAGCTTCTTCAGTGTTGTTGGAGCTGCACTCATCCAGGCAAGTGGAGAGTATTCCATCACATTCCTGACTTGTGCCTTGTAGATGGTGGAAAGGCTTTGGGGAGTCAGGAGGTGAGTCACTCGCCGCAGAATACCCAGCCTCTGACCTGCTCTTGTAGCTACAGTATTTATATGGCTGGTCCAGTTAAGTTTCTGGTCAATGGTGACCCTCAGGATGTTGATGGTGGGGGATTCAGCGATGGTAATGCCGTTGAATATCAAGGGGAGGTGGTTAGACTCTGTCTTGTTGGAGATGACCACACCATTCACCTGAGGAAGGAGGAAGCCTCCGAAAGCTTGTGAAATTTAAAATAAATTTGTTGGACTATAACTTGGTGTTGTAAAATTGTTTACAATTGTTGGAGATGGTCATTGCCTGGCACTTATCTGGTGCGAATGTTACTTGCCACTTATGAACCCAAGCCTGGATGTTGTCCAGGTCTTGCTGCATGCGGGCTCGGACTGCTTCATTATTTGAGAGGTTGCGAATGGAACTGAACACTGTGCAATCATCAGCGAAGATCCCCATTTCTGACCTTATGATGGAGGGAAGGTCATTGATGAAGCAGCTGAAGATGGTTGGGCCTAGGACACTGCCCTGAGGAACTCAGCAATGCCCTGGGGCTGAGATGATTGGCCTCCAACAACCACGACCATCTTCCTTTGTGCTAGGTATGACTCCAGCCACTGGAGAGTTTTCCCCCTGATTCCCATTGACTTCAATTTTACTCGGGCTCCTTGGTGCCACACTCGGTCAAATGCTGCAAAATTTGCAATGTTTGAAAAGCTAAGGTGTTCTTCAAATGCAAGGATTATTACAAATAGGGAATACTGTTGCCCTACTCCCCACAGGGTGTGATATTTCAATGTCAAACAGTCAAATAACACGAAACATCATTGCAGTTCAAATTATGTGCAAGAACAGTTAAAAACAACTGTTGCTGCCTGTCGCCAATGAGAAATAATCCTGAGGAACACACACGTGTGAATCAGGAAGAAAAACACACGGAGGAAAATAGATCTCGAGGACTTCATGCAAAATGGGAGGGAATGTTCAGGTTGCACTGATCAACAGCAACAGTTTATTCATGTGTACAAACTTTCCCAGCATAAAATCCAGAGTACAAGCTTTACCAATCTCCAAGTTGCTCCCTATTTTAAATTCCAGAAGATGGACTGAAATCACTTCTAATTTCCTTGACAAATAGAGGCAAAAAACAAAAAGGTGACAATACAATTTATATGCCCTATTTTATAGACTGCATTATCTTGGAATTAACAGATACTTATTAATGTTCTGTTTGCACCCTCGTCATGTCCGTGCACAGTCTGCAATTTTAAATGATACTTTATTAAACAACGCAGATTTTTTAAAGAGTCACAGAACAAAATTAAATCTTCTTAAAAGGGGCGCTGTTGTTCATATTAGGAAGCTAAGACTGCGGCACAGCGTGTCTCTCACGCTGGCCCAGAAGTTACTGTGGATGCTGTCGAGGGAATGAATACTCAACCCATTTGGATAACATTCTTATTTTAGCGGAGGTGATAACCCATTTCCAATAAACTCGTGGAAAGAGGCATGTCATAAGAAAGAGTTAAGTGTTGATCCGTTGACATCACTGACAGTAATTTATAACCTCCTGCAGTACTGACTTTTTCCAATGTTTTCTTTTTTTAAGCACTTAAAAAAGACCGTGATTTGTTGGACCAGGTACGTGTTTCCACCATTGAACATGTTTCCCCGAGGTAACACCACCTCGTTACCTGAGATAACTTTTCTTTTCTAATGGGTCAAGAATTCCATTTTCCCCCCCAATTATCTTCCCTCTTCTCCTGAAGGTGCTGACTCTTGCTCGGGTATCCAGAGTGCTGTCAACTCCATCACCACAGGCATCTGGCCATTCTTAAAGTGACCTTGGACGGTGGCTGCTGGGAGGTTGTTTGACCATCTGTGCTTGATCGTGGGCTCATCTGATGTCCGCACACACTTGTCTTTTCCAGCAGGGGTTCATCTGGGACCTTCCTGGCCTGTGTGGCTCACTGCTACACTAAGTGGTGGATTTACCCACTGAACTATTGGGTGAGCTTTTAAGTACTGCATTTTCAACTTATTTTTATCTGGGGGGTTGGAGTAAAAGAGTAAGGAAGTCTCGCTGCAATTGTCCAGGGCTTTGGTGAGGCCACACCTGGAGAACTGGGTGTAGTTTTGGTCTCCTTCCCGAAGGAAGGATATAATTGCCTCAGAGGTGGTGCAACGAAGGTTCACGAGATTGATTCCTGGGATGAGAGGGTTGTCCTTTGAGGAGAGGTTGAGTACAATGGGTCTATACTCTCTGGAGTTTAGAAGAATGAGAGGTGACCTCATTGAAACATATAAGATTCTAAGACGGCTTGACAGCATAGATGCTGAGAGGATGTTTCCCCAGGTTGATGAATCTAGAACTAGGGAACTCAGGATAAGGGGTCGGCCATTTAGGACTGAGATGAGGGGGAATTTCTTCACTCAGAGGGTTGTGAATATTTGGAATTCTCTACCCCAGAGGGCTGTGGATTTTCAATCGTTGAGTATATTCAAGACTGAGATCGATAAATTCTCAGACTCTCAGAGAATCAAGGGATATGGGGATCGGGCGGGAAAATGGAGTTGAGGTCGAAGATCAGCCAGGATCTGATTGAATGGCGGAGCAGGCTCAGGGGCCGCAAGGCCTACTCCTGCTCCTATTTTTTATGTTTATGTTTCTAAATAAAATAAGTAACCAAACAGTTCCTGAAACATATTTATAATAATAATAAGCAATATCACATGGAATTAGGAAACATAATGAGCTACAAATCATAATTATTCTCAGATTAAATCAATTTCCACCTTCTGTTGGTGAGAGATGACATTAATAAACTTTACTTTCAACATTACCAATCCCCATTCGTATGGGATGTTCTTATTCTTTGCTTTATGATGGCAATTGCTGCAATGGTCATTTGGACTGGAATGAATTTGATCTGGCAGCAAGTTACAGGTCAGTAAATCCAAGGCAAATGAGTGAAGTCCCGCAATGTGTAAATATTGGACCCCAGCAGCTATGTGGCACAGGTGACTGCCTCCTTTCGACAATAGGACCAAACACTGCTAAGGCATAAACACCAACCCATCCACCGTCATATCCATTACTTATTGTGTGATAGCAGCAGGACCATCCACAAATGACCTCCACTGTGCCAAGCACTTCCCCTCAACAACTCTTAACTTGATGAAACCATCCAAGAGTTCAACATTTGCTTCCTTATCTGGAGAGGCTCTCTCATGCTCCTAGGCAGGTTACATAAAAAACATGTTATCTGATAAGTGATCCTTCTCTCCTCTTTAGTCTGCAACTTCTCTCTCTGTCACAGCATTTCTTTCTTTCATTTTACAATCAGTATTACATCGCTGTTCTGAATAGCCCTCTCTTGGTCATCCTCCACACTCTTCCTTTTGCCTGCAGAGTGCATTCTCACAGATTCTTCCCGACTCCTAATCATTCAAAACTTTCATACTCTTTGCCTCACTCAGCCTTGCATTCCTCCTAAAATCGAGAAACCCAGGCTTTCTTTTCTTATTACTCATTCTCAGGATATGGACGTTGCTGGCAAGACCAGCATTTATTGCCCATCCCTAGTTGCCCTGAGGAGGTGGTGGTGGGGTCTTCTTCTGTTTGGTGCAACTGAGTGGCTCACAAGGCCACACCAGAAGGCAGTTAAGAGCCAACCATGTTGGAGTGTGGCTGGAGTCACATCCAGGCCAGACCGGGTAAGGTTTCTTGAAGTGCACCAGTTGGGTTTTTGGAAAATCCAACAGCTTTGTGATCACTTCTTTTATTACCAGCTTTCTTAAATTCCAGATTATTTGTTCTACTGAATTCAAATTCTTCAAATACCAGAGTGGAATTTCAACTCATGTTCTCCGGATTATTTGTCCAGGCCTCTGGATTACCAGTCAAGTAACAACCTCTCCACAGACTGGGAAGAGATACTGAGTGGAGTGTCACAGGTCAGTGTCAGACTGGGAGGGGGGGCTGAGAGGGACAGCTCAGGGTGAGCTGAAACACGAGATATACAAGCTCAAGGGGCTGAATGGCCTTTTCATGTCTTCGACATTTTATTACGTTCTTTCATCAGAAACATGCAAAGGAAGGAAGCAGATGCTAAATAAATCAGGAATGAAACAAAGCATAAATGGAATTGAGTGTCATGCAGATCTTGTCCAAAAATTGGGCAAAAGATTCATTCTTAAAAAATGTTGCCATATTTCTGTTTATGTCCACTAATTCATTATAATGTTCTTGAGGACAGATGGAATTAAACACAACATTTGTCAAGACACTGGACTGCTGCCTCAATCAGCTCATAATCAAGCCAATCTACAATAGAGAGAGGCTGACAGTCAGATCCAAGGCAGTAATTCAATCCAGAGACTGTTACAATGTCACTGACCTCAAGAGCAAAGCTCTCATGACGGTCAGCAGAACCCAGAGACGGAGTTACAGCCTTAAACACATAGCTTGGTTTCGTTTTTTTTAGTTCCCCATAACATATATTATAATCGCTTCTTTAAAAAAATAAGGGTTGTTTTCTACATTCTCTTTCAGGTATTGAGGCCTGCTGAACATGGTGGAGATAGAGTGAGGGAAGTGAAAGGGTTATAAAATGTAAGAGCTGTGTGGAATGGAAAGGTAATTGATCGCCCATGACTGATACAAATATAGTTTTTTTTTGTCTTGCCAGCAGATGACTTGGAAATAAGCCATAAAATCTGTACCAGCAGAGTGTGGATTCTGCCTGTGTAAAGTCACCTTGAGGTACTTGTCCTGGGACATGCAATAGGATATTTGCACGTTTTTGCAGAGCTGGGAAATTATTTCGTCACCATTCTGGTCTCGGACCTGACAATGTCAAAATGTTCAGGTCCTCGGGCATTTGTGCGGAGCTGGCAAGGAGAATGGAGGAAGAGGGCATGAGCGGATGGTAATTTAAGCAATCACCACTTTTAGATTCGTTAACACAAGGGTACAGACTTCCATCTAACACAGTGGAATGGGATGAATCATTCAAAAAGAAATAGGAGGAAAGAATTGGCAATTTTTTCACGACATCAAGCAACATTAACAGCCAATTTGCACACAGTCATGTCCCACAAACAGTAGTGAGATAACTGACCAATGAAACAGCTTCAGTGACGCTGGTTGAGGGATAAATATTGGCCAGGACACAGGGGAGAGCTCCCCTGCTCTTCCTTGAGTCGTGCCATGGCATCTTTTACATCCACCTGAGAGAGCATCAGTTTATTGTCTCATCCGAAAGATGGCACCTCCAACAATGCAGCATTCCCTTAGTGCAGCCTAGATTATGTTCTCAAGTCTCTGGAGTGGGGTTGAACCCACGGCCTTCTGACTCAGAGGCAACACCAAGCCAAGGCTGACATCTCGAACAAAGCATTCCCAACTTACAACAACGTTACAGAGCAAGATCCAAGTGGATCTCTGGTTCATTGCATCAAACCTTGTCTGCACGGTGACAATGGAGGTTAACCAGGCTGCAAGAGGAAGACCTACAAATAACTATTTCAAATAAGACTTTTAATTGAACTGAAACCCACGCAGATCTTCTCCGAACAAGTTTGTTTCAACATAACTCACTTAACCTTTTTCCCAGTGAGGTCTATGAACCAATCGATGCCGATGGGAGTCCAGGCAGTGGGGTACAATTCATTGCCCCATCAATGTGTGAAATCACATTGGATGCAGGTTGCCACCTGCAATTCCTGATGCCCAGGGGGAGGTGCTGAGGGTCAGGCCACCTCATGACGATCCGGATTCTTTCCCCTCAGTCTGGTTCAGTAAAAACTGAAGTCGAATACATTTTAAAGTTCAACACAACTTTAATAGCAGGGTTCTTAGTCTGCAGCATTGATTTGGACTCCTGATAGAGTCCCTCTATGCTGGCAGAGCAAGAACAAAAACATACAGAAATCCACACGTTTTTATACAAATCAATAGGGTTGGAACATACTTAACGAGGGTCAACACCAATCATAAGCCAGGCACAGGTTGCCATGCGAGGTTACATTATTTCCGGCCAATCATAAATCGTCCATGTGCTGATCATGCTGCTGTTAGACATCAAAGGGGATACTTCCTCACCTTCCAACTTGGAATGTTCTTCCCTGTTCCTTCTGTTCCTTATCTCCCAACCTGGAATGTCTTTCAACTTTGGCTAAGCTCGTTACCTATATTGATCTGCCATAAACATGGAGACATTCAGACCAGTCCTTGAATCACATCAAAGACTCTACATTGCTAAGACCATGCAAACCTGCTGACTACGCAAACATATGGCCCAGCAGGAGGCCAGGCCACCTGTACCAATCTCAGTTACTAACTAATTAACCCTTTCTAACCATTTTGCATTCTGCTTCTTTGCCACATAGGCATCTTAATATTTTACCGAAAACTGACCACGTAGGGATTCTCACTCACAGAAAAGGAGGTGAAAAAGAAGTCTAATGGGCAAGTTACCCAAGACTACTCACATGCCTCTTAAGTGCCAGCTTGACAGTGACATTGAGAGGGGCCTTTGATACAGGTCTCAACTGGACAGTCTTGCCGAGAGGTAGTGCAAGACGAAAAGGGAAAGCTAAATCTGAGGCTCCAAATTTCTTCTAGACTCGGCATGTCTAGACTGGACTTCTCGATGTGATCACATAAATGCTCACAGCGATCAATAAATGAGATGTTCTCTTCCTTCTTCATCACACCGAATACGACTGGGACTGAAACAGAAACTGGCCAACAACAAAGCATCACAGGCAACTTGTAACATCTCACGGCCGATTCACTTTGGAGAGCATCCATTCTGCCCCCAAATAATCTGGCACTGTTTCGGAACTCACCCACATCTTCCCACTCCACCACAAATACATTCCCCTCCACCTCTTGCAAATCAATTTCACAAGGGTAACTACCTCGTATCCATCATCAGAAAGATTCCACTCACCTCCTGTGAGCCACATCACAACACCTCAAAAATTCCCAGGTGAGGTCACACTCGAAACCACTGACATGACGTGTTGTACATTTTTCCACCTTTGACGACATGTTTAACCCCTCCCCCACCATTAACACACCCACGTGGGCACAGACGTTCCTAAAACCCCAGCGATATTAAGAACATTTCTCGGAATTACTCCAAAATGTTGCCGAGAGCAAGTCCGGGACAAGGGGCTATTCTTGTTCCAGCCAGACCGACACTCTATTCACAGTCCAGATGTAGCTGGTGCAAAGCAAGTTGTCTTTGCATTGACACTGCGGTTACAATATGAATGCAGCCTGAATCTGGCATCAGGGTCCAACCTGACACCAGGAGGAAGCTGACTGAGACTCTCTGGAGGAGGGAGTCCCACTCCATTTGCTTTCGGAATCCGTTCTGGCCTTCACGCTCAATTTACACTCTAAGTTTAGCATCGGTATGAACTAGTTTCCACTGATGGTAAACTTGTGGCTTTTTCAATGCACTCCTACCAACAACATGACTGTAGCATATGCTGTTAGTCTCAGGCCCCGACCGACCTCCTTCCTGTAAGTCTTGCTTTAAAAAACATTCCCATCTGATGGGAGTTATTAAGGCTGCTGATACAAGAATCAACAGGCATGGTTAAAATGATGCAGACTGCCAATCTCTGTCATATAGAGGGCTAGGGCTAGGGCTAGGGCTAGGGCTACAACGGCCATGGTCGCTGGTTAGAGGAATTTTCAGGCAAGCCCAGCTCTTGGTGCAGGAGCAACAACCAACTCTGAAAACCCCAGTCAAGTGTCACCAAGTTACTCGATGCAGCGAGTCAGCACTGCAGCAGGTCCTCTATCTGCCCCAGTACTAACTCTGACACCATTATCTTGGTTTAATCTCACGTGTTTTTACGATAACTGTAACAAATGATTGCTCACTGCAATTGATACAATTTTACCCATGTGTGTTGCTGTCAGCGAGTGGGATTAAATGTCTTACAAGACAATGTCCCTTAAAGAGCAGCTTTACTTCGAAGAAATGTTCAATAAAGGTCATTCTGTCAAGGACCTGCCAGCATCAGATATTTCCAAAAGCCTGCTATTGAACACGTTAAATGTGCAGACACACTGAAGAGTGGCTCCCTGGGAATCATGACAAGGCACTAATTAAATCAAGGGACTCAAGACAGGATATACAGAATAGTGAATAAGTGATTACAAGGCTGAAATCCAAGCAAGAGATTCAGATGGTTTATATATAGAACATCACATTATTTACACACGAGAGTATCATAACCAGTAACACGGTGTATTATAATATATACTGGAGTGTGATATCCTGTAACACAGGGCGTGTTATACACAGGGGTGTGATATCCAATAACAGAAAGTGTATTATACACAGGGGTGTGATATCCAATAACAGAAAGTGTATTATACACAGGGGTGTGATATCCAGTAACAGAAAGTGTATTATACACAGGGGTGTGATATCCAGTAACAGAAAGTGTATTATACACAGGGGTGTGATATCCAGTAACAGAAAGTGTATTATACACAGGGGTGTGATATCCAGTAACAGAAAGTGTATTATACACAGGGGTGTGATATCCAATAACAGAAAGTGTATTATACACAGGGGTGTGATATCCAGTAACAGAAAGTGTATTGTACACAGGGGTGTGATATCCACTAACAGAAAGTGTATTATACACAGGGGTGTGATATCCACTAACAGAAAGTGTATTATACACAGGGGTGTGATATCCAGTAACAGAAAGTGTATTATACACAGGGGTGTGATATCCAGTAACAGAAAGTGTATTGTACACAGGGGTGTGATATCCACTAACAGAAAGTGTATTATACACAGGGGTATGATATCCAGTAACAGAAAGTGTATTATACACAGGGGTGTGATATCCAATAACAGAAAGTGTATTATACACAGGGGTGTGATATCCAGTAACACAGGGCGTATTGTACACAGCAGCGTGATTTCCAATAACAGAAAGTGTATTATACACAGGGGTGTGATATCCACTAACAGAAAGTGTATTATACACAGGAGTGTGATATCCAGTAACAGAAAGTGTATTATACACAGGGGTGTGATATCCAGTCACAGAAAGTGTACTGTACATAGGGGAGTGATATCCAGTAACAGAAAGTGTACTGTGCACAGGGGTGTGATATCCAGTAACAGAAAGTGTATTATACACAGAGGTGTGATATCCAGTCACAGAAAGTGTATTATACACAGGGGTGTGATATCCAGTCACAGAAAGTGTATTATACACAGGGGTGTGATATCCAGTAACAGAAAGTGTATTATACACAGGGGTGTGATATCCTGTAACAGAAAGTGTACTGTACACAGGGGTGTGATACCCAGTAACAGAAAGTGTATTATACACTGGAGTGTGATATCCAGTAACAGGGAGCATATTATACACAGGAATATGATACCCTGTAACACAGGGTGTATTATATACAGCAGTGTGATATTCAGTAACACAGTGTGTCTTATATACAGGAATATGATACCCATTAACAGGGAGCATATTATACACAGGAATATGATACCCTGTAACACAGGGTGTATTATATACAGGAGTGTGATATTCAGTAACACAGGAGTGTGTTATACACTGGAATCTGATACCCAGTAACACAGGGTGCATGATACACAGGAGTGTGTTATACACAGGAATGTGAAACCCAATAACACAGGGTGTATTATACACAGGAGTGAAACTCAGTAGCACAGAGTGCATATTTAAATTCTTGAGACTTTGGCCCCAATTTTCCAAGGAAATTGTGGGTGCATTGGGGTCGGGGTGGGGGGGGGTTGTGAAAATCAGGGAAATCCCGAGCGAGTGAGGAAGCCAGCTCCAACCCACCGACTTCCCGGTTCCACACCGGTGTGTCTGTGTGCACACACCTCACAAATGGATGAGAATTTAGGAGGCATGGTTAGTAAGTTTGCAGATGACACCAAGATTGGTGGCATTGTGGACAGTGAAGAAGGTTATCTAGGATTGCAACGGGATCTTGATAAATTGGGCCAGTGGGCCGATGAATGGCAGATGGAGTTTAATTTAGATAAATGTGAGGTGATGCATTTTGGTAGATCAAATCGGGCCAGGACCTACTCCGTTAATGGTAGGGCGTTGGGGAGAGTTATCGAACAAAGAGATCTAGGAGTACAGATTCATAGCTCCTTGAAAGTGGAGTCACAGGTGGATAGGGTGGTGAAGAAGGCATTCAGCATGCTTGATTTCATTGGTCAGAACATTGAATGCAGGAGTTGGGATGTCTTGTTGAAGTTGTACAGGGCATTGGTGAGGCCACACTTGGAGTACTGTGTACAGTTCTGGTCACCCTATTATAGAAAGGATATTATTAAACTAGAAAGAGTGCAGAAAAGATTTACTAGGATGCTACCGGGACTTGATGGTTTGACTTACAGGGAGAGGTTAGACAGACTGGGACTTTATTCCCTGGAGAGTAGGAGGTTAAGGGGTGATCTTATAGAAGTCTATAAAATAATGAGGGGCATAGATAAGGTCGATAGTCAAAATCTTTTCCCAAAGGTAGGGGAGTCTATAACGAGGGGGCACAGATTTAAGGTGAGAGGGGAGAGATACAAAAGGATCCAGAGGGGCAATTTTTTCACTCAAAGGGTGGTGAGTGTCTGGAACGAGCTGCCAGAGGCAGTAGTAGAGGCGGGTACAATTTTGTCTTTTAAAAAGCATTTGGACAGTTACATGGGGAAGATGGGTATCGAGGGATATGGGCCAAGTGCAGGCAATTGGGACTAGCTTAGTGGTATAAACTGGGCGACATGGACATGTTGGGCCGAAGGGCCTGTTTCCATGTTGTAACTTCTATGATTCTATGATTCTATAAATGCGGAAATACCGCCGGTAATTAAAGCCGGCGGGATGATAGAACATAAGAACATAAGAAATAGGAGCAGGAGTAGGCCAATCGGCCCCTCGAGCCTGCTCCGCCATTCAATAAGATCATGGCCGATCTGATCCTAACCTCAAATTTAAATTCATGTCCAATTTCCTGCCCGCTCCCCGTAACCCCTGATAGTTAAAGAACCAAATGTATGTCATTGAGGTATTTAAGGTACTTTATTTCTGACGTAGTATATAGTTGAAACAATTTTAAACTTACCTGGGCGGCTTTCCCACAGCTTCCAATTCACACCGGATCAGGCAAAAATAAACAAAACAAATTAAATAAAAAACCATTGCACAAAGTTAAAAAACAAAATAAACCGACCTTTCCATCCTACTCCGATGTCCGATGTCCCCCTCTCCTCCCGATATCTCCCTCTTTGATCTCTCTCTCAGCCCCCGATGTCTCCCTCTCCAATGTCCCTCTCGGCCCCCAATATCTCCCTCTCCGATGTCCGTAACCGAGCCCCCGATCTCCCCCCCCGATCTTCCCCTCTCCCCCTGATGTCCCTCTCCGATGTCCCCCTCTCCCCCCCCGATCTCACCCTGATCTTCCCCTCTCCCCCTGATGTCCCTCTCCCCTCACCGATCTTCCCCTCTCCCCCCCGCCCCGATCTTCACCTGTCCCCACTGCCCCCGCCCCCCCCCAATCTTCAGCACCCTCCACTCTGTTCCAGCGATGAATGACGTCTCTCTCTCTCTCCCCCCCGCCACTCCCCCCCGCTCCCCCCCCCCCAATCTTCAGCACCCTCCACTCTCTGTTCCAGCGCCGGATGACGTCTCTCTCTCTCTCTCTCTCTCTCTCCCCCCCCGGCCACTCCCCCCCACCCTGCCTCAGTGTTGCAGCTCCTGTCGGCAGCCAGCCTGTCAATCAAGCTGGCTGGCGGGCGCAAAACCCAGAAACAACTTTAATCACCATCAATTACATCAAGATCGTGTTGGGAAAGGTAAGTTTTTTTGATTCGGGTTTGCCATGCACACCTTCACCGTCCCAAACCCCACTGCCAACCCACCACCATTTCAAAACTGAGCCCTTTTTTTCACACCTATTTCCTGTAACCACAATTTAGCAATGCTTTTAAGATGAAAAACTTTTCTTCGCATGTTAAGAATATTTTTCTGTACCTCCATCAGGTTCTAACTCCAGGACCCCTCGTCCCCTTTCCCCTTCTACACTTCTACCTTGATTGGGAAGGCAGTTAAGGGGTCTTGTTCCAACCATTCAGAGCAGGTGGTGGAACTAGCCCAGAGTGACAACCTCTCCACACAACATCACATCACCCTTCAGTGACTCGCTGCAACAGCCCGGCCACGAGAGGAATTCCAGATTCCGACCTTTTCTCAGGATCAAATCACCAATGCATTGTTTCTAAAGAAAGCTGTTAAAATTTCCAACCTATCTTTCACTGTACTCCTGGAATGAAACTTGCATAAAACATGTATGATTCTTACATTAGATTTTGCTGTGCAACTGTGACTCAATTCCTCCAGAGGTTGAAGCAACATACGTAAGGTAGAAATGTCATTAATTTGTGATTTTACAAGCTCAGAATCCCTTTTTTTTTGAACAAGCCGTGAAACAAACTCTGTAGTGTCTGCAATTCTGCTTCACACACACACACACGCTACATTCATTTTGTCCAAAACCACGACCTCCAGACTAAACATGAACCAGTGACACTAAACTCCAACAAGAGTTGAATTGACACCTCTCCAAACCCTCACTACAATAACATCAACACTCCTCCTCAAACCCTCACCAAATAGACTCCATTTACCACATTCCCCTCCAGGCCAAAAGACTGAAGGAGGTTGACAATCGAAACCCAGGCCATCAAATAACAGAAGAGAGCCAGACGTATGAAGACATACCCTCACGATGCTCACATAGGGGCCAATTGAAAATGATAGACCAAATGCTCTGCACCCACACGAACCTTACAAAATTCCATCTTTTCCTAAAGTTTGTTTGCTGGACAGCCTATGGCTATAAAAGTACACAGGTGCCCATATTCCGGGTGTTTCCACCAGTAATTTGTGGAGAGATGAGAAAGTGGGATTGTTCTCATTACAGCAGAGAAAGTTAAGGGGAGATTTAATAGAGGTGTTCAAAATCATGAAAGGATTTGATAGAGTAAATAGGGAGAAACTGTTTCCAGTGGCAGTAGGGTCGGTAACCGAAGGACACAGATTTAAGATAATTAGCAAAAGAACCAAGGGGGAAATGAGGAGAATTTTTTTTACGTGGCGAGTTGTTATGATCTGGAATGCGCTGCCTGAAAGGGCGGTGGAAGCAGATTCAATCGTAACTTTCAAAAGGGAATTGGATAAATACTTGGAAAGGAAAGATTGGCAGGGCTTTGGGGAAAGAGCAGGGGAGTGGGACTAATTGGATAGCTCTTTCAAAAAGTTGGCACAGGCACGATGGGCCAAATGGCCTCTTTCCGTGCTGTAAGATTCCATGATTCCGTAATCCAGGAGATCATAAAGACCATGAAAGGCCTTGCAATTGTTACAGACAGAGCCCCAGATCTGCTGCATCTACCCACCTGAGGGGGAGCATTCACCTCTCCCACAATACACAGGCGAGCACACCTCTCACTTCTGGCCTGTTATGTACAATGATGAGCTGTTCATCTGTAATATCTTCTCGTTCTGACGAAGGGGTGTGCCTGAAACATCAACATTATTCCTTTCTTCACTGACACTGCCTGACTTGCTATCGTTTCTGTTCTTTGTCTCTCACTTCTGGCCACAGTGGTGAAGAGCAGCACCTCCCCACAAAAACCATGTGAGTCAGCCCCCATGTAACACATGCCTATAAAATTGTCCATGCTTGGTTCTCACAAACTTCCAAACAGCATGGGCCCCATTCCTTTAGACTTGAAAGATGCATGTCTTCCCTTCCCCAACAGTCAGACCCACCCACCAAGATGGAAAAAGTAGACCAACTCAACAAGGGTAAATATGGTAACAAAAAAATCTTCATCTGAAGCCCCAGAAAAGACCTCGATCCTACAGGGTGACCGCTGCAGATAGGCAAAGTTCCTCATCTGGTCTGGCACGGCTGAACCCTGTGGACTATACTCTGATTGCCTTGACCTTTGAAACAGTGCCTCACAGCAATACCAATACACACATGCAGTGCTCGATACCACTGTGCAGCACCATCAAAAAATATGAGCAGGTAAGTAACAAAAAAGATATGCTGCTTCAGTCCTGAAAAGGATTCCATGAATGTAAGACTTTCAATGGACAAAAGCCCCATTATCCAACAATGCAAGCCATGCTTTACAGAGGTCTCCATTGTCCTCCGAAACAAGTAGAACTGTTCGACAGGCACGTCTATGAATTTTGCTTTGCTCAACTGTGCCTCCCAGTGGACGGGCTAAATAAAGGTGGTCGCAGCATCTGGGGAGATGTGTGCAGGTGCACCATTACTGTGCTGGAAGCCAGGCCGGGCAATGTGAATGTGGGGGGAAACTAATTGGGAGTACACAGGGGAAGTAAAGAATCATTTACAGATAATCAGCCATCAGTGAACCTCGGAACCTGCAAGGAAAACTCTGACAGAGAAACACCACCCACAGACGGGAGGTGAGGCAAAAAATGAGTTGGTGCTTCTTCGTTGTGAAAGAGATGAAACATTTCAACCTGTCGGTGCATTTGAATCAGGACAACGATCTCCAATTTATGCATCCCTGAAAATAGTTTGCAATGCCACTCACCTGCTCTCGCAGAAACTGGCAGCAGCAAGCATCAAACGAGGCTCAATATTTACGTTTCACCTTGTGGCCCTTTGCACCAGGTAAAGAAGTTAAAATGTCAGCTGAATTATCTCTAGACACAGGAACATCTCCTCAAACCAGATCACCAGTCAGACAGATGTTGCATGAAAACTTGAGGGTGCCAGAAGGGGTCTTATACTGTGGGTGGGTTTGAGGCCCGAGCAGGAGTGGGAACTGTAACCATTTAAGGCACTGATATTCCAAGCCTCTGTATGTTTATATCCCATGTTAAAAGCACAACCTCCCCATTGTTAAGTAACAAATTGCACAACAGATAGTTTTGCATTTAACGAGTGTGGCATTACAAGTCAGCAGGAAATGCACCAAATGCACAACCGTGTTAACCCTCGATAGCTCATCCATTAAAGGGACATGAACTTCATGGCAAACACATTATCACATCACTTAACACACGATGCCTGTTACTGGAACCACAATAATGCTCTTCCCTCCCTCAGCAAAACAAACATTGAGTCATGAGGATAGTGTCACTTTCAAACCATTGCTAACTGAGAGAGTTAGCACAAGATGTCAGTGAACCTGCCCTCGAACTGTTTGATTGCTTGGCCTGCTCCTCTGGAGAAAACCCAGACACCCTTGTTCAGTATGCTATCCAAGAGGTTTTTTTTTAAAAAGTTTCTCCATCCCATAAAACTGTACTAACAAGTGCAGGTGCTCACAGACTCTCTCAAAGTTTATAAGTCAGCAAATCAGAGGCATCTGTGGATGCACAAGTTTAAACCCCAAATGCAGAGTCCATTCACTGAAATTCATGACAGCAAAACTCATCAGGCAGCACTAAGTTTTTCTTCATGCAGACCTCCTAACCATTATAAATAGCTCTTCACATCCCCCCCCTCTCTCTCTCTCTCTCCCTGCTGCTAAACCTTTCCCCACCCATCAATCACCGTCCCCGTTTCAACATTCCCTGATTTCAAACTCAATGCCTCATGTCTCCTTGTCTGCGACCTCCACTCACCTCCTGCTACCTTCGATCTCTTCACAATTGTAAACCGTCGACCCGAACGCAGGAGCCTCTTGCTGCATTGCCCTTCCTTGACACACTGGTCACTTCATCCTGCAATTTCATGGGATGCCCCCCCTGTTATCTCACTTGTTGTGCCTCTCAATCTTCAAGCCATTCCCACCACTTCCTTGATTCTTCGATGCCCTCATATATGCCTCACTTTAGACAGTGCATCTTGAAATCTGAGCACTCTTTCTCCTCTTTAAACCTTAATTTCCATCTCTCTCATTAAAACTTCATGCAGTATAAATGGATTTGCACTTAAATGATCAGCTCTGTGGGCTTGACAGCTCACAGTATGTTTAATACACAGTGACACTCATGCCTGTCTACATCTTGGCTATCAACACCCCCCCCACCTCCGTCGGCAGCCCCCTCACCGTACCCATGTACCTTTCTTCTGCGTTCACGGGAACGGTTCCTGCGTTTCCTCTTCTCTTCCTCCTTTTTCTCCTGCTCCTGCTGTGCCTGAGTCTCTACATCCTTCAACTTCTTCAATTGTTTGGCAGCTTGAGCCATGTTAGGATCCGCAGATTCCTTCCACACACACGTCGAAACACGCACACGCGCTCACGCACACACACACGCACACACTCACTCACACTCACACTCACTCCGACAGCACCGGGATACTCCAGTGAGGGACAGTTCTCTTCTCCTCTCTCTCTCTCTCTATCGTATTCTGTACAGGTTACAACAGCAGCATCCACATTATCTTTTTTTTTTGAAAAATCAGCAACGCGCTGCACAAATCAGCCCTGTGATCAGGGGAAGAGTCGTGTGAATAAGAGTCTTCATGCCGCAACTACAGAGCGGCAGAATATCTTACGGCAGGTAGAATCGCTCAGTGCCGATACATAATTCAAAAAATCCTTCTGGGACAGTAATTTGTGCCTGTTCGGAAGTGCCTATCTCACCCCAGTTCCAAGGGGTGGACCATCAGCTAACGCAGAGAGTCAAAGGGAAAAAGATCACTCAAGGTGCCTCGGCCACGGAGGGAAGGAAGAACAAATCATCCTGCCAAATGACTTGCTTTTTTTTTGGTTTGAGTCCATCTGGCTCCCTCCAGGTGCCTGCGACCGTGCCTTTCAGAAGCCACCTTTGCTGTTGAATGGATTTTCCCCTGCAATGATGCTGATGCAGGCAGAAATTCACTACCTCTCACACTCACTACAATTCACTGCAAACAGCAGTAAATGTCCTTCTCCCCTGCAACATCTGCAATTCAAGCTGTTCCTAAACACAAAAAAAAAACTCCCACAGTCATTTCATTAAACACCGGCAAATCTGCATAACCCAGCCCAATATTGAAGAGGAGATTTAAATCTGTGATAGGGGGAGAGCCGGCATTGCAGCTGCACACTGCATGTGCTCAAGCTGCTAATAATGTTGTAAGGTGAAGTGATTATGCTGTGAAAGTTGCTTGCAGTTACTGCCGTGGCCGTGTCTATGCTGGAAACACTGCAGAGCAGCTCTTCTGCAGTGACTTAACTGTCCTCCAGACTCAGGCTGTTACGCTTAGCTGCTCTGAGCAAGGAACAGGCCAAGTGATCAGGCAGGAGAGGAGGATTTTATTGCTACTGTTTTAGAAGCTTATTGTGATCTGCTACAACACTCTCGGTGTTTCACGGCACTACATGAGAGCAAACCCAGTGAACGAGATTATATTATTACATACGACAGGGATGAAACACAAAGCAAAAGTGTATTAACGTATAATATGTAAAGGACTGTTAAACACATAAATGCATAGTGTATAACATGGTAGATATAGGACTGCTATACCCTAGTAACAACAATCTATTGTATAATATATATATCTATTGGAATATTATATCCAGTAACACAGAGTATATTATATAAAATAGAAGAAAGAACTTGCATTTATATAGCACCTCACCGGTCCTCAGGATATCTCAAAATGCTTTACACCAATAAATTACTTTTGAAATGTAGTCGTTGTTTTGTAGGTAAACATGGCAGTCAATTTGCACACAGCAAGATCCCACAAACGGCAATGAGATGAGTGTCGTGCTTTTTGGTGGTGTTGGATGAGGGATAAATGTTGGCCAGGACACTGGGAGAATTGGTGTCACTGCACCTCAGGAAGGATAGATTGGCCTTGGAGGTGGTGCAGAGCAGATTCACTAGAATGATACTGGAGCTAAAAGGGTTAAATTATGAGGACAGGTTGCACAGTCCAGGCTTGAATTCTCTTGTGTATAGAAGATTAAGGGGTGGTCTAAATGAAGTTTTTAAGGATTTGATAGGGTAGATAGAGAGAAACTATTCCTGCTGGGGAGTCCAGAACAAGGGGACAGAACCTTAAAATTAGAGCTAGGCCATTCAGGAGTGATGTCAGTATAACACTTCTTCACACTAAAGGTCGTGGAAACCTGGAACTCTCTCCCCGAAAAAGCTGTTGAAGTTACGTCAATTGAAAATTTCTAAAGAGATTGATAGATTTTTGTTAGGTAAGGGGACTAAGAGTTATGGATCAAAGGTGGGGAGATGGAGTTGAGATACGAATCAATCATGATCCAGCTGAATGGTGGAATAGGCTTGAGGGGCTGAATGGCCTCCTCCTGTTCCCATGTTCCTAACTAGAAGGCAGTCGTAGCTGCTCGTAAATTTCCGGCTTGAGGTCAATGATTGGGATTCTTTCTCTTTCTTTGTTGCTACAAAGTCTGATATCTGGAGTTCGATATTTGGTGTGTGATGCCTGGATTATGACGGGATACTAGCAGTGGTGTTTTTCACCATGATTTGGAGGAAACCCTTTTCTTAACAAAAGGGGTGTTATGCCACGATACACACAATGTATAATTTGTAAAGAAAACTAGACAGAATCGCATAAGTTGGTAAAAATTCCGACTGACTAAGCTACATTGTGTATTGGTTGTCAAAATTTTTACCAACTTACGCGATTCTGTCCACTTTTCTTTGCAAACTGTAAATCAATGCCTTTGATTATTATATGTGCCTTTACCTCAGTATTGAATTTTTATCTCTGACCATTGACAATCTGCTGTGTCTCCTGGGCTTTGCAGGGCAAGATCGACCAGGTGTGAGGTAAATATCTCCTGAGATTTCAAAGAATCGGGATGAGGCAGTTGGAGTTTGGGAACATTATGGTGAGGGTTCCAAAACTTTCGCAACACCGAGGAGATGCCCTAGGGTTTAGCAACATGGGGTAAAGGGGTGCCCTAGCATTTGGAGGCACTCGGAGGGCAGCCATGGCTTTATTGAAATTTTGCAGCTGGGTGACAATACATTGTGGATATAACTGACACAGTCCCATAATCAAATCTTGTAAACCAATCATCATTTTTGAATCCTAAGTAGAAACAAGAGAGCGTGCAAATGCTTTCACCATCCACTTTTGTGACTCTGCCTCTCTCTCTCTGAACTAAAGAAAACAGTTGCTAGCAGATTTGATGCAAAACTTCGACTTAGCAAACCTTCTTAAAGTCATCTGCCATCTTGTTTTGAAATCATTTGGTGAAACAAAGAAGTGGCAGGATGAGGAAAGACATAGTTTGACATTTTCTTTGAGAAAAATGAAAGCATCTTCCATACAAAAACATTTTCAAATTCTCAGTATAAACAAAGCAAAGCAGAAGTGCTATAATTATTCCCTTTCTGTTCTAAAAAAAATTAAGCACCTGATAATATTTTATAAGTAAAATTTTATGTCAAACAGGTCTTTCAAATTCCTTCTCAAGCATGTTTTGAGATCAAAGAGGAAGAAATATGTGATCTTTTCCTTTCCCCTAAAGGAGCAGAGGGAATGGAGGCCCATCAGCTCACTGGGCAATTGGTTTTGTGTCAATGAGCAACTGACGAAAAGGAAGAACTTACATTTATATAGCACCTTGTCACATCCCAAAGGACTTTACAACCAATGGATTGATTACTTAGGAAGTGCTGTCACTCTTGTTACACGGGTGAAACTAGGCACAAAAAGCAAAATCCAACTTGGAGCTAAAAATCAGCCCTTTCATCTCAACTCTTTCTTTTAACCTCTGTCTTTTTCTCTCTTCCCCCCTCACAGCCCATCTGGCTGGCCAGTGACAATTAGCAAAAGAAACCATTTGAAGGCAAGGCAAGGCAATCGCAGCATCCACAGTACCAGTAAAAGGATTAAAGGCACTCCATCGAAACTATGAGGATGGGGCAGCCTATCCTCTGACAGCAATTCTTTCACTTGAAGTTATCGGCAACAATCAGAGCACGAGAGAATCAGTGGCTGGAGGAGGGAATTTGGAATTGGAAAAATGAATGGCTGCGTTATGTGGGGGGCCTCGGAAAAGGGGAACCTCGAGAGCATGGAGTTGTGCAGGAAAGAGGGGCTGGCCAGCAAAGAGTGGGTGGCAGAGAGATCTCCAATGTATGGGGCAGACTTAAAGGTGAGGACAACCCAGAGTATTGAGGCAGGAAGTACTTCCAAGACATGGAGTGTCCTGGAAAACACCTTGAGCGATATGTATTTACCATCAACAGTAACTTCCCAAACATACTGCTTGCCCTGAGAACCAACTTCCCCTTTAAGCATATACCACTCACACACCCATACTCCTCTTATTAGATCCAAAAGGACATTGCAAAATTGCAGCAATACCAGCAGACTGCGAAATAACTTAATGCCAAATGCAAACACATTTCGCAAAGCCTTCATACATTAATATTTACCACTTTAATCAACAGTTTGTAAATGTACAGATTTACGATATGTGGATAGGGTGAGATGAAGTAGGATGGGAGGACGCTTATGTGGAGCATAAACACCGGCATGGGCCAGTCGGGCCGAATGGCTGTAAAATTCTATGTAATTTAGTCAGTGCAGCCAGCTTCCAAATCATTCCATTGCAGGGTTCTCCTCCTCTCCCCCATCCCAAACAAACATTCAGGATTGGAGACCACGTTCTATATCTGTGCAATGTGGGGGAAAGAGAGCAATCAGCTTCCTCTCTGTTCAAAATGTGACTGGGACCAAGACAGTGTGGGAAGCACACTGACCAGACAGGGCAAATTACAGAATGCATCAATAGTCCCATGCATTACACTGAAAATATAATTGATTGCTGCAGACAAGCCACAGTGCTATTTAACACCAAATAACACACAGTGCAATGTCGTTCAGCTGGAGCCTGGTATCAGTCCCACTCATTTACAGACACTCAAGATGTGGCATCCAGCTCAGTTGGCCAGAACAAGTCTATCTAATGTGTAAATCACCCACCCATCAGCATTATGCTCAAGAGACAGGTGATGTTCAAGGTTATTTCCACCTTCCTCTTCTGAAGGTGCTGAGTCTCACTGGGGTACAATTCCAGCAGCGCCCAGTGGCCGTTCTTGCAGTGTGAGCTTAGACAATGAGCGTCAGTGGACTATTTAACGATGGGAGTGGGGACATCACAGCTCAATCTCACGCTGTCCCCAACTGACATCACACACTTTCCAGCAGGGGGCATCTGATTAAAATCAGGAGCAGAAACCCTCCCCAGTCCAGGAGCACTGTGGCCAACTGAACACCTCCCATTACTGTCTCAATTGAGACCAATTAACTCAACAAAGACCCATGAATTGTATCTGGAACTAACATGGAATTTTCTGCCACGGAGACTAATGGGAAGTGAGCAGCAGAGTGGGATGGGAGGAGGTGGCTCATGCAGAGGGAAAACATCAACAGAGACTTGATGGGCTGAAAGGCCTGTTTCTGTGCTCTGGCATTCCACAATTCCAAGGGACTTTCCTGATCTATGAGGCTCAGATCTACACGAGTTGGTGCACTTACCCACTGAGCCATCAGGAAAGGCTGAAAAGATTATTTTTCAAACAAGTGTTATCAAGTTTGTTTCTCAGCTTGTGTTTGAGACAATAAATGCCGACCTCACCCATGGCCATACAGTATCAGAAGTTACTTGGTGAATTTGCTCTCAATGGAACATTTCTGCAAACAATACCTGTTTTTTTGTTTCCCATGTAACATGCATGATTTAAATCATGGGCATAGTATAGGTGACAATTTATACATAGACAGAAAATAGTGTGTATGTCTACCCACACGAATGCAAGCAAGGCCATTGCTGTGATGATCATGAAGGATATCTCAGAATGTGGCCTTGGTTCTGTGCTATGGTGTATGGTTCACGTGACAGATTCGTTCCAACAATGTGCAGGAACTCAAAGCAGCAGGACCGGAATCTGGCAAGAATCGGTGGGCCACCATTTAAACCAGCGTCTACAGGGAAGCCAGCAACCTGAAACATTAACTCTGTTTCCTTCTCCACAGATGCTGCCTGACTTGCTGAGCATTTCCGGCATCTTCTGTTTCTATTTCAGATTTCCAGCATCCGCGCGGTATTTTGCTTTTGACCTGTTGTGTCAGCAATGGAACACTGATGATTCACACCGTCCTTTGCTGGTCCACCATGTGAACTACTTGTCCAGAGTTACAAGATGTTGGGAGAACATTAAGAATGTCAGAGTGAGAATCAAATATCTGGCCCTGGAAGCCAAAAGACCACGTGTGATTTTATTTTTCATCTTGCACCAATCCTCCCACTATCAGCTCTTGATCCCTTCTTTGAAGATCAGTGAATCCATTCCCCTTGCTCTCTGAAAAAAATTAACCACAGTGCTACTAATACCTCGACAACACCCAATCCTCCGTCTCAATGTAGGTGAGATGCAGAGATCAATGGCAAAGATGTTGGGCGTCAAGGTGGTGAAGACTCTATTTTTTAGTAACCCAGCCTCAAAAATGTGGGGAAAATAATGGCAAAGTGGGAGTTCCACCATCTCGTGGGTTTAAAAATAACATCCAAGAATATGTTTTCTCAAGAGTGCTGAGGATATGGACACCACGTATTCCCTTGGCAATCAGTTCCAAAACTTGATGAAATCGAGTCAAAGCTCCTCAATAGCTTGTGATAAAGAAAGTAAGATAGCTGACTGATCAAAGCGAAAGAAATCCTCCAGCCTGCTCACTCACACATAATCCATAGAAATCCACTGATTGACCCCGTTTTCATTCACACTTTTGGGACTGAAGTAAAAAGCGATGATGGAACGTGTCCCACATGTGGATTGTGCCCGAGGTGGTCATTTGTCATTAAACTGCCTCGCCTGAATGATGGCCTCAAAATGGCAGATAGGTAACATGTCACCACTCAATCAAAGGCATGGCAAGGCACTGCAAGATGGCAGCAAATCCAACAGCAGCTATTTTGAGTGAACGAGTTTTGGTGAGACCAATATCCTGCTGGTTCTCACTGATGGGGAAGGATAGGGGAGGGAGGGTGCATACAGCATCAGCAGGTAACTTGAGTGATATCCAACCTACACAGTGTTACGGAGATTTCTCACGAGTAATTTTATTTCCTCAGGTCCTGTTCTGGAGAGAATATGCTCAGGGGAACTGACAGTTGAGTTTGACACTGCAAACCGTTCCTAATTAAACAAAGCCAACTCCTCACTCTTACCTTACCCAGGCGATCTCCAAGTGGTTATAAAAAGATCAAGATTAACTGCAGTCTGAAGAAGGCCACAGTCCTGGGAGACAGATTTCCTGTGTACCAGAAATAGAAAAAGAAACTTGGATCAGAAAAAGATTCCACACACTATGGTTGTGCAGAATAATAAATACCTTGGTGTTTTTTACAGGCTGCAATCTAATTGACAGAATCAGATAGCTTATATACAGAATAATGACAATCCAGGAGTGAGTTACAGGCTGGAATCTAATCGAGGGTTTGAGTTAGGTTATACATAGACTAGCAAATACGAGGGAATTGTTAAAAATCAATAATCAATTGGTTCATCTGACATATTTAATAGCCTTCAAAAGTTTTATTGTCATCTGAACCCCTTGATTAGGGTACAGCCTGGTAATCATTCTCCAGTATCCATTATTCTATATATATGTCTTGTTACCACGTTATTCTCTCCATGATAATGCTTAACGAATTTGAAGTCATTAGTCATAGAGTCACAGAATGTCACGGGACAGAAGGAGGCCATTTGGCCCATCGAGTCTGCACTGTTCTGCTTCTCCTCCTCAGCCACCCAGTCGAATTCCACTCTACTGTCGCTTCCCATTCCCTTCAGCAGTCAACTTTTTCAAGCAAGTCTCTGATTACTTTTTCGAAGAACATACGGACTCTGCTCCAACAATGGTTCGTGCTAACCATCCTCTGTGTGAAGACATTTTATCTAACCTCCCCTGAAATTGTTTTTGTGATTATCTTAAATTTGTGCT
Source organism: Heptranchias perlo (assembly GCF_035084215.1). Classification (NCBI taxonomy): domain Eukaryota; kingdom Metazoa; phylum Chordata; class Chondrichthyes; order Hexanchiformes; family Hexanchidae; genus Heptranchias; species Heptranchias perlo. The sequence continues at coordinate 46,748,497 of NC_090344.1, forward strand.
CTCTCACAGGTGAGTGCGAACAATCTATCGACTTATCATAACCTTTCAAATTCTTGAAGACCTCCATTTGGTCAGCCCTTAATATTCTCAACTCCAGTGGAGAAAGCCCGAGCTTCTCTCTCTTCACGACTGGATCCCTCAACCCTGGCCACGTCCCTGGTAAATATATGCTGCACCTTTTCTATTTCTTTCTTATCCCAAAACTGAGGGACTCAAGCCCACATTCAGTATCCCAACCGCAGCTTAACTAAGCTTTTGGACAAGTTCAGCATTAGCTCCTTGGTCTGAATTCTCTGCTTCCAGATACAAAACCAAGGTTTCCGTTTGCCTATTTAATGGCTTTGTCTACTTGTGCTGCCATCTTGAATCACTCTGCACATTAAAGTCCTTTGGCTCCTCTACTCGATTTGAAATCTTACCACCTCATTTGCATGGTTTGTAACTTGAGAAATGTGTTCAAAAGTGTGTGGATTCCCTGTTCCTACAAAACATGTTCATTCATATTTTGCTCCAGATCTGTGAATGTGTTTTCATGCTTGTTGGGAACCTGTCTCTCACATTAACCTGTTGCTTCTTGGAATCATGGAATAATACAGTACAGAAGGAGGCCATTCGGCCCATCGTGGCTTCTGCTGTAGTCTGGGCTGAGTTCGTACGAGTGCTCCTCGTTCACTGCGTTACTGTTCGAAGGGCTGACAATGGCTCTGTTGGAGAAGCAGGGTTGGTTTTTGTGAGTGGATTTTTGGTTGTGCAGGAGTGAAGTGCTTCCTTCACCTGCCTCTCATCTCTTGTATTTTCCCTGACACTTGCCGTTTGTTTTGTGACCCTTTACAGTCCCACACTAACTGCAAGTGCCTGGGTAAATCCGAGTTCCTAACCAGCAATTTGATTCCAGCTGTCCTGTCTCTTTTCAGGCTCCGGCTGACCTGCGATGTATTTCTAGCATTTCCCATTTTTACTTGATTCCAGCTGCGTTCATGTACATTCATTCTGTTTCTCTTTTGTAAAATGGCCTCTTGGCTACCATAACATATCGGAGAAACAGTGGTCGTACATTTGAGGGAGCTGGTCTTTAAGTTACAAAAATTTGGTCCGTTTGTTGTAAGTGCTGACTTTTAATCTCATGACCCTCTGACATCCTCCTGGTGCTTTGATTAAAACCTGTCACGTACACAGTAGGTAACCTTTCATCTGTCCTGCCTGTGTTGCTGTTTTGGATTTTGATCCTTACTCATTGCTTTCTGTCCCAGTTGGGTTGACCTTCTTGTTCCATGGAGAGCCCCCAGCGTGTGCCTGCTTATCTTGTAGTGAGGCATCCTCGGAGCACAGTCTCACAGCTCTGTTCTCTGCACTCTGTGGCAAGACATCAAACTGCAGGGTTGCTCCCTGCCCCAGTACGGTAGCACCATTGTGACCACAGATCATCTATTGATTTTCCTCTCTTGCAGTGTTGCCGGCATTCTAAACAATTTATTGACGTTAGAAATTGATCCCATGTGCATTATTCAGATGAATAGGAGGGAGGGAGATGAAGAGAGTCCCTCTCTCTCCCCCCTGCCCCCATCACCGTGAATCCTGCATCAAAAGGAAAATGGGACGAATTGGTTAGTGCTTTCAAAGAGCCGGATGGGCCAAATGGCCTCCTTCTGTGCTGTATCATTCCATGATTTCATTGAAAAACAATTGTACAAAATTATTTCAATAGTGCAAGTGCTAGCAACACTGGAAACAGAGCGAAATCTGACACATCTTCAATGAAATTGGAGCCTGGGTTGTCTGACTGTTGTTACTTTATCAGTGCGGTTACAAATAAAGGGTTGGCAGTATTTTGCCATAGTTTGAATAAGGACATGAGGTTTACTGAGAGAAGATTGCCAGTGTGAAGAAACACAAAACTGCTCTGAGGCAAGTCCGAACGGTCATCTTATCTCAAGTCAACCAAAACTCAGATTTTACTCATTATCAAAAAAACTATTCTTCTCCCAGACATGGCCAACCTTTTATCTTATTCATTCCACCCATTTCTGGTTAATTCGATGTCAGCCCAGACCAGTACTACTTGGAACATGACCGTACTTACTGAGAAGAATTTGAGGGTTGCAAGTTCCTACAGATTCCAGACTCTTCCTTTCCGCCAGGACCATAAATCTGTCAACTCTCTCCTGGCTTCAGTCAGATTCCTGGAGGTTTTTTTGTGAATGATATGCAAATGTTAACCCAATTCTGTGCATCTCCCAATAAATAAACAACAGAAAGTTCTAATTATTGTTGAATCATGTCATCTTTTCTCATGCTCATCAAGGTGAGGCATGTGAGCACAAGAGAAAATAAAATTCTTCCAGATCAGACCCAATGGGAAGCTCCCTGTGCTCTTTTGGGAAACTCAAACCCAACTGCACACAAACATCCCCTGCAATACCAATTTGAAAAATTCGATTCCTCCCACCAATGATGCTCACAAGCCTCCATGAGCTAGATTGCTAATTTAGAGGCAATTTGTGTTAAATTGTGAGTAATTTTATCTTGTGAGCCCATCCCCACCACAAAGTGGAAAGGCACTGCTCATGCTCATTTTACTTTCAAACTTTATGGCAGAATATGCTTTGTATTGGGCTGAACTTAAACCTCGGGGCATAGGTCAAAGGCCAGATTTCTAACCTATTATACAACCCAGTTCCCAGCCCGATTTCAGCATGTAACTCTTTGAAATACCATTTCAATCTTGAAGGTAAAGCTCTCAGCCGTCCAGTTTTAATTGGTACAACCTGACATTGAGCAGTGTTGTTGAGTAAAGTAACAGCATTGCACAAAGCCCTCCCCCACAAATCAAAGTTGGCAAAATCACCTGATCTCCAAGTTCGACAGAGAATCGTCCTGCGATGCCAAGCATTTCAACTGGTTTGCCTTTTCCAAATAAACCCACAAGGAGAGATTGGGCTGACCCCAGCGATATCAAACAAAAAACAAACAAAAGTGCCCCCTTTTTAGAGGGCCACGACTAATGAGGACCAAAACCGTAAAACAAAGGAAACTTATAAAATGAAATAATATTATCACCTGCGTCCAATACACACTCCAGTCCCCGCAGTGTAAACCCGTCAAGCGTACAAGCGTACCAGTGGACACTGCGTGCTCATTCTCCAGGGCCACCCGGGTGTGGACAAGATTGTGGAAGAGAAACAGGCAGAGCGACCGCTACCCCCCCCCCCCCACCGGGGCCATGTCCCACCTTGGCCAGGCCCAGGAGCAGACCCACGCGGAGGTGTCAACTGGTTGCAGGTTGAGAAATGTTCTGAGCACTTCCATTCAAACCAACCTCTAATTGCAATGAGCAGAGCACCTTGTAGGTGGTGCCACCGTTTGATATAAGCCCCAGTGACAGTGGAGCAAGTGGCGGGGGTGGTGGGGGGCAGGTATACAGGGGTTGAGTGGATAGTTCAAGAGGTAGGGGGTGAGTGATAAGAGTGCCAGAATGGTAGGAAAGGGAAGTGGTAGTAGGAAGGTGAATGGGGAGGGGATCTGATGGGAATGAGGGGGTGAGGGGGAATCACAAGTGATTGGGGGAGAGGACTACATTATCCACACAGCCCCCGCCTCCCCTCTCCCCAAATGAAGCTCTCAGACATTGGTGGACTCTTTCCCACCACACAACGTCATGCCACGAACACCCTCCCATCCTTTTTTAAATTTATTCCCGGGATGTGTGCGTCGCTGGGAAGGCCAGTGTTTATTCTCCATCCTTAGTTGCCCTTAAGAAGCCTTGTCAATCAAGAGGCCAGAATTGGAGGAGAGCAGAGATCTTGGAGGGTTGTAGGGCTGGAGGAGGTTACAGAGATAGGGATGGGTGAGGCCATGGAGGGATTTGAAAACAAGGATGAGAATTTTAAAATCGAGGTGTTCCCAGACTGGGAGCCAATATAGGTCAGCGAGCATAGGGGTGATGGGAGAACAGGACTTGGTACGAATTAGGATATGAGCAGCAGAGTTTTGGATGAGCCCAACTTTACAGAGAGTGCAAGGTGGGAGGTCGGCCAGGAGAGCATTGGACTAGTTGAGACGAGAGGTAACAAAGGCATGGATGAGGGTTTCTGGAGCAGATGAGCTGAGGCAGGGGCTGAGACGGGCGATGTTATGGAGGTGAAAGTCGGCGGTCTTGGTGATGGAGAGGATATGGGGTCAGAAGCTCATCTCAGGGTCAAACAGAACGCCGAGGTTGCGAACGATCTGCTTCAGCCTCAGACAGTGGCCAGGGAGAGGGATGGAGTCGGTGGCTAGGGAATGGAGTTTGTGGCGGGAATCGAAGACAATGGCTTCGGTCTTCCCAATATTTAGTTGGAGGAAATTTCTGCTCATCCAGTACTGGACGGCGGAGAAGCAGCGTGACAAATCAGAGACAGTGGAGGGGTCGAGCGAGGTGGTGGTGAGGTAGAGCTGGGGTCATCAGCGTACGTGTGGAACATGATGGTGTTTTCAGATGATGTCGCCGAGGGACAGCATGTTGTTGAGAAATAGGAGGGGGCCAAGGATAGATCCTTGGGGGGATCCAGAGGTAACGGTGCAGGAGGGGGAAGAGAAGCCATTGCAGGAGATTCTCTGGCTACGACTGGATAGATAAAAATGAAACCGGGCGAGGGCAGTCCCACCCAGCTGGACGACAGGTGTTGGAGGAGAATGGTGTGGTCAACTGTGTCAAGGCTGCAGACAGGTCGAGAAGGATGAGGAGGGATAGTTTACCATCGTCACTCTCACATAGGATGTCATTTGTAACTTTGATAATGGCCGTTTCAGTACTGTGGCAGGGGCAGAAACCTGATTGGAGGGATTCAAACATGGAGTTGCAGGAAAGATGGGCACGGATTTGGGAGGTGACAACACGTTCAATATGAATACAACAGAGACAAATAAGAGTGAGGCCATTTTCTTTGACTTGCCATCTGCAACACTATGGGAGATCAACCATTATCAGATTAAAAATTTTGTAGGAACGTAGGGACAGGAGTCGGCCATTCAGCCCCTCAAGCCTGTTCCGCCATTCAATTAGATCATGGCTGATCTGTCTCCTAACTCCATCCATCCACCTTGGCTCCACATCTCTTAATACCCTTGGCTAGCAAAAATCTCTCGATCCCAGATTTAAAATTACTAATTGAGCCCGTGTCTACTGCTTTTTGTGGGAGAGAGTTCCACATTTCTACCACCCTTTGTGTGAAGAAGTGTTTCCTAACATCTCTCCTGAATGGCCTGGCTCTGATTTTAAGGTTCTCTCCCCTTGTCCTAGACTCCCCCAACAGCGGAAAAAGTTTCTCTCAATTCCTTTCAAAATCCTAAAAAAAACCTTAATCAAATCACCCCTTAAACTTTTATATTCCAGGCAATACAGGCCTAGTTTATGTAATCTTGCCTCGTAATTTAACCCTTGGAGTCCTGGTAACATTCTGGTGAATCTGCACTGCATTCCTTCCAAGGCCAATATGTCCTTTGTAAGGTGCGGTGCCCAGAACTGTACACAGTACGCCAGATGTGGTCTAACCAGGGCTTTGTACAGCTGTTGCAAAACTTCTTCCCCTTTATATTCTAGCCCTCTATTTATAAAGGCTAACATTCCATTAATATACCCATAATATAACTTCCTGTTATTATGATTTCTGTCACACGTTTATGTCAGTATTTGTCATCGATCAATGCAAACACTGACAATTTAAGTTCCTGATGGACGTCATTGTAATAACTCTTGGTTGAACCAAAATGTTTTCTCAAAGGATTGTCATCTATCGCTTTTTCCTCACAACTTCATAATATCCAAAATAAGACATCAAACTAAATTAAAAACTCAAAAAATATATTTCACGATAACACGACTAAATTTACCAACTGAACAGTTTTCTGCGCCTTTTAAAACATCGGTTAAAGTTCTCACTTCAAGGCTGCGACCTCCTGCAAAAGCCCTGAGCTTCAATGGGATATTATTTACCGCACAATTATCCAGAGCTCTCATCACAGCTGTGCATTCTGAGCATGTGCCGGTCTCCAGAACGTTCCAGTCCACAAATCAGTGCAGGTGACAAGATTCTAGAGTGTTCCGGAAGGCACTCTGAGCTGGTGTGGTTACCAGGATTTCCCAGCGTGCAATCAGCCGGGGGGAGGGGCATGTCTCCTCGTCCTGTGAAGACCTCTGTATTTCTTGGCTTTCCCTCCGCTCCCCCTCCCAACCAGAAGACTTTGAAAGTGACTGCAGATTGAACTTTCAAAGATTTATTTCAGGTAGGTCTGATTTAAAACACTAACTTTTGCTGTTTATAAACTTACGAAGTCAGAGACGACCCATGATGAATGCACCTGTGTGATTGGCAGCAACTGTGATTTTCTTTCAACAACTGTCAAAGATTTCTTTTAGGTTTTAAAATTCAGTGAAAAAAAATCTTTCTCAACTGAACTGTTTTTTGGGCATTAACGGGGATTTTTTTCTTCTTTAAAAACTGGGCAACTGCACAAAAGCCGCAGAACCATACAGCACAGGAGGAGCCAACTGTTCCTGTGCAGGCAACGAACCCTTCAGCAATTTATGAGGTCGTTTTTATTTCTTCACGGAAACATGTGTTCATTTTAAACGAGATACATCAGTCAACTCTCGAACAAAGCACTGGGGTTCATTTCAGGAGGAATGGAATTGAAAAGCAGGGAAGTTATGTTAAATTTGTTTCGAACCTTGGTGAGACTACACTTGCAACATTGTGCACAGTTCTGGTCACCATATCATCAAAAAGGACACAGAGGTACCAGAGAAGGCGCAAAAAAGATTTACAAGAATGATACCAGAACTGAGAGGTTATAATTATCAGGAAAGACTGAACAGGCTGGGGCTTTTTCTCCAGAAAATTATAAAGGGGTTTGATAGGGTCGACGTAGAGAAGATGTTCCCACTTGTGAAGGAGTCCAAACTAAGGGGGTCAGAAGTATAAGATAGTCACTAATCATAGAATGATGCAGCACAGAAGGAGGCAATTCAGCCCATCGTATCTGTGCTGGCTCTTTGAAACAGCTATCCAATTGGTCCCACTCCCCCACTCTTTCCCCATAAGTCCTGCAAATTTTTCCCTTCATGTATTCATCCAATTCCCTTTTGAAAGTTACCATTGAATCTGCTTCCACCGCCCTTTCAGGCAGTGCATTCGAAATCATAACAGCTCGCTGCATAAAATAAATTCTCTTCATCTCGCCTCTGGCTGTTTTGCTGATCACCTTAAATCTGTGTCCTCTGGTTCTGACCCTTTCTGCCACTGGAAACAGTCTCTCCTTATTTACTCTATCAAAATCCTTCATGATTTTGAACACCTCTATCAAATCTCTCCTTAACCTTCTCTGCTCTAAGGAGAACAACCCCAGCTTCTCTAGTCTTTCCCCGTAACTGAAGTCCCCACATCCCTGTTGGCATTCCAGTAAATCTCCTCTGCACTCGCACTCAGGCCTGGACATCCTTCCGAAAGTGCGGTGCCCAGAATTGGACACAATCCTCCAGCTGGGACCTAACCAGTGATTTATAATGGTTCAGCATAACTTCCTTGCTTTTGAATTCGATGCCTCTGTTTATAAAGCCAAGGATCCCATAGACTTTTTTAAGAGCCTTCTCAACTTATCCTGCCACCTTCAAAGATTTGTGCACAAACAACCCTAAGTCTCTGTGTTTCTGCACCCCCTTTAAAATTGTGCCGTTTAGTTTATATCGCCTCTCCTCATTCTTCCTACCAAAATGCACCACTTCACACTTCTCTGCGTTAAATTGCACCTGCCATGTGTCTGCCCATTCCACCAGTCTATGTCTGTTACAATCTTCCTCACTGTTTACTACATTTCTGAGTCTCGCGTCATCTGTAAACTTTGAAATTATGGCCTGTATACCCAAGTCCAGGTCATTAATATATATCAAAAAGAGCAGTGGTCCTAATACTGACCCCTGGGGAACACCACTGTATACTTCCCTCCGGTCTGAAAAACAACCGTTCACCACTACTCTCTGCTTTCTGTCTCTTAGCCAAGGGGAAAGGAAAATGCTGATAAATCCAATAAGGAATTCAGGAGAAACTTCTTTATCCAGAGAGTGGTTGGAATGTGGAACTTGTTACCATATGGAATAGTTGAGGTGAACAGCATTGATGCATTTAGGGGAAGCTAAATAAGTACATGAGGGAGAAAGGAATGGAAGGATATGTTGGTAGGGTGAGATGAAGTAGGATGGGAGGAGACTCGTGTGGAGCATAAACACCAGCATAGACAGTTGGGCCGAATGGCCTGTTTCTGTGCTGTAAATTCTTCGTAATTGCTTTAAAGCAGAACACAAAGACAAGAAACTGCTGACAACAGGGAATGAAGTGAGTGCGTGGGAGGTGCCTGATGGGGCAGAAAAACCAGGGGAAGAGGCTAACGAGCAAAACTACAGTATGGAGTTGTTGGCCACAAGGGGCTCGAGCAGTTCAAGCCCCCTTCTCCTTGCCCCTTTTTCCCCACAAGGCTACCGTTCCCAAATAGTACTCAGCAACCCCCAGTTCTGCTGGACTCTATCCTCTCAAAGCTCCTGCATCACTTTCCCAGTCCAGCTGGGCCTCAGAACCCACTTTCCCAGGACTTTGCCTCCCATTCCCAGATCCCAAGACCCCCCCATCAGTACTCACACATCCTAAAACCTCATCACTATTGCTACGAGCCGAGAAGCCCTCTCCTCGATGCTTCCTTTTATCCCAATGATTTCAGATGGTAGAACCTTTGCTCAGAACATCCCCCCACCCCCCCGACCACAATGAATGCAACCAGAAATACAGGTTACCCCTCCCAATGCATCCTGACCCTGTGACCCGCTCAAATTACTGATGGATGTGAGACTCTATCTCATTATTACCAAATCCCCAAACTGTCCCCAAAGCTTAGTAATCAGTGTCCCTGATAACAATAAAACCAGAAACACTCAGCAGGTCAGGCAGCATCTGTGGAGAGAGAAACATAGTTAATGTTTCACGTCAATCACCTTTCATCAGAACATAAGAACAGAAGAAATAGGAGCAGGAGTAGGCCAATCGGCCCCTCGAGCCTGCTCCGCCATTCAATAAGATCATGGCTGATCTGATCCTAACCTCAAATCTAAATTCATGTCCAATTTCCTGCCCGCTCCCCGTAACCCCTAATTCCCTTTACTTCTAGGAAACTGTCTATTTCTGTTTTAAATTTATTTAATGATGTAGCTTCCACAGCTTCCTGGGGCAGCAAGTTCCACAGACCTACCACCCTCTGAGTGAAGAAGTTTCTCCTCATCTCAGTTTTGAAAGAGCAGCCCCTTATTCTAAGATTATGCCCCAAAGGTATGACAGATTTAACAGTTTTTTCGCAAGTACAGAGACAGGGGAAAAGGATGGGAGGGGGGGGGAAAGAACAAGAGGGGAGGTCTGTGACAGGGTGGAGGGCTGGAGTGATTAAATGACAAAAGGGATGATGGCGCAAGGCAAAAGGGGGTGGTAATGGGACAAGTAAAGAAACAAAAGATGGGTCCTGAGGAGCTGCAAATGGTAACAGGAGAACCATTTGCAGCACCTGGTGTTGGAGAAAGTGGGAGTAGTTGTTATGATCTTTTTTTAAATTATTTTATTCCTTTTATTCCTTCACGGGATGTGGGCGTCGCTGGCGAGGCCGGCATTTGTTGCCCATCCCTAATTGCCCTTGAGAAGGTGGTGGTGAGCCGCCTTCTTGAACCGCTGCAGTCCGTGTGGTGACGGTTCTCCCACAGTGCTGTTAGGAAGGGAGTTCCAGGATTTTGACCCAGCGACAATGAAGGAACGGCGATATATTTCCAAGTCGGGGTGGTGTGTGACTTGGAGGGGAACGTGCAGGTGGTTTTGTTCCCATGTGCCTGCTGCTCTTGTCCTTCTAGGTGGTAGAGGTCGTGGGTTTGGGAGGTGCTGTCGAAGAAGCCTTGGCGAGTTGCTGCAGTGCATCCTGTGGATGGTGCACACTGCAGCCACAGTGCGCCGGTGGTGAAGGGAGTGAATGTTTAGGGTGGTGGATGGGGTGCCAATCAAGCGAGCTGCTTTATCTTGGATGGTGTCGAGCTTCTTGAGTGTTGTTGGAGCTGCACTCGTCCAGGCAAGTGGAGAGTATTCCATCACACTCCTGACTTGTGCCTTGTAGATGGTGGAAAGGCTTTGGGGAGTCAGGAGGTGAGTCACTCGACGCAGAATACCCAGCCTCTGACCTGCTCTTGTCGCCACAGTATTTATATGGCTGGTCCAGTTAAGTTTCTGGTCAATGGTGACCCCCAGGATGTTGATGGTGGGGGATTCGGCGATGGTAATGCCGTTGAATGTCAAGGGGAGGTGGTTAGACTCTCTCTTGTTGGAGGTGGTCATTGCCTGGCACTTATCTGGCCCGAATGTTACTTGCCACTTATGAGCCCAAGCCTGGATGTTGTCCAGGTCTTGCTGCATGCGGGCTCGGACTGCTTCATTATTTGAGGGGTTGCGAATGGAACTGAACACTGTGCAGTCATCAGCGAACATCCCCATTTCTGACCTTATGATGGAGGGAAGGTCATTGATGAAGCAGCTGAAGATGGTTGGGCCTAGGACACTGCCCTGAGGAACTCCTGCAGCAATGTCCTGGGGCTGAGATGATTGGCCTCCAACAACCACTACCATCTTCCTTTGTGCTAGGTATGACTCCAGCCACTGGAGAGTTTTCCCCCTGATTCCCATTGACTTCAATTTTACTAGGGCTCCTTGGTGCCACACTCGGTCAAATGCTGCCTTGATGTCAAGGGCAGTCACTCTCACCTCACCTCTGGAATTCAGCTCTTTTGTCCATGTTTGGACCAAGGCTGTAATGAGGTCTGGGGCCGAGTGGTCCTGCCAGAACCCAAACTGAGCATCGGTGAGCAGGTTATTGGTGAGTAAGTGCCGCTTGATAGCACTGTCGACGACACCTTCCATCACTTTGCTGATGATTGAGAGGAGACTGATGGGGCGGTAATTGGCCGGATTGGATTTGTCCTGCTTTTTGTGGACAGGACATACCTGGGCAATTTTCCACATTGTCGGGTAGATGCCAGTGTTGTAGCTGTACTGGAACAGCTTGGCTAGAGGCGCAGCTAGTTCTGGAGCACAAGTCTTCAGCACTGCAGCTGGGATGTTGTCGGGGCCCATAGCCTTTGCTGTGTCCAGTGCACTCAGCCGCTTCTTGATATCACGTGGAGTGAATCGAATTGGCCAAAGACTGGCTTCCGTGATGGTGGGGATATCGGGAGGAGGCTGAGATGGATCATCCACTCGGCACTTCTGGCTGAAGATGGTTGCAAACGCTTCAGCCTTGTCTTTTGCACTCACGTGCTGGACTCCGCCATCATTGAGGATGGGGATGTTTGCAGAGCCTCCTCCTCCCGTTAGTTGTTTAATTGTCCACCACCATTCACGACTGGATGTGGCAGGACTGCAGAGCTTTGATCTGATCCGTTGGTTGTGGAATCGCTTAGCTCTGTCTATAGCATGTTGCTTCCGCTGTGGGTCTGGAGTCACATATGGGCCAGACCGGGTAAGGACAGCAGGTTTGCTTTCCTGAAGGACATGAGTGAACCAGATGGGTTTTTACGACAATCCGGTAGTTTCATGGTTATCATTACTGATACTAGTATTTTAATTCCAGATTTTTATTTAATTAATTAATTGATTGAATTTAAATTCACCAACTGCCATGGCAGGATTTGAACTCATGACTCTAGATTTTAGTCCAGGCCTCTGGATGACTAGTCCAGTAACATAACCACTATGCTACCGTACCCCTGAACTTGTTGAATTCAATGTTGAGGCTGGAAGGCTGTAAAGTCCCCAATTGAAAGATGTTCCCCGAGCTTCAACTGAGCCTCATTGGAACAGGATAATAATATTTGTCACAACAGTTCTTCGAAAACTGTCAACTCATCCTTCAGGCGATTTGCAAATATTTGATTAAAAATCTTGTGTCTGCATTCACTTCCTGTCCACAAACTTCACTTCCCATTGTCACAATTTTCCAGCACATTCTTATGTCAATGTTTAATATTGGAAATTCCTATGTAAATATTTCTAGTTGCCCTGACACTTGTTGCTTGAATCAATCAAATCGTTCAAATGCTTTATCAAAAGACTTTCATGCACCACATTTACTCACAAACTTAAATTTATATTGCCCAAAACAATATGGAAAATTCAAAAATTATAATTCACAATATCATGATTAAATGTAACCACTGAATTATCTTTTAATCCATTTATTAAAGTTTTTACTTCAAGGCTGTCGCCTCTTGCATAAGTTTGGGCTTCGACTGGCTATTTTTCCCTCACAACAATTGTTCATGATGTGGAGATGCCGGTGATGGACTGGGGTTGACAAATGTAAGGAATCTTACAACACCAGGTTATAGTCCAACTGTTTTATTTGAAAATCACAAGCTTTCGGAGGCTTTCTCCTTCGTCAGGTGAGTGTGGGATTCGGATTCCATGGAAGGTTGCCGCATTTTTAGTCAGAGAACAATGCCTGGTGAGTACAGATAATCTTTCCAACTGCCCGTTGTCAAGGCAATCAAAGTGTTCAGACGGAGAGATGTTACCTACAGGACCACCGAATACACAAACGACCCGAACAAAAGACAGACAGAGAGAGAGAGAAACATCCGAAAGGAAGAGAGAGACAGAGAATGACCCGTTGTATTAAAAACAGAAACTTTTTTTCGCTGGTGGGGTTACGTGTAGCGTGACATGAACCCAAGATCCCGGTTGAGGCCGTCCTCATGGGTGCGGAACTTGGCTATCAATTTCTGCTCGACGATTTTGCGTTGTCGTGTGTCTCAAAGGCCGCCTTGGAGAACGCTTACCCGAAGATCGGTGGCTGAATGTCCTTGACTGCTGAGGTGTTCCCCGACTGGGAGGGAACCCTCCTGTCTGGCAATTGTTGCACGGTGTCCGTTCATCCGTTGTCGCAGTGTCTGCATGGTCTCGCCAATGTACCATGCTCCGGGGCATCCTTTCCTGCAACGTATGAGGTAGACAACGTTCGCCGAGTCACAGGAGTATGAACCATGTACCTGGTGGGTGGTGTCCTCTCGTGTGATGGTGGTATCTGTGTCGATGATCTGGCATGTCTAGCAGAGGTTGCCGTGGCAGGGTTGTGTGGTGTCGTGGACGCTGTTCTCCTGAAAGCTGGGTAATTTGCTGCGAACGATGGTCTGTTTGAGGTTGGGTGGCTGTTTGAAGGCGAGTACTGGAGGTGTGGGGATGGCCTTAGCGAGGTGTTCGTCATCATCGATGACATGTTGAAGGCTGCGGAGAACATGGCGTAGTTTCTCCGCTCCGGGGAAGTACTGGACGACGAAGGGTACTCTGTTGGTTGCGTCCCGTGTTAGTCTTCTGAGGAGATCTATGCGATTTTTCGCTGTGGCCCGTCGGAACTGTCGATCGACGAGTCGAGCGTCATATCCCGTTCTTACGAGGGCGTCTTTCAGCGTCTGTAGGTGTCCATTACATTCCTCCTCGTCTGAGCATATCCTGTGTATTCGCAGGGCCTGTCCATAGGGGATGGCCTCTTTGACGTGGTTAGGGTGGGAGCTGGAAAAGTGGAGCATCGTGAGGTTGTCCGTGGGCTTGCGGGAGAGTGAGGTGCTGAGGTGCCCGTCTTTGATGGAGATTCGTGTGTCCAAGAAAGAAACCAATTCTGAGGAGTAGTCCATGGTGAGCTTGATGGTGGGATGGAACTTGTTGATGTTATCGTGTAGTCTCTTCAGTGATTCGTCGCCATGGATCCAGAGGAAGAAAATGTCATTGATATATCTGGTGTATAGCGTTGGTTGGAGGTCCTGTGCAGTGAAGAAGTCCTGCTCGAACTTGTGCATGAAAATGTTGGTGTATTGGGGTGCGAATTTGGTCCCCATGGCTGTTCCGTGTGTTTGGGTAAAGAACTGGTTGTCGAAGGTGAAGACATTGTGATCCAGGATGAAGCGGATGAGTTGTAGGATGGCGTCTGGAGATTGGCTGTTGTTGGTGTTGATTACTGATGCTGTCGCAGCGATGCCGTCATCGTGGGGGATACTGGTGTAGAGTGCCGAGACGTCCATCGTGGTGAGAAGTGTTCCTGGTTCAACTGGTCCGTGGGTGCTGAGTTTTTGTAGGAAGTCTGTAGTGTCACGACAGAAGCTGGGGGTTCCCTGTACGATGGGTTTCAGGATGCCCTCGACGTATCCAGAGAGGTTCTCACACAGGTTCCGTTGCCTGATACGATAGGACGTCTGGGTGTGTTGGCTTTGTGTATCTTTGGGAGGCAGTAGAAGTCTCCCACACGGGGAGTACGTGGGATGAGAGCGCGTAGGATGCTTTGAAGGTCTGGATCGAAGGTCTTGATCAGTTTGTTGAGCTGGTGGGTCTGCCAATCTCGCATGCTGAGATATGCAGTTTCCAGAATTTTCCCTGGACAGAAGTTGAAGGCGATATCCCCTCACTGTGGGTTTCTTTGCTTTTTACAAACAGCCTTGAAAGAAACTGAAAATTGAATTTTCAAAGATTTATTTCTAATATTAAGTGCTCAGTCAGACAAGACTTGTGATGATTCATTGAACAATTCACTCAGATCTTGTATTGTTCCCATGGACTGAAGGGAGGGCCTTTGTCCAAAAAAGACAAATATCAGAACTGGAGATCAAAAATCCCAAAGCTGCATTCCCAGTGTTCTCAGATTCCAGGACCCCTCACTGAGTGATCCCAGGTCTCAGGACCTGTCCTGGTGTTCCCAGGAACTTAAGACCCCAAATCCAGTGTTCTCAGCTCCTGAATTCCTATGAAATTAATCTACACCCTGATACTCTTTGCCATTACTGACACGTCGCCAGACTGGCTTCAAAGCTGCGAAATCAATGCACTTACGATACTTCTTGGCATAACACCCACATCCCCATAAAACCTGCAACTCACCATGAGCAACATGATGGGAGAAGTGCTCAGATTACACAATAATACAGTATGGTTACTGGATCTCGGTGCACTTCCTGTTTGAAAAACCTTATTTCCTGTTGACATGTTTTTGTTACAGTTGTGCAAACTTTTTCTGTTCTCAATCCCAAAGACCCAGAACAACAGGGAAAATTCTGAAAAACTTATCATGTTGTACTTGCATCCTCCCAACAGTAGTGGCACTGTGGTGCTTTAATTTTTTGACTTTTTTAATATTCGTTCATGGGATGTGGGCGTCGCTGGCGAGGCCGGCATTTATTGCCCTTGAGAAGGGGTGGTGGTGAGCCGCCTTCTTGAACCGCTGCAGTCCGTGTGGTGACGGTTCTCCCACAGTGCTGTTAGGAAGGGAGTTCCAGGATTTTGACCCAGCGACATTGAAGGAACGGCGATATATTTCCAAGTCGGGATGTTGTGTGATTTGGAGGAGAACGTGCAGATGGTGTTGTTCCCATGTGCCTGTTGCTCTTGTCCTTCTAGGTGGTAGAGGTCGCGGGTTTGGGAGGTGCTGTCGAAGAAGATGGCTCTGTCAGGCTGTTGCTTGACTGGTCTGTGGGACAGCTCTCCCAATTTTGGCACAAGTCCCCTAATGTTAGTGAGGAGGACTTTGCAGGGTCAACTGGGCTTGGTTTGCCTTTGTCGTGTCCGGTGCCTTGTGGTCCGATGCCGGGTGATCCGTCCGGTTTGATTCTTATATCATATATTATATAATACACTTGTTTATCTATACAAATAATATATTGTTACTGGATATATTATATAATACACATATTTATATATAATACTGTGACTGGATATATTATAGAATACACGTATCTATATATAATACAATTGTAAACAATTTTACAACACCAAGTTATAGTCCAGCAATTTTATTTTAAATTCACAAGCTTTCGGAGGTTTCCTCCTTCCTCAGGTGAACGGTGTTGGAGGAAGCCTCCGAAAGCTTGTGAATTTAAAATAAAATTGCTGGACTATAACTTGGTGTTGTAAAATTGTTTACAATTGTCAACCCCAGTCCATCATCGGCATCTCCACATCACATATAAAACACAGTTACTGGATATATTATATAATACTCGAATTATATACAATATACAGTTACTGGATGTATTATATAATACACGTATTTATGTACAATATACTATTCCTGGATGTATTATATAATACACGTATTTATATACAATATACTGTTACTGGATATATTATATAATCCACGTATTTATATACAATATACTGTTACTGGATGTATTATATAATCCACGTATTTATACACAATATACAGTTACTGGATATATTATATAATACACGTATTTATATACAATATACTGTTCCTGGATGTATTATATAATACACGTATTTATATACAATATACTGTTACTGGATGTACAATATAATACACGTATTTATATACAATACACTGTTGCTGGATGTATTATATAATACACGTATTTATATACAATACACTGTTACTGGATATATTATATAATACACGTATTTATACACAATATATAGTTACTGGATATATTATATAATACACGTATTTATAAATAATATACTGTGACTGGATGTATTAAATAATACATGTATTATATACAATATACAGTTAATGGATATATTTTGTAATACACGTATTTATACACAATATACAGTTACTGGATGCATAATATAATACACGTATTTATACACAATATACAGTTACTGGACATATTATATAATACACGTATTGATATACAATATACGGTTATTGGATATATTATATAACACATGTATTTATATACAATATACTGTTACTGGATGTATTATATAATACATGTATTTATATACAATATACTGTTACTGGATGTATTATATAAAATATACTGTTACTGGATGTATTATATAATACACGTATTTGTATACAATATACAGTTACTGGATGTATTATATAATACACGTATTTATATACAATATACTGTTACTGGATATATTATATAATACACCTATTTATATACAATATACTGTTACTGGATGTATAATATAATACATGTATTTATATACAATATACAGTTACTGGATGTATTATATAATGCACGTATTTATATACAATACACTGTTGCTGGATGTATTATATAATACATGTATTTATATACAATACACTGTTACTGGATATATTATATAATACATGTATTTGTACACAATATACTGTGACTGGATATATTATATAATACACGTATTTATAAATAATATACTGTGACTGGATGTATTATATAATACACGTATTTACATACAATATACTGTTACTGGATGTATTATATAATACACGTATTTACATACAATATCCAGTTACTGGATATATTATACAATGCACATATTTATATACAATATACAGTTACTGGATGTATTATATAATACACATATTTATCTACAATATACTGTGACTGGATATATTATATAATACACGTATTTATATACAATATACAGTTACTGGATGTATTATATAATACGCGTATTTATATGCAATATACAGTTACGGGATATATTATATAATACACATATTTATACACAATATACTGTTATTGGATGTATTATATAATACACGTATTTATATACAATATACAGTTCCTGGATATATTATATAATACACATATTTATATACAATATACAGTTCCTGGATATATTATATATTACACGTATTTATATACAATATACTGTTACTGGATGTATTATATAATACACGTATTTATATACAATATACTGTTACTGGATATATTATATAATACACGTATTTAGAAACAATATACTGTTACTGGATATATTATATAATACACGTATTTATATACAATATACTGTTACTGGATGTATTATATAATACACGTATTTACATACAATATACTGTTACTGGATGAATTATATAATACACGTATTTACATACAATATACAGTTGCTGGATATATTATCAAATACACATATTTATATACAATATACAGTTACTGGATGTATTATAAAATACACGTATTTATATACAATATACTGTGACTGGATATATTATATAATACACGTATTTATATACAATATACAGTTACTGGATATATTATATAATACACGTATTTATACACAATATACAGTTACTGGATATATTATATAATACACATATTTATATACAATACACTGTTTCTGGATATATTATATAATATATGTATTTATATACAATATACTGTGACTGGATGTATTATATAATACACGTATTTGCATACAATATACTGTTACTGGATGTATTATATAATACACGTATTTACATACAATATACTGTTACTGGATGTATTATATAATACACGTATTTGTATATAATATACAGTTCCTGGATATATTATCTAATACACGTATTTATATACAATATACTGTTACTGGATATATTATATAATACGCATATTTATATACAATATACAGTTACTGGATGTATTATATAATACACGTATTTATATACAATATACAGTTACTGGATATATTATATAATACACGTATTTATATGCAATATACTGTTACTGGATGTATTATATAATACACGTATTTATATACAATATACAGTTCCTGGATGTATTATATAATACACGTATTTATATACAATATACTGTTACTGGATGTATAATATAATACACCTATTTATATACAATATACTGTTACTGGATGTACAATATAATACATGTATTTATATACAATATACAGTTACTGGATGTATTATATAATACACGTATTTATATACCATACACTGTTGCTGGATGTATTATATAATACACGTATTTATATACAATACACTGTTACTGGATATATTATATAATACACGTATTTATACACAATATATAGTTACTGGATATATTATATAATACACGTATTTATAAATAATATACTGTGACTGGATGTATTATATAATACACGTATTATATACAATATACAGTTACTGGATATATTATATAATACACGTATTTATACACACTATACAGTTACTGGATGCATTATATAATACACGTATTTATACACAATATACAGTTACTGGATATATTATATAATACACGTATTTATATACAATATACGGTTACTGGATATATTATATAACACATGTATTTATATACAATATACTGTTACTGGATGTATTATATAATACATGTATTTATATACAATATACTGTTACTGGATGTATTATATAAAATATACTGTTACTGGATGTATTATATAATACACGTATTTGTATACAATATACAGTTACTGGATGTATTATATAATACACATATTTATATACAATATACTGTTACTGGATGTATTATATAATACACCTATTTATATACAATATACTGTTACTGGATGTATAATATAATACACGTATTTATATACAATATACAGTTACTGGATATATTATAAAATACACATATTTATATACAATATACAGTTACTGGATGTATTATAAAATACACGTATTTATATACAATATACTGTGACTGGATATATTATATAATACACGTATTTATATACAATATACTGTTGCTGGATATATTATATAATATATGTATTTATATACAATATACTGTGACTGGATGTATTATATAATACACGTATTTACATACAATATACTGTTAATGGATGTATTATATAATACACGTATTTACATACAATATACTGTGACTGGATATATTATATAATACACGTATTTATATACAATATACAGTTACTGGATATATTATATAATACGCGTATTTATATACTATATACAGTTACTGGATATATTATATAATACACGTATTTATACACAATATACAGTTACTGGATATATTATATAATACACATATTTATACACAATATACAGTTACTGGATATATTATATAATACACGTATTTATATACAATATACGGTTACTGGATATATTATATAACACATGTATTTATATACAATATACTGTTACTGGATGTATTATATAATACATGTATTTATATACAATATACTGTTACTGGATGTATTATATAATACACGTATTTATATACAATATACTGTTACTGGATGTATTATATAATACACGTATTTGTATACAATATACAGTTCCTGGATATATTATCTAATACACGTATTTATATACAATACACTGTTACTGGATATATTATATAATACACGTATTTGTACACAATATATAGTTACTGGATATATTATATAATACACGTATTTATAAATAATATACTGTGACTGGATGTATTATATAATACACGTATTATATACAATATACAGTGACTGGATATATTATATAATACACGTATTTATATACAATATACAGTTACTGGATATATTATATAATACACGTATTTATACACAATATACAGTTACTGGATATATTATATAATACACGTATTTATATACAATATACTGTTGCTGGATATATTATATAATATATGTATTTATATACAATATACTGTGACTGGATGTATTATATAATACACGTATTTACATACAATATACTGTTACTGGATGTATTATATAATACACGTGTTTATATACAATATACTGTTGCTGGATATATTATATAATACACGTATTTACATACAATATACTGTGACTGGATATATTATATAATACACGTATTTATATACAATATACAGTTACTGGATATATTATATAATACGCGTATTTATATACAATATACAGTTACTGGATATATTATATAATACACGTATTTATACACAATATACAGTTACTGGATATATTATATAATACACATATTTATACACAATATACAGTTACTGGATATATTATATAATACACGTATTTATATACAATATACGGTTACTGGATATATTATATAACACATGTATTTATATACAATATACTGTTACTGGATGTATTATATAATACATGTATTTATATACAATATACTGTTACTGGATGTATTATATAATACACGTATTTATATACAATATACTGTTACTGGGTGTATTATATAATACACGTATTTGTATACAATATACTGTTACTGGATATATTATATAATACGCATATTTATATACAATATACAGTTACTGGATGTATTATATAATACACGTATTTATATACAATACACTGTTACTGGATATATTATATAATACATGTATTTGTACACAATATATAGTTACTGGATATATTATATAATACACGTATTTATAAATAATATACTGTGACTGGATGTATTATATAATACATGTATTATATACAATATACAGTTACTGGATATATTATATAATACACGTATTTATACACAATATACAGTTACTTGATGCATTATATAATACACGTATTTATACACAATATACAGTTACTGGATATATTATATAACACATGTATTTATATACAATATACTGTTACTGGATGTATTATATAATACACGTATTTGTATACAATATACAGTTACTGGATGTATTATATAATACACCTATTTATATACAATATACTGTTACTGGATGTATAATATAATACATGTATTTATATACAATATACAGTTACTGGATGTATTATATAATACACGTATTTATATACAATGCACTGTTGCTGGATGTATTATATAATACATGTATTTATATACAATATACAGTTACTGGATGCATTATATAATACACGTATTTATACACAATATACAGTTACTGGATATATTATATAATACACGTATTTATATACAATATACAGTTACTGGATATATTATATAATACACGTATTTATATGCAATATACTGTTACTGGATGTATTATATAATACACGTATTTATATACAATATACAGTTCCTGGATGTATTATATAATACACGTATTTATATACAATATACTGTTACTGGATGTATAATATAATACACCTATTTATATACAATATACTGTTACTGGATGTACAATATAATACATGTATTTATATACAATATACAGTTACTGGATGTATTATATAATACACGTATTTATATACCATACACTGTTGCTGGATGTATTATATAATACACGTATTTATATACAATACACTGTTACTGGATATATTATATAATACACGTATTTATACACAATATATAGTTACTGGATATATTATATAATACACGTATTTATAAATAATATACTGTGACTGGATGTATTATATAATACACGTATTATATACAATATACAGTTACTGGATATATTATATAATACACGTATTTATACACACTATACAGTTACTGGATGCATTATATAATACACGTATTTATACACAATATACAGTTACTGGATATATTATATAATACACGTATTTATATACAATATACGGTTACTGGATATATTATATAACACATGTATTTATATACAATATACTGTTACTGGATGTATTATATAATACATGTATTTATATACAATATACTGTTACTGGATGTATTATATAAAATATACTGTTACTGGATGTATTATATAATACACGTATTTGTATACAATATACAGTTACTGGATGTATTATATAATACACATATTTATATACAATATACTGTTACTGGATGTATTATATAATACACCTATTTATATACAATATACTGTTACTGGATGTATAATATAATACACGTATTTATATACAATATACAGTTACTGGATATATTATAAAATACACATATTTATATACAATATACAGTTACTGGATGTATTATAAAATACACGTATTTATATACAATATACTGTGACTGGATATATTATATAATACACGTATTTATATACAATATACTGTTGCTGGATATATTATATAATATATGTATTTATATACAATATACTGTGACTGGATGTATTATATAATACACGTATTTACATACAATATACTGTTAATGGATGTATTATATAATACACGTATTTACATACAATATACTGTGACTGGATATATTATATAATACACGTATTTATATACAATATACAGTTACTGGATATATTATATAATACGCGTATTTATATACTATATACAGTTACTGGATATATTATATAATACACGTATTTATACACAATATACAGTTACTGGATATATTATATAATACACATATTTATACACAATATACAGTTACTGGATATATTATATAATACACGTATTTATATACAATATACGGTTACTGGATATATTATATAACACATGTATTTATATACAATATACTGTTACTGGATGTATTATACAATACATGTATTTATATACAATATACTGTTACTGGATGTATTATATAATACACGTATTTATATACAATATACTGTTACTGGATGTATTATATAATACACGTATTTGTATACAATATACAGTTCCTGGATATATTATCTAATACACGTATTTATATACAATACACTGTTACTGGATATATTATATAATACACGTATTTGTACACAATATATAGTTACTGGATATATTATATAATACACGTATTTATAAATAATATACTGTGACTGGATGTATTATATAATACACGTATTATATACAATATACAGTGACTGGATATATTATATAATACACGTATTTATATACAATATACAGTTACTGGATATATTATATAATACACGTATTTATACACAATATACAGTTACTGGATATATTATATAATACACGTATTTATATACAATATACTGTTGCTGGATATATTATATAATATATGTATTTATATACAATATACTGTGACTGGATGTATTATATAATACACGTATTTACATACAATATACTGTTACTGGATGTATTATATAATACACATATTTATATACAATATACTGTTGCTGGATATATTATATAATACACGTATTTACATACAATATACTGTGACTGGATATATTATATAATACACGTATTTATATACAATATACAGTTACTGGATATATTATATAATACGCGTATTTATATACAATATACAGTTACTGGATATATTATATAATACACGTATTTATACACAATATACAGTTACTGGATATATTATATAATACACATATTTATACACAATATACAGTTACTGGATATATTATATAATACACGTATTTATATACAATATACGGTTACTGGATATATTATATAACACATGTATTTATATACAATATACTGTTACTGGATGTATTATATAATACATGTATTTGTACACAATATATAGTTACTGGATATATTATATAATACACGTATTTATAAATAATATACTGTGACTGGATGTATTATATAATACATGTATTATATACAATATACAGTTACTGGATATATTATATAATACACGTATTTATACACAATATACAGTTACTGGATATATTATATAATACACATATTTATACACAATATACAGTTACTGGATATATTATATAATACACGTATTTATATACAATATACGGTTACTGGATATATTATATAACACATGTATTTATATACAATATACTGTTACTGGATGTATTATATAATACATGTATTTATATACAATATACTGTTACTGGATGTATTATATAATACACGTATTTATATACAATATACTGTTACTGGGTGTATTATATAATACACGTATTTGTATACAATATACTGTTACTGGATATATTATATAATACGCATATTTATATACAATATACAGTTACTGGATGTATTATATAATACACGTATTTATATACAATACACTGTTACTGGATATATTATATAATACATGTATTTGTACACAATATATAGTTACTGGATATATTATATAATACACGTATTTATAAATAATATACTGTGACTGGATGTATTATATAATACATGTATTATATACAATATACAGTTACTGGATATATTATATAATACACGTATTTATACACAATATACAGTTACTTGATGCATTATATAATACACGTATTTATACACAATATACAGTTACTGGATATATTATATAACACATGTATTTATATACAATATACTGTTACTGGATGTATTATATAATACACGTATTTGTATACAATATACAGTTACTGGATGTATTATATAATACACCTATTTATATACAATATACTGTTACTGGATGTATAATATAATACATGTATTTATATACAATATACAGTTACTGGATGTATTATATAATACACGTATTTATATACAATGCACTGTTGCTGGATGTATTATATAATACACGTATTTATATGCAATACACTGTTACTGGATATATTATATAATACACGTATTTATACACAATATACTGTTACTGGATATATTATGTTATACATGTATTTATATACAATGTACAGTTACTGGATATATTATATAATACATGTATTTATATACAATATACAGTTACTGGATGCATTATATAATACACGTATTTATACACAATATATCGTTACTGGATATATTATATAATACACGTATTTATATACAATATACGGTTACTGGATATATTATATAACACATGTATTTATATACAATATACTGTTACTGGATGTATTATATAATACATGTATTTATATACAATATACTGTTACTGGATGTATTATATAAAATATACTGTTACTGGATGTATTATATAATACACGTATTTATATACAATGTACAGTTACTGGATATATTATATAATACATGTATTTATATACAATATACAGTTACTGGATGCATTATATA
The DNA here is from genome assembly GCF_035084215.1 of Heptranchias perlo. Classification (NCBI taxonomy): domain Eukaryota; kingdom Metazoa; phylum Chordata; class Chondrichthyes; order Hexanchiformes; family Hexanchidae; genus Heptranchias; species Heptranchias perlo. Next base: position 46,774,068 of record NC_090344.1, read on the forward strand.
ATACACGTATTTATACACAATATACAGTTACTGGATATATTATATAATACACGTATTTATATACAATATACGGTTACTGGATATATTATATAACACATGTATTTATATACAATATACTGTTACTGGATGTATTATATAATACATGTATTTATATACAATATACTGTTACTGGATGTACAATATAATACATGTATTTATATACAATATACAGTTACTGGATGTATTATATAATACACGTATTTATATACCATACACTGTTGCTGGATGTATTATATAATACACGTATTTATATACAATACACTGTTACTGGATATATTATATAATACACGTATTTATACACAATATATAGTTACTGGATATATTATATAATACACGTATTTATAAATAATATACTGTGACTGGATGTATTATATAATACACGTATTATATACAATATACAGTTACTGGATATATTATATAATACACGTATTTATACACACTATACAGTTACTGGATGCATTATATAATACACGTATTTATACACAATATACAGTTACTGGATATATTATATAATACACGTATTTATATACAATATACGGTTACTGGATATATTATATAACACTTGTATTTATATACAATATACTGTTACTGGATGTATTATATAATACATGTATTTATATACAATATACTGTTACTGGATGTATTATATAAAATATACTGTTACTGGATGTATTATATAATACACGTATTTGTATACAATATACAGTTACTGGATGTATTATATAATACACATATTTATATACAATATACTGTTACTGGATGTATTATATAATACACCTATTTATATACAATATACTGTTACTGGATGTATAATATAATACACGTATTTATATACAATATACAGTTACTGGATATATTATAAAATACACATATTTATATACAATATACAGTTACTGGATGTATTATAAAATACACGTATTTATATACAATATACTGTGACTGGATATATTATATAATACACGTATTTATATACAATATACTGTTGCTGGATATATTATATAATATATGTATTTATATACAATATACTGTGACTGGATGTATTATATAATACACGTATTTACATACAATATACTGTTAATGGATGTATTATATAATACACGTATTTACATACAATATACTGTGACTGGATATATTATATAATACACGTATTTATATACAATATACAGTTACTGGATATATTATATAATACGCGTATTTATATACTATATACAGTTACTGGATATATTATATAATACACGTATTTATACACAATATACAGTTACTGGATATATTATATAATACACATATTTATACACAATATACAGTTACTGGATATATTATATAATACACGTATTTATATACAATATACGGTTACTGGATATATTATATAACACATGTATTTATATACAATATACTGTTACTGGATGTATTATACAATACATGTATTTATATACAATATACTGTTACTGGATGTATTATATAATACACGTATTTATATACAATATACTGTTACTGGATGTATTATATAATACACGTATTTGTATACAATATACAGTTCCTGGATATATTATCTAATACACGTATTTATATACAATACACTGTTACTGGATATATTATATAATACACGTATTTGTACACAATATATAGTTACTGGATATATTATATAATACACGTATTTATAAATAATATACTGTGACTGGATGTATTATATAATACACGTATTATATACAATATACAGTGACTGGATATATTATATAATACACGTATTTATATACAATATACAGTTACTGGATATATTATATAATACACGTATTTATACACAATATACAGTTACTGGATATATTATATAATACACGTATTTATATACAATATACTGTTGCTGGATATATTATATAATATATGTATTTATATACAATATACTGTGACTGGATGTATTATATAATACACGTATTTACATACAATATACTGTTACTGGATGTATTATATAATACACATATTTATATACAATATACTGTTGCTGGATATATTATATAATACACGTATTTACATACAATATACTGTGACTGGATATATTATATAATACACGTATTTATATACAATATACAGTTACTGGATATATTATATAATACGCGTATTTATATACAATATACAGTTACTGGATATATTATATAATACACGTATTTATACACAATATACAGTTACTGGATATATTATATAATACACATATTTATACACAATATACAGTTACTGGATATATTATATAATACACGTATTTATATACAATATACGGTTACTGGATATATTATATAACACATGTATTTATATACAATATACTGTTACTGGATGTATTATATAATACATGTATTTGTACACAATATATAGTTACTGGATATATTATATAATACACGTATTTATAAATAATATACTGTGACTGGATGTATTATATAATACATGTATTATATACAATATACAGTTACTGGATATATTATATAATACACGTATTTATACACAATATACAGTTACTGGATATATTATATAATACACATATTTATACACAATATACAGTTACTGGATATATTATATAATACACGTATTTATATACAATATACGGTTACTGGATATATTATATAACACATGTATTTATATACAATATACTGTTACTGGATGTATTATATAATACATGTATTTATATACAATATACTGTTACTGGATGTATTATATAATACACGTATTTATATACAATATACTGTTACTGGGTGTATTATATAATACACGTATTTGTATACAATATACTGTTACTGGATATATTATATAATACGCATATTTATATACAATATACAGTTACTGGATGTATTATATAATACACGTATTTATATACAATACACTGTTACTGGATATATTATATAATACATGTATTTGTACACAATATATAGTTACTGGATATATTATATAATACACGTATTTATAAATAATATACTGTGACTGGATGTATTATATAATACATGTATTATATACAATATACAGTTACTGGATATATTATATAATACACGTATTTATACACAATATACAGTTACTTGATGCATTATATAATACACGTATTTATACACAATATACAGTTACTGGATATATTATATAACACATGTATTTATATACAATATACTGTTACTGGATGTATTATATAATACACGTATTTGTATACAATATACAGTTACTGGATGTATTATATAATACACCTATTTATATACAATATACTGTTACTGGATGTATAATATAATACATGTATTTATATACAATATACAGTTACTGGATGTATTATATAATACACGTATTTATATACAATGCACTGTTGCTGGATGTATTATATAATACACGTATTTATATGCAATACACTGTTACTGGATATATTATATAATACACGTATTTATACACAATATATCGTTACTGGATATATTATATAATACACGTATTTATAAATAATATACTGTGACTGGATGTATTATATAATACACGTATTTATATACAATACACTGTTACTGGATATATTATACAATACACGTATTTATACACAATATACTGTTACTGGATATATTATGTTATACATGTATTTATATACAATGTACAGTTACTGGATATATTATATAATACATGTATTTATATACAATATACAGTTACTGGATGCATTATATAATACACGTATTTATACACAATATATCGTTACTGGATATATTATATAATACACGTATTTATATACAATATACGGTTACTGGATATATTATATAACACATGTATTTATATACAATATACTGTTACTGGATGTATTATATAATACATGTATTTATATACAATATACTGTTACTGGATGTATTATATAAAATATACTGTTACTGGATGTATTATATAATACACGTATTTATATACAATGTACAGTTACTGGATATATTATATAATACATGTATTTATATACAATATACAGTTACTGGATGCATTATATAATACACGTATTTATACACAATATACAGTTACTGGATATATTATATAATACACGTATTTATATACAATATACAGTTACTGGATATATTATATAATACACGTATTTATATGCAATATACTGTTACTGGATGTATTATATAATACACGTATTTATATACAATATACAGTTCCTGGATGTATTATATAATACACGTATTTATATACAATATACTGTTACTGGATGTATAATATAATACACCTATTTATATACAATATACTGTTACTGGATGTACAATATAATACATGTATTTATATACAATATACAGTTACTGGATGTATTATATAATACACGTATTTATATACCATACACTGTTGCTGGATGTATTATATAATACACGTATTTATATACAATACACTGTTACTGGATATATTATATAATACACGTATTTATACACAATATATAGTTACTGGATATATTATATAATACACGTATTTATAAATAATATACTGTGACTGGATGTATTATATAATACACGTATTATATACAATATACAGTTACTGGATATATTATATAATACACGTATTTATACACACTATACAGTTACTGGATGCATTATATAATACACGTATTTATACACAATATACAGTTACTGGATATATTATATAATACACGTATTTATATACAATATACGGTTACTGGATATATTATATAACACATGTATTTATATACAATATACTGTTACTGGATGTATTATATAATACATGTATTTATATACAATATACTGTTACTGGATGTATTATATAAAATATACTGTTACTGGATGTATTATATAATACACGTATTTGTATACAATATACAGTTACTGGATGTATTATATAATACACATATTTATATACAATATACTGTTACTGGATGTATTATATAATACACCTATTTATATACAATATACTGTTACTGGATGTATAATATAATACACGTATTTATATACAATATACAGTTACTGGATATATTATAAAATACACATATTTATATACAATATACAGTTACTGGATGTATTATAAAATACACGTATTTATATACAATATACTGTGACTGGATATATTATATAATACACGTATTTATATACAATATACTGTTGCTGGATATATTATATAATATATGTATTTATATACAATATACTGTGACTGGATGTATTATATAATACACGTATTTACATACAATATACTGTTAATGGATGTATTATATAATACACGTATTTACATACAATATACTGTGACTGGATATATTATATAATACACGTATTTATATACAATATACAGTTACTGGATATATTATATAATACGCGTATTTATATACTATATACAGTTACTGGATATATTATATAATACACGTATTTATACACAATATACAGTTACTGGATATATTATATAATACACATATTTATACACAATATACAGTTACTGGATATATTATATAATACACGTATTTATATACAATATACGGTTACTGGATATATTATATAACACATGTATTTATATACAATATACTGTTACTGGATGTATTATACAATACATGTATTTATATACAATATACTGTTACTGGATGTATTATATAATACACGTATTTATATACAATATACTGTTACTGGATGTATTATATAATACACGTATTTGTATACAATATACAGTTCCTGGATATATTATCTAATACACGTATTTATATACAATACACTGTTACTGGATATATTATATAATACACGTATTTGTACACAATATATAGTTACTGGATATATTATATAATACACGTATTTATAAATAATATACTGTGACTGGATGTATTATATAATACACGTATTATATACAATATACAGTGACTGGATATATTATATAATACACGTATTTATATACAATATACAGTTACTGGATATATTATATAATACACGTATTTATACACAATATACAGTTACTGGATATATTATATAATACACGTATTTATATACAATATACTGTTGCTGGATATATTATATAATATATGTATTTATATACAATATACTGTGACTGGATGTATTATATAATACACGTATTTACATACAATATACTGTTACTGGATGTATTATATAATACACATATTTATATACAATATACTGTTGCTGGATATATTATATAATACACGTATTTACATACAATATACTGTGACTGGATATATTATATAATACACGTATTTATATACAATATACAGTTACTGGATATATTATATAATACGCGTATTTATATACAATATACAGTTACTGGATATATTATATAATACACGTATTTATACACAATATACAGTTACTGGATATATTATATAATACACATATTTATACACAATATACAGTTACTGGATATATTATATAATACACGTATTTATATACAATATACGGTTACTGGATATATTATATAACACATGTATTTATATACAATATACTGTTACTGGATGTATTATATAATACATGTATTTATATACAATATACTGTTACTGGATGTATTATATAATACACGTATTTATATACAATATACTGTTACTGGGTGTATTATATAATACACGTATTTGTATACAATATACTGTTACTGGATATATTATATAATACGCATATTTATATACAATATACAGTTACTGGATGTATTATATAATACACGTATTTATATACAATACACTGTTACTGGATATATTATATAATACATGTATTTGTACACAATATATAGTTACTGGATATATTATATAATACACGTATTTATAAATAATATACTGTGACTGGATGTATTATATAATACATGTATTATATACAATATACAGTTACTGGATATATTATATAATACACGTATTTATACACAATATACAGTTACTTGATGCATTATATAATACACGTATTTATACACAATATACAGTTACTGGATATATTATATAACACATGTATTTATATACAATATACTGTTACTGGATGTATTATATAATACACGTATTTGTATACAATATACAGTTACTGGATGTATTATATAATACACCTATTTATATACAATATACTGTTACTGGATGTATAATATAATACATGTATTTATATACAATATACAGTTACTGGATGTATTATATAATACACGTATTTATATACAATGCACTGTTGCTGGATGTATTATATAATACACGTATTTATATGCAATACACTGTTACTGGATATATTATATAATACACGTATTTATACACAATATATCGTTACTGGATATATTATATAATACACGTATTTATAAATAATATACTGTGACTGGATGTATTATATAATACACGTATTTATATACAATACACTGTTACTGGATATATTATACAATACACGTATTTATACACAATATACTGTTACTGGATATATTATGTTATACATGTATTTATATACAATGTACAGTTACTGGATATATTATATAATACATGTATTTATATACAATATACAGTTACTGGATGCATTATATAATACACGTATTTATACACAATATATCGTTACTGGATATATTATATAATACACGTATTTATATACAATATACGGTTACTGGATATATTATATAACACATGTATTTATATACAATATACTGTTACTGGATGTATTATATAATACATGTATTTATATACAATATACTGTTACTGGATGTATTATATAAAATATACTGTTACTGGATGTATTATATAATACACGTATTTATATACAATGTACAGTTACTGGATATATTATATAATACATGTATTTATATACAATATACAGTTACTGGATGCATTATATAATACACGTATTTATACACAATATACAGTTACTGGATATATTATATAATACACGTATTTATATACAATATACAGTTACTGGATATATTATATAATACACGTATTTATATGCAATATACTGTTACTGGATGTATTATATAATACACGTATTTATATACAATATACAGTTCCTGGATGTATTATATAATACACGTATTTATATACAATATACTGTTACTGGATGTATAATATAATACACCTATTTATATACAATATACTGTTACTGGATGTACAATATAATACATGTATTTATATACAATATACAGTTACTGGATGTATTATATAATACACGTATTTATATACCATACACTGTTGCTGGATGTATTATATAATACACGTATTTATATACAATACACTGTTACTGGATATATTATATAATACACGTATTTATACACAATATATAGTTACTGGATATATTATATAATACACGTATTTATAAATAATATACTGTGACTGGATGTATTATATAATACACGTATTATATACAATATACAGTTACTGGATATATTATATAATACACGTATTTATACACACTATACAGTTACTGGATGCATTATATAATACACGTATTTATACACAATATACAGTTACTGGATATATTATATAATACACGTATTTATATACAATATACGGTTACTGGATATATTATATAACACATGTATTTATATACAATATACTGTTACTGGATGTATTATATAATACATGTATTTATATACAATATACTGTTACTGGATGTATTATATAAAATATACTGTTACTGGATGTATTATATAATACACGTATTTGTATACAATATACAGTTACTGGATGTATTATATAATACACATATTTATATACAATATACTGTTACTGGATGTATTATATAATACACCTATTTATATACAATATACTGTTACTGGATGTATAATATAATACACGTATTTATATACAATATACAGTTACTGGATATATTATAAAATACACATATTTATATACAATATACAGTTACTGGATGTATTATAAAATACACGTATTTATATACAATATACTGTGACTGGATATATTATATAATACACGTATTTATATACAATATACTGTTGCTGGATATATTATATAATATATGTATTTATATACAATATACTGTGACTGGATGTATTATATAATACACGTATTTACATACAATATACTGTTAATGGATGTATTATATAATACACGTATTTACATACAATATACTGTGACTGGATATATTATATAATACACGTATTTATATACAATATACAGTTACTGGATATATTATATAATACGCGTATTTATATACTATATACAGTTACTGGATATATTATATAATACACGTATTTATACACAATATACAGTTACTGGATATATTATATAATACACATATTTATACACAATATACAGTTACTGGATATATTATATAATACACGTATTTATATACAATATACGGTTACTGGATATATTATATAACACATGTATTTATATACAATATACTGTTACTGGATGTATTATACAATACATGTATTTATATACAATATACTGTTACTGGATGTATTATATAATACACGTATTTATATACAATATACTGTTACTGGATGTATTATATAATACACGTATTTGTATACAATATACAGTTCCTGGATATATTATCTAATACACGTATTTATATACAATACACTGTTACTGGATATATTATATAATACACGTATTTGTACACAATATATAGTTACTGGATATATTATATAATACACGTATTTATAAATAATATACTGTGACTGGATGTATTATATAATACACGTATTATATACAATATACAGTGACTGGATATATTATATAATACACGTATTTATATACAATATACAGTTACTGGATATATTATATAATACACGTATTTATACACAATATACAGTTACTGGATATATTATATAATACACGTATTTATATACAATATACTGTTGCTGGATATATTATATAATATATGTATTTATATACAATATACTGTGACTGGATGTATTATATAATACACGTATTTACATACAATATACTGTTACTGGATGTATTATATAATACACATATTTATATACAATATACTGTTGCTGGATATATTATATAATACACGTATTTACATACAATATACTGTGACTGGATATATTATATAATACACGTATTTATATACAATATACAGTTACTGGATATATTATATAATACGCGTATTTATATACAATATACAGTTACTGGATATATTATATAATACACGTATTTATACACAATATACAGTTACTGGATATATTATATAATACACATATTTATACACAATATACAGTTACTGGATATATTATATAATACACGTATTTATATACAATATACGGTTACTGGATATATTATATAACACATGTATTTATATACAATATACTGTTACTGGATGTATTATATAATACATGTATTTATATACAATATACTGTTACTGGATGTATTATATAATACACGTATTTATATACAATATACTGTTACTGGGTGTATTATATAATACACGTATTTGTATACAATATACTGTTACTGGATATATTATATAATACGCATATTTATATACAATATACAGTTACTGGATGTATTATATAATACACGTATTTATATACAATACACTGTTACTGGATATATTATATAATACATGTATTTGTACACAATATATAGTTACTGGATATATTATATAATACACGTATTTATAAATAATATACTGTGACTGGATGTATTATATAATACATGTATTATATACAATATACAGTTACTGGATATATTATATAATACACGTATTTATACACAATATACAGTTACTTGATGCATTATATAATACACGTATTTATACACAATATACAGTTACTGGATATATTATATAACACATGTATTTATATACAATATACTGTTACTGGATGTATTATATAATACACGTATTTGTATACAATATACAGTTACTGGATGTATTATATAATACACCTATTTATATACAATATACTGTTACTGGATGTATAATATAATACATGTATTTATATACAATATACAGTTACTGGATGTATTATATAATACACGTATTTATATGCAATACACTGTTACTGGATATATTATATAATACACGTATTTATACACAATATATCGTTACTGGATATATTATATAATACACGTATTTATAAATAATATACTGTGACTGGATGTATTATATAATACACGTATTTATATACAATACACTGTTACTGGATATATTATACAATACACGTATTTATATACAATATACAGTTACTGGATGCATTATATAATACACGTATTTGTATACAATATACAGTTACTGGATGTATTATATAATACACGTATTTGTATACAATATACTGTTACTGGATGTATTATATAATACACCTATTTTTATACAATATACTGTTACTGGATGTATAATATCATACATGTATTTATATACAATATATAGTTACTGGATATATTATATAATACACGTATTTATAAATAATATACTGTGACTGGATGTATTATATAATACACGTATTATATACAATATACTGTTGCTGGATATATTATATAATATATGTATTTATATACAATATACTGTGACTGGATGTATTATATAATACACGTATTTACATACAATATACTGTTAATGGATGTATTATATAATACACGTATTTACATACAATATACTGTGACTGGATATATTATATAATACACGTATTTATATACAATATACAGTTACTGGATATATTATATAATACGCGTATTTATATACTATATACAGTTACTGGATATATTATATAATACACGTATTTATACACAATATACAGTTACTGGATATATTATATAATACACATATTTATACACAATATACAGTTACTGGATATATTATATAATACACGTATTTATATACAATATACGGTTACTGGATATATTATATAACACATGTATTTATATACAATATACTGTTACTGGATGTATTATACAATACATGTATTTATATACAATATACTGTTACTGGATGTATTATATAATACACGTATTTATATACAATATACTGTTACTGGATGTATTATATAATACACGTATTTGTATACAATATACAGTTCCTGGATATATTATCTAATACACGTATTTATATACAATACACTGTTACTGGATATATTATATAATACACGTATTTGTACACAATATATAGTTACTGGATATATTATATAATACACGTATTTATAAATAATATACTGTGACTGGATGTATTATATAATACACGTATTATATACAATATACAGTGACTGGATATATTATATAATACACGTATTTATATACAATATACAGTTACTGGATATATTATATAATACACGTATTTATACACAATATACAGTTACTGGATATATTATATAATACACGTATTTATATACAATATACTGTTGCTGGATATATTATATAATATATGTATTTATATACAATATACTGTGACTGGATGTATTATATAATACACGTATTTACATACAATATACTGTTACTGGATGTATTATATAATACACATATTTATATACAATATACTGTTGCTGGATATATTATATAATACACGTATTTACATACAATATACTGTGACTGGATATATTATATAATACACGTATTTATATACAATATACAGTTACTGGATATATTATATAATACGCGTATTTATATACAATATACAGTTACTGGATATATTATATAATACACGTATTTATACACAATATACAGTTACTGGATATATTATATAATACACATATTTATACACAATATACAGTTACTGGATATATTATATAATACACGTATTTATATACAATATACGGTTACTGGATATATTATATAACACATGTATTTATATACAATATACTGTTACTGGATGTATTATATAATACATGTATTTATATACAATATACTGTTACTGGATGTATTATATAATACACGTATTTATATACAATATACTGTTACTGGGTGTATTATATAATACACGTATTTGTATACAATATACTGTTACTGGATATATTATATAATACGCATATTTATATACAATATACAGTTACTGGATGTATTATATAATACACGTATTTATATACAATACACTGTTACTGGATATATTATATAATACATGTATTTGTACACAATATATAGTTACTGGATATATTATATAATACACGTATTTATAAATAATATACTGTGACTGGATGTATTATATAATACATGTATTATATACAATATACAGTTACTGGATATATTATATAATACACGTATTTATACACAATATACAGTTACTTGATGCATTATATAATACACGTATTTATACACAATATACAGTTACTGGATATATTATATAACACATGTATTTATATACAATATACTGTTACTGGATGTATTATATAATACACGTATTTGTATACAATATACAGTTACTGGATGTATTATATAATACACCTATTTATATACAATATACTGTTACTGGATGTATAATATAATACATGTATTTATATACAATATACAGTTACTGGATGTATTATATAATACACGTATTTATATGCAATACACTGTTACTGGATATATTATATAATACACGTATTTATACACAATATATCGTTACTGGATATATTATATAATACACGTATTTATAAATAATATACTGTGACTGGATGTATTATATAATACACGTATTTATATACAATACACTGTTACTGGATATATTATACAATACACGTATTTATATACAATATACAGTTACTGGATGCATTATATAATACACGTATTTGTATACAATATACAGTTACTGGATGTATTATATAATACACGTATTTGTATACAATATACTGTTACTGGATGTATTATATAATACACCTATTTTTATACAATATACTGTTACTGGATGTATAATATCATACATGTATTTATACACAATATATAGTTACTGGATATATTATATAATACACGTATTTATAAATAATATACTGTGACTGGATGTATTATATAATACACGTATTATATACAATATACAGTTACTGGATATATTATATAATACACGTATTTATACACAATATACAGTTACTGGATGCATTATATAATACACGTATTTATACACAATATACAGTTACTGGATATATTATATAATACACGTATTTATATACAATATACGGTTACTGGATATATTATATAACACATGTATTTATATACAATATACTGTTACTGGATATAAAATATACTGTTACTGGATGTATTATATAAAATATACTGTTACTGGATGTATTATATAATACACGTATTTGTATACAATATACAGTTACTGGATGTATTATATAATACACCTATTTATATACAATATACTGTTACTGGATGTATAATATAATACATGTATTTATATACAATATACAGTTACTGGATGTATTATATAATACACGTATTTATATACAATGCACTGTTGCTGGATGTATTATATAATACACGTATTTATACACAATATATCGTTACTGGATATATTATATAATACACGTATTTATAAATAATATACTGTGACTGGATGTATTATATAATACACGTATTTATATACAATACACTGTTACTGGATATATTATACAATACACGTATTTATACACAATATACTGTTACTGGATATATTATGTTATACATGTATTTATATACAATGTACAGTTACTGGATATATTATATAATACATGTATTTATATACAATATACTGTTACTGGATGTATTATAATACACGTATTTATATATAATATACAGTTACTGGATATATTATATAATACACGTATTTATATACAATACACTGTTACTGGATATATTATATAATACATGTATTTATACACAATATACAGTTACTGGATATATTATATAATACACATTTATAAATAATATACTGTGACTGGATATATAATATAATACACGTAATTACATACAATATACTGTTACTGGATGTATTATATAATACACGTATTTACATACAATATCCAGTTACTGGATATATTATATAATATGCGTATTTATATACAATATACAGTTACGGGATATATTATATAATACACATATTTATATACAATATACAGTTACGGGATATATTATATAATACACATATTTATATACAATATACTGTGACTGGATATGTTATATAATACACATATTTATATACAATATACAGTTACTGGATGTATTATATAATACACATATTTATATACAATATACTGTGACTGGATATATTATATAATACACGGATTTATATACAATATACAGTTACTGGATGTATTATATAATATGCGTATTTATATACAATATACAGTTACGGGATATATTATATAATACACATATTTATACACAATATACCATTACTGGATATATTATATAATACATGTATTTATATACAATATACTGTTACTGGATGTATTATAATACACGTATTTATATATAATATACAGTTACTGGATATATTATATAATACACGTATTTATATACAATATACAGTTCCTGGATGTATTATATAATACACGTATTTATATACAATACACTGTTACTGGATATATTATATAATACACGTATTTGTACACAATATATAGTTACTGGATATATTATATAATACACGTATTTATAAATAATATACTGTGACTGGATGTATTATATAATACACGTATTATATACAATATACAGTTACTGGATATATTATATAATACACGTATTTATACACAATATACAGTTACTGGATGCATTATATAATACACGTATTTATACACAATATACAGTTACTGGATATATTATATAATACACGTATTTATATACAATATACGGTTACTGGATATATTATATAACACATGTATTTATATACAATATACTGTTACTGGATGTATTATATAATACATGTATTTATATACAATATACTGTTACTGGATGTATTATATAAAATATACTGTTACTGGATGTATTATATAATACACGTATTTGTATACAATATACAGTTACTGGATGTATTATATAATACACGTATTTGTATACAATATACTGTTACTGGATGTATTATATAATACACCTATTTTTATACAATATACTGTTCCTGGATGTATAATATAATACATGTATTTATACACAATATATAGTTACTGGATATATTATATAATACACGTATTTATAAATAATATACTGTGACTGGATGTATTATATAATACACGTATTATATACAATATACAGTTACTGGATATATTATATAATACACGTATTTATACACAATATACAGTTACTGGATGCATTATATAATACACGTATTTATACACAATATACAGTTACTGGATATATTATATAATACACGTATTTATATACAATATACGGTTACTGGATATATTATATAACACATGTATTTATATACAATATACTGTTACTGGATGTATTATATAATACATGTATTTATATACAATATACTGTTACTGGATGTATTATATAAAATATACTGTTACTGGATGTATTATATAATACACGTATTTGTATACAATATACAGTTACTGGATGTATTATATAATACACCTATTTATATACAATATACTGTTACTGGATGTATATTATAATACATGTATTTATATACAATATACAGTTACTGGATGTATTATATAATACACGTATTTATATACAATGCACTGTTGCTGGATGTATTATATAATACACGTATTTATATGCAACACACTGTTACTGGATATATTATATAATACACGTATTTATACACAATATATCGTTACTGGATATATTATATAATACACGTATTTATAAATAAACTACTGTGACTGGATGTATTATATAATACACGTATTTATATACAATACACTGTTACTGGATATATTATACAATACACGTATTTATACACAATATACTGTTACTGGATATATTATGTTATACATGTATTTATATACAATGTACAGTTACTGGATATATTATATAATACATGTATTTATATACAATATACTGTTACTGGATGTATTATAATACACGTATTTATATATAATATACAGTTACTGGATATATTATATAATACACGTATTTATATACAATACAATGTTACTGGATATATTATATAATACACGTATTTATACACAATATACAGTTACTGGATATATTATATAATACACATTTATAAATAATATACTGTGACTGGATATATTATATAATACACGTATTTACATACAATATACTGTTACTGGATGTATTATATAATACACGTATTTACATACAATATCCAGTTGCTGGATATATTATACAATACACATATTTATATACAATATACAGTTACTGGATGTATTATATAATACACATATTTATATACAATATACTGTGACTGGATATATTATATAATACACGTATTTATATACAATATACAGTTACTGGATGTATTATATAATATGCGTATTTATATACAATATACAGTTACGGGATATATTATATAATACACATATTTATACACAATATACGGTCACTGGATATATTATATAATACATGTATTTATATACAATATACTGTTACTGGATGTATTATAATACACGTATTTATATATAATATACAGTTACTGGATATATTATATAATACACGTATTTATATACAATATACAGTTCCTGGCTATATTATATAATACATGTATTTATATACAATATACAGTTACTGGATATATTATATAATACATGTATTTATAAATAATATACAGTTACTGGATATATTATATATTACACGTATTTATAAATAATATACAGTTACTGGCTTTATTATATAATACACGTATTTATATACAATATACAGTTACTGGATATATTATATAATACACATTTATAAATAATATACTGTGACTGGATATATTATATAATACACGTATTTACATACAATATACTGTTACTGGATGTATTATATAATACACGTATTTACATACAATATCCAGTTACTGGATATATTATACAATACGCATATTTATATACAATATACAGTTACTGGATGTATTATATAATACACATATTTATATACAATATACTGTGACTGGATATGTTATATAATACACGTATTTATATACAATATACAGTTACTGGATGTATTATATAATACACGTATTTATATACAATATACACTTACGGGATATATTATATAATACACATATTTATGCACAATATACCGTTACTGGATATATTATATAATACATGTATTTATATACAATATACTGTTACTGGATATATTATATAATACAGGTATTTATATACAATATACAGTTACTGGATATATTATATAATACATGTATTTATATACAATATACTGTTACTGGATGTATTATAATACACGTATTTATATATAATATACAGTTCCTGGCTATATTATATAATACATGTATTGATATACAATATACAGTTACTGGATATATTATATAATACATGTATTTATAAATAATATACTGTTACTGGATGTGTTATAATACACGTATTTATAAATAATATACAGTTACTGGATATATTATATAATACTTGTATTTATAAATAATATACAGTTACTGGATATATTATATATTACACGTATTTATAAATAATATACAGTTACTGGCTTTATTATATAATACACATATTTATATACAATATACAGTTACTGGATATATTATATAACACATGTATTTATATACAATATACTGTTACTGGATGTATTATATAATACATGTATTTATATACAATATACTGTTACTGGATGTATTATATAAAATATACTGTTACTGGATGTATTATATAATACACGTATTTGTATACAATATACAGTTACTGGATGTATTATATAATACACCTATTTATATACAATATACTGTTACTGGATGTATAATATAATACATGTATTTATATACAATATACAGTTACTGGATGTATTATATCATACACGTATTTATATACAATGCACTGTTGCTGGATGTATTATATAATACACGTATTTATATGCAATACACTGTTACTGGATATATTATACAATACACGTATTTATACACAATATATCGTTACTGGATATATTATGTTATACATGTATTTATATACAATGTACAGTTACTGGATATATTATATAATACATGTATTTATATACAATATACTGTTACTGGATGTATTATAATACACGTATTTATATATAATATACAGTTACTGGATATATTATATAATACACGTATTTATATACAATACAATGTTACTGGATATATTATATAATACACGTATTTATACACAATATACAGTTACTGGATATATTATATAATACACATTTATAAATAATATACTGTGACTGGATATATTATATAATACACGTATTTACATACAATATACTGTTACTGGATGTATTATATAATACACGTATTTACATACAATATCCAGTTACTGGATATATTATACAATACACATATTTATATACAATATACAGTTTCTGGATGTATTATATAATACACATTTATATACAATATACTGTGACTGGATATATTATATAATACACGTATTTATATACAATATACCGTTACTGGATATATTATATAATACATGTATTTATATACAATATACTGTTACTGGATGTATTATAATACACGTATTTTTATATAATATACAGTTACTGGATATATTATATAATACACGTATTTATATACAATATACAGTTCCTGGCTATATTATATAATACATGTATTTATATACAATATACAGTTACTGGATATATTATATAATACATGTATTTATAAATAATATACTATTACTGTATGTATTATAATACACGTATTTATAAATAATATACAGTTACTGGATATATTATATAATACATGTATTTATAAATAATATACAGTTACTGGATATATTATATATTACACGTATTTATAAATAATATACAGTTACTGGCTTTATTATATAATACACGTATTTATATACAATATACAGTTACTGGATATATTATATAATACACATTTATAAATAATATACTGTGACTGGATATATTATATAATACACGTATTTACATACAATATACTGTTACTGGATGTATTATATAATACACGTATTTACATACAATATCCAGTTACTGGATATATTATACAATACACATATTTATATACAATATACAGTTACTGGATGTATTATATAATACACATATTTATATACAATATACTGTGACTGGATATGTTATATAATACACGTATTTATATACAATATACAGTTACTGGATGTATTATATAATACGCGTATTTATATACAATATACACTTACGGGATATATTATATAATACACATATTTATGCACAATATACCGTTACTGGATATATTATATAATACATGTATTTATATACAATATACTGTTACTGGATATATTATATAATACAGGTATTTATATACAATATACAGTTACTGGATATATTGTATAATACATGTATTTATATACAATATACTGTTACTGGATGTATTATAATACACGTATTTATATATAATATACAGTTCCTGGCTATATTATATAATACATGTATTGATATACAATATACAGTTACTGGATATATTATATAATACATGTATTTATAAATAATATACTGTTACTGGATGTATTATAATACACGTATTTATAAATAATATACAGTTACTGGATATATTATATAATACTTGTATTTATAAATAATATACAGTTACTGGATATATTATATATTACACGTATTTATAAATAATATACAGTTACTGGCTTTATTATATAATACACATATTTATATACAATATACAGTTACTGGATATATTATATAATACACGTATTTATAAATAATATCCAGTTACTGGATATATTATATAATACATGTATTTGTAAATAATATGCTGTGACTGGATATATTATATAATACATGCATTTATAAATAATATACTGTTATTGGATATATTATATAATACACGTATTTATATATAATATACTGTTACCGGATGTATTATATAATACATGTATTTATATACAATATACTGTTACTGGATGTATTATAATACACGTATTTATATATAATATACAGTTACTGGATATATTATATAATACACGTATTTATATACAATATACAATTCCTGGCTATATTATATAATACATGTATTTATATACAATATACAGTTACTGGATATATTATATAATACATGTATTTATAAATAATATACTGTTACTGGATGTATTATAATACACGTATTTATAAATAATATACAGTTACTGGATATATTATATAATACATGTATTTATAAATAATATACAGTTACTGGATATATTATATATTACACGTATTTATAAATAATATACAGTTACTGGCTTTATTATATAATACATGTATTTATATACAATATACAGTTACTGGATATATTATATAATACACGTATTTATAAATAATATCCAGTTACTGGATATATTATATAATACATGTATTTGTAAATAATATACTGTGACTGGATATATTATATAATACATGCATTTATAAATAATATACTGTTATTGGATATATTATATAATACACGTATTTATATATAATATACTGTTACCGGATGTATTATATAATACATGTATTTATATACAATATACTGTGACTGGATGTATTATATAATACACGTATTTATATACAATATACAGTTACTGGATATATTATATAATGCATGTATTTATATATAATATACAGTTACTGGATATGTTATATAATACATGTATTTATATATAATATACTGTGACTGTATATATTACATAATACATGTATTTATAAATAACATACTGTTACTGGATGTATCATATAATACATGTATTTATACATAATATACAGTTACTGGATGTATTATATAATACATGTATTTATATATAATATACTGTTCCTGGATATATTATATAATACACGTATTTATGTATAATATACTGTTACTGGATGTATTATATAATACACGTATTTTTGTATAATATACTGTTACTGGATGTATTATATAATACACGTATTCATATACAATATACTGTGACTGGATATATTATATAATACATGTATTTATATACAATATACTGTGACTGGATATATTATAGAATACATGTATTTATAAATAATATACTGTTACTGGATGTGTTATATAATACACGTATTTATATATAGTATACTGTTACTGGATGTATTATATAATACATGTATTTATATATAATATAGTTACTGGATGTATTATATAATACATGTATTTATATATAATATAGTTACTGGATATATTGTATAATACATGTATTTATATATAATATAGATACTGGATGCATTATATAATACACGTATTTATATACAATATACAGTTACTGGATATATTATATAATACATGTATTTATATATAATATACTGTGACTGGATGTATTGTGTGATAATACATTGTGTTACTGTGTCGAACACCCTATCACTCTCTGAAATAAACAAATGCTGAAGCTTTGAAATGTGACAGTGGTGTTGAAGTCTGCCTGAGGCCCAACTCTTCATGTTTTGTGCAGTGTCGGATTCGCTCTGTCTGACGTACATGGTGATTTCCTCAACATCTCTTCAAGAAATGATTGGACCGAACTTCACAAACTGCTTGACCGCTTGTCTCAGAGCTATTTTAAACACCTCGAATTCAACGCTAACCAAAGTACCACAAATGTTTTAATGCTACTAACCATTCGACTGATGGTTAAATATATTAATATTCATTAAGTTAATAACCACATGGTTTCGCAGCAGACGGTCGACTCACAATTCTACCCATCTCTCCAACAGGCGTGCAGACTTGGAAACAAATGAAATCATTGCAGCATGGAGGGTAAACTGCGATATACACTGGGCAGACCCAGTGTTGTTTGTCCATTGTAACTTTTAAGTATTTCCATGTATGACGGCCCCAACGCAAGGTGCCACAGAATGGTGGGTCTTGGCTTTGTGCCTTTGAGCTCCCGTTGCTCATTCCTAACCTCAGTTGCATTCTAGTGGGGAAGGTCTAAGTTGCAGCATGGCTCAGAGCAGGCCGAGTGCCACACCACAACTGAGTCTGAACACTGACTGATACATTGGGCACCCAGCTAGGAGCACACAGTGAGCCCGAAATTGTGAGAGCGCTTCACGAAAGTCAGTCCAAGACATAGGAATTATCCCAGTCATGCTCAGATCCCCACAGTACTTGTTGATTCATATCCATAACTTAGACTTCACCCTTTGTGACATGTCTTGTGACATCCTCAGAACTCGATTTTCGTCTTTATTTCCAAATGTTTCTGCCTTCCTTGATTCAGCAAAAACAGATGTTACAGCTAATTACGCTTTTTAAAATTCTTTTAAAGGTCCTGATTGAGACACCAGCATTAAATTAGAAACAGAAAATGTTGGAACTCTGCAGCAGGTCAGTCATCACCTGAACTAACCCTGGAAGATTATTCCAACCATCTTTTGAGTGCGGAAGTTCTTCATGTATCGGGTTTACATTGATTTTTCACCGCTTTAAATTTCATGCCCCCGGACGTGGTTGCCTGTTGATAGCATTTAATACTTTCCACAGTTAATACCACTCTGAACTCTGGGTCAAAAGGTTGTCGGCTCAAACCCTCATCCAGCAGGAGAGAGAACATATAAGCTGACACTCCAGCCCAGGCAATAAGCTCTCCGTTGTTGGGTTAATTAATTGAATATGGTGGACGCTTTTGAACCATTTCCAAGATATATGAGAAAGTGCCATATAAATTCAAGTCTTTGTTTTTTTCTCTGTGAGGTCCCTGGTAACCATCTTCTTTCTGGGATTGTGGAAATTGGGTTTCTTTCATTTTTTTTTTAATAGCTCATCCTCTTGGGATGAAATCAGACATTTGTGACCTTCTCTCTAACCTCTCCCAATGCATGTATGTGTTTTTGGCAGCGTGGTGATCAGAATTGACAATGGTTTGACCAGCATATTGTTAAGCCATGGATTTATTTCCCTCCTAATACTGAACAGATACTGGTTCTCCTGACGAGACATAAACCTATAGCTTCTGGGGTTTCAAGTGCTGCAGTCAGCAGTCTTGGTAATTCTTTTTTCAAACCGATTGATTAACCGATACCAGGAGATGAGTTTATTATATTGATGTCTACAGTCCACTGTAGCAACTTGTAAATCCTTCGCAAAAAGGTTAGCTGTCCATTTTACTAAAGATAACAGCATGAGCCATGGTCATGCTGATAACAAACAAGGATCTGAGTCAACTGACAGTAAGAAACAAGTTTCTTTGGTTCTCTCTCAGGCAAGAGTTGGAGATCTTTCCAAAAGTTATGTTTATTTAGAAGCAATTGTACAGAGGTCACCATTCATGTCAATTTTGGGATTTAAACTTGAATGCATAGGCATAGACTGCGGTGAGAAGTAGCTCGGACTCTGTGTGAAATGTCAAGTTGCTCATGATCATAGGCGATGTGCTGCACCTTTAAGAAAGTCAATGCTTTGCTTTATGACTTTCCTTACATTGTACTTGGTTCAGAAGCAATTCATCTCCAAGGATCATTGATGGGATCAGTTTGTGGCAGTGCCATGCAGAATGCTCAGTGCACTTCCCAATAGAAACTAGCCTTGCTTTTGACAAGGATTGACTGCAATTTAAAGACAGACTGGATGGAGGTCACCATGACACTAATGTCATGCTCAAGTGTGTGGCTGTTTGACTGTGCTGTTGTTTACATCTCCCTGTGGAGGGATGCGACACGGTTGGATGTAATTATCAGCAGTAACCATCAATTCTGAGGGAAATTCCCCCCAGATTTCAGGGCAAGAATTAAATTAATTCAGAGTCACTGAGCTGAGCTGCTATTAATTTGGTGCTGAGTGGGTGGTCTCTACTGGGTCATCAGATGCAACACTGCACAAGTATTTGACAAGTTGCCAATATGATCGGCAATCAATAAGAGGCCCCTGGTCACAGAAAAGAAGGCAGGGAGGTGACGATGGGGGAAAATATGATAAAGGGTTCCAATTTGAAGGATAGTCCAACATCATCTGTCCCAGTGCCTTTGGAGCAGGAAGAGAAAAATCCCTCAAGTGCCTGTTCTCAACAGTTACTCAATGACCCTTACTGAAGAACAAATGAAGAATAGATTGTTTGGCAAGAAGACAGAGAATTCCTGGCCTTGTGGATCTCGAGCCCAGCTATTCATTCGTGAGTAGAAAGGAGAAAAAAGAATAATACTGGGAAAAGTAATCAAGAGACTTCTGGTAGTTTATGCTTTTGTAATTTAATTGTAATTGGAATTGTACAAGAGATCTGAATGTGTACAGTCCTTTCAAAGTGTACCTGGAATTAATAATGATATTGACAACCTAGTGTGAATAGTTGTAATATTAACTGAAGAACTTCATGAATGCAACATTGGGTGGATTGAATTATCATAATTCATTATGAAGACTTCTTGCTCTTGAATAAAAGGTTTCACATAAATTGTAGTTTGCTTTTCTTTGCAGCCAGAATGTAATTGTTTTAGAGTCTAACTCTGGTCGTAGATGGAATATATCAGCTTGCCCATGAATCTTCAGATGGCAAATTGCCAATCGCAGTTGTCCTCAGTTTCAGCCTCTTTTGTGCACTTTGTTACATTCTACTGACCCTTGGTTAGACCACACTTGGACTCCTGTGAACAGTTCTGGTGTCCGTATGGTAAAAAGGATATAGAGGCACTGGAGAAGGCGCAAAAAAAGATTGACTGGAATGATACCAGAACTGAGAGGAAAGATTGAGCAGGCTAGGGCTTTTTCTCTGGAAAAGAGAAGACTGAGTGGTGACCTGAGGTCTTTAAGATTATTAAACTATTAAATGTTGGTGTTCAGGGAGATTTGGGTATCCTCGTACACGAAACACAAAACGTTAGCATACAGATACAGCAAGCAGTTAGGAAGGCAAATGGCATATTGGCCTTTGTTGCAAGGGGGTTGGAGTACAAGAGTAAGGAAGTCTTAATACAATTTATCAGGGCTCTGGTGAGACCTCACCTGGAGTACTGTGTACAATTTTGGTCCCTTATCTAAGGAAGGATATACTTGCCTTGGAGGCGGTGCAACGAAGGTTCACTAGATTGATTCCTGGATTGAGAGGGTTGTCTATGAGGAGAGATTCAGTCGAATGGGCCTATACTCTCTGGAGTTTAGAAGAATGAGAGGTGATCTCATTGAAACATATAAGATTCTGAGGGATCTTGACAGGGTAGATGCTGAGAGGTTGTTTCCCCTGGCTGGAGAGTCTAGAACTAGAGGACATAGGGCCCGATATTAGGAGGGAGGCAGGTTGGCAGCAGGGGGTCGACTGGGCGCGTGGGTAACGTGCCCAGTGAAATCGGTGGGATCCCCACGCGATCGTAAGTAAATTGAAGCCACTTACCTTGGCTTCCGGGTTTGGCGCTGGAAAGTTGCGCAGCGGGCAGACTGCGCACCCGCATCATAGGCTGTCAGCTGGAGGAGCCCTATTTAAAGGGGCAGTCCTCCACTGACTGATGCTGCAGAAAATAGGCAAAATTACAGCATGGAGCAGCCCAGGGGGAAGGCTGCTCCCAGGTTTAATGATGCCTCACTCCAGGTCCTACTGGACGGAGTGAGGAGGAGGAGGAGGAGGAGGAGGGAGATCTTCCACCCGGCAGACGGAAGGAAGTGGCCTGCCTCTGCCACCACGAAGGCCTGGCTCGAGGTGGCAGAGGAGATCACCAGCACCACCAACATACCACGCACCTGCATACAGTGCAGGGGGCGCTTCAATGACCTAGTAGGTCAGCTGAAGTGAGTAATCTTATTCCCCTACACTCCGTCTGCCACATCACCACCCCCACCCCACATCTCCTTCTGCACTGCCAACACTACTCTATCACATCACTCCTCACACCCACTGAACCCTTATCCTCATCTTATCTGCACTAACTCACCTCCCCAGTACTCATCCCACCACTACCACTCAACCCAATCCTCATACAATCTCATGGCTCTATCTCATACTCACCCTCTCATGCATCTCTTTCACGGTCAGCCTCACCCAACCTGCCACTACCTGTGCTGCAGCCACAGGGCATACATCACATATGTGTAGTAGGAAGCATAATGCAAACGTGTCGTGAGCATGAAGGGGATGCACAAGGGTGTTTGAGGGTTTGTCATGGTTTTTACTTATATTTAATTTCTGATCAACTCACATTACATATTATATTGTCACCTCTACTGACACGTATTGGCCATTCTTGACTGGCTTGTGCAATAATGCCCTTTCATGAGGTTCTCCATGAACACCCTTGATGCCACCCATTGGGTCACCCGACAGTGGGTGTATGTGTAGTTGTACGACTACTTAGTGCAGGAGCCTGTTGTGTAGCTCTACGTGGCTGAGGTGGATGGCATGCCTGGCGAGGCTGGTGATGTTGGTCGTCCTCCAATGGAGTGATGAATGCAGCTATGGACCCCGCCCAATCCTGACGGAGTGTGTGTGATGGGGTCCACAAAGTAGGTAAATGTGTTTGGAAAGCAGAGTTTCGGGTATGATTTAATAATTTGGAGTGTGGAGACAACGGTGTAGCAGGCAAAACTTTGTCTGAGGTGACAGAGTGCCCTGTTGCAATGAATGAGGGTTTACCCCGCACCTGTTCAATGGACCTTTGCAGCTGCCACTGACTGCAACACGTCTGTTTAAACAGGGAGTGTTTCCCCCAGCATGGGAAACAGGCTCTGGGCAGTCCAAAATCCGAATCCTCCTGAAATCTCCAACTAATGAGGTCTGTAAATGACCTCAACTACCCAGATAATGATCTTAAATGGGATCCCGCCGGCTTTGATTGCCGGTGGGAGTCCCGCATGCGGGGGCTGCGCGCACACCGATTCGCATCATTGGGGAACCTGGAAGTGGGCTGGTTGGAGCCGGGCTCCGGACCTGCTCCGGGAATCCCCAATTTTAGGAGCGCCCCCGCCACGAACGCACCCACTTGGCCATCCAAAAATTGACCCCATAGTCTCAGGATAAGGAGTTGGCCATTTAAGACTGAGATGAGGAGGAATTTCTTCACTCAGAGGGTTGTGAATCATTGGAATTCTCTACCCCAGAGGACTGGATGCTCAATTATTGAACATATTCAAGGCTGAGATTGATAGATTTTTGGACTCTCGGAGAATCAAGGGATATGGGGATTGGGCAGGAAAGTGGATTTGAGGTCGAAGATCAGTCATGATCTTATTGAATGGTGGAGCAGGCTCCAGCTTTTTTTCTTAAAGTGAATTCAAATTCTCAAACTGCCAGGCTGGGATTTGAACTCACATTCCCTGGATTATTAGCCCAGGCCTCTGGATTAGACATGGCAGCACAAGCGGAAGGAAGCTGGCTACCCATTCACTTTTCCTTATGATGGGAGAGTTCCTGACATCAAGGCAGCATTTGACCGAGTGTGGCACCAAGGAGCCCTTGTAAAATTGAAGTCAATGGGAATCAGGGGGAAAACTCTCCAGTGGCTGGAATCATATCTAGCACAAAGGAAGATGGTAGTGGTTGTTGGAGGCCAATCATCTCAGCCCCAGGGCATTGCTGCAGGAGTTCCTCAGGGCAGTGTCCGAGGCCCAACCATCTTCAGCTGCTTCATCAATGACCTTCCCTCCATCATAAGGTTAGAAATGGGGATGTTCGCTGATGATTGCACAGTGTTCAGTTCCATTCGCAACCCCTCAAATAATGAAGCAGTCCGAGCCCACATGCAGCAAGACCTGGACAACATCCAGGCTTGGGCTGATAAGTGGCAAGTAACATTCGCGCCAGACAAGTGCCAGGCAATGACCATCTCCAACAAGACAGAGTCTAACCACCTCCCCTTGACATTCAACGGCATTACCATCGCCGAATCCCCCACCATTGACATCCTGGGGGTCACCATTGTCCAGAAACTTAACTGGACCAGCCATATAAATAACGTGGCTACAAGAGCAGGTCAGAGGCTGGGTATTCTGTGGCAAGTGACTCACCTCCTGACTCCCCAAAGCCTTTCCATCATCTACAAGGCACAAGTCAGGAGTGTGATGGAATACTGTCCACTTGCTTGGATGAGTGCAGCTCCAACAACACTCAAGAAGCTCGACACCATCCAAGATAAAGCAGCCCGCTTGATTGGCACCCCGTCCACCACCCTAAACATTCACTCCCTTCACCACCGGCGCACAGTGGCTGCAGTGTGTACCATCCACAGGATGCACTGCAGCAACTCGCCAAGGCTTCTTCGACAGCACCTCCCAAACCCGCGACCTCTACCACCTAGAAGGACAAGGGCAGCAGGCGCATGGGAACAACACCACCTGCACGTTCCCCTCCAAGTCACACACCATCCCGACTTGGAAATATATCGCCGTTCCTTCATTGTCGCTGGGTCAAAATCCTGGAACTCCCTTCCTAACAGCACTGTGGGAGAACCGTCACCACACGGACTGCAGCGGTTCAAGAAGGCGGCTCACCACCACCTTCTCAAGGGCAATTAGGGATGGGCAATAAATGCTGGCCTCGCCAGCGACGCCCACATCCCATGAACGAATAATTTAAAAAAAGTTCCTGAGCTCACCAAGGTTGTCATGGGGAAGTGTCGACAAAGGAGGTGGAAAAATGAATGCATAAACCACTTCAGACCTTGTCTGTGCAACTCTCCACAAGCAGAGTCCAGGGAGGAGACAGAATGGCTGCACTCTTGATCAAGGATTTGTGCATTGTGTGGA
Source organism: Heptranchias perlo (assembly GCF_035084215.1). Classification (NCBI taxonomy): domain Eukaryota; kingdom Metazoa; phylum Chordata; class Chondrichthyes; order Hexanchiformes; family Hexanchidae; genus Heptranchias; species Heptranchias perlo. Next base: position 46,803,617 of record NC_090344.1, read on the forward strand.
GGAGCTTGTCCTGTGAAGGGAAAGTATCCAATGTGCTGATTTCTTTGAAGCGGCCCAGATACCTCACTTTAAGATTTGAAATATAGTAATTAGAGCAACTTGATGGAAGATGTGTCTCTGAATGTTTTTCAGAGAGCAGTAATAATTCTTCAAACACCAAGATTTTAATGAGGCTCGGCTTCAGTGCATGAATTTCAACAGATCTGCCATCATACACCACTGAGAGAAAAATGATTGACGTCAGGCTTAATGGTGCTTCACCATGGATATCTTGGGTTTGTTACATTGATGATGTACATCTTACAGTCTGCCAACATATTGATCCCACCAGCTCTGGACTTGCCAAGGTGCACTGTAATAGTGTACTGGAAATCTAATTAAACATAATTGTTTCAATCCAGGATTATGAATGGCATTTTCAATGACTAATGCATCCCTGCAAGAAAGCACTCCAGTAATCACACTCAACACCACCCTTTCAAAATAGAGCTGTCACTCACCTTCAGCCTGAATTCCAGAACACTCTTCATTTTTCATCGCACTTTGAATGTGTTCTCCCTTCAATTCACACAACAGGAGATTTAAAAACATCTTTAAGTGGCAGCACAGATGGATCTTACGGCATTCAAAATTAGTCGTTTTACCCCAAACTTATTTTGTGTTTCCCTTTCAATCGACCTGTCTCTTTTCAACAACAACAACTTGCATTTATATAGCGTCTTTAACTTAGGAAAACATCCAGAGGCGCTTCACAGGAGTGTAATCGGACAAAAATTTACAAAAGGAGGAGCGAAGGCTGGGATCCCAACTCCCAGGGGTTGTCAGGGAATTCCTGAGCTGTTGAGATTTTTCTCTTTCCATCGACAGATTTATGGATTTGTGATTTACTGGCACATTATTTGTATTGCCATACGCTCATAAAAAAACATTTTCTGTAACGAGAGCACTGTTTTCCTTTGAGATGCTGATACTGCAGTTTAGAAGTTAGCATAGGGGTCCCTGGGAGTGCATCAATATTTTGCATGGTGACCTCCGCTACTTGAGTACAATGGTTTTTAAACTTTTCGATGGGGGTCGACACTGCAGTTATTAACAAACCCTTGACGACCTCTCTGTGAATATCAACACACTGCCAGAAACCCCTGTCCAGGCTGCTGAAACACAGTTACAGTGACCCCAGTGAAAACAGTGCTATTGCTGCAGACTACATTTTTCAACTGCCAATCAAAGCTACCGCCTTATGAACAATGCTGGACATAAAAAGACCTTCTGGTCCACCCAGCCGATCTCACACAATTGTGGTACCGTATGTATCACAATAATATACACACTCGCCACCCCACCCAAAACCATGTGATCTCCAACACCTACATCTAGATCTTGAATAAAAATTAAAATCATTGCCCCTTGGAGTGGAAGTCATAGCAACTACACCGTCTGTTTAGCTAAGCCCTCTGTAGGGTGCGTCTGAATTATATAATATTGAAAGAGCAAATATGTCTTGGGTGAGGACCAGACCATGTGCAACATTGGTGTCCTATTTGACCCTAAGATGAGCTTCCGACCCCATATCACCAAGACCGCCGACTTCCGCCTCCGTGACATTGCCCTTCTTTGCCCCTGCCTCAGCTGATCTGCTGCTATAACCCTCATCCATGCCTTTGTTCCCTCCAGACTTGACTATTCCAAAGCTCTCCTATCCGGCCTCCCATCTTCCACCCTTGAGCTCATCGAAAACTCTGCTGCCCGTATCCTAACTCGCGCTAAGTCCCGTTCACCCATCGCCCCCTGTACTCGCTGACCTGCATTGACTCCCAGTCCGGCAACACCTCGATTTTAAAATTCTCGTCTTTGTTTTCAAATCCCTCCGTGGCCCTCGCCCCTCCCTATCTCTGTAACCTCCTCCAGTCCAACAACCCTCGGAGAATTCTGCGCTCCTCCAATTCTGGTCTCTCGCTCACCCCCCCCCCGATTTTAATCGCTTTAATTGGTGGCCGTGCCTTCAGCTACCTAGGTCCTAAGCTTTGGAATTCCCTCCCTAAACCTCTCTGCCTCTCTCTCCTCCTTTAAGACACACCTTAAAACCTATGTCATTGCCCTTGTCCTATGTGGCTCTGCGACAAGCATTGTTTGATTTTTTTTTTTATTCATTCATGGGATGTGGGTGTCGCTGGCGAGGCCGGCATTTATTGCCCATCCCTAATATCCCTGGAGAAGGTGGTGGTGAGCCGCCTTCTTGAACCGCTGCAGTCCGTGTGGTGAAGGTTCTCCCACAGTGCTGTTCAGGAGGGAGTTCCCATGAAGTGCTTTGGGATGTTTTACTGCGTTAAAGGCGCTATATAAATGCAGGTTGTTGTTGATAATGACCTAATATGTGAAAAGGCACAATTCTGAGATGGACAATCTGTTTGGTACTTCAACTAATTTTTCCACAGTAACATCCCAGATAGCTTATCTGTCTCTGGGAGTTTATTCTTTGTAAATATGATAATATAACTTAATAAGATCCAGGCCAAATAGGTAAAAATTTCAAAACATTACACCGACTGACAGGTGACCAAAAGCTTGGTCAAAGAGGAGGTTTTAAGGAGTGTCTTAAAGTCGAGTAAATGTTACATTAAATGTTAGCTTGACTGATCAGGTAATCTGATTTTGGTTGAGGGAACAGTTTTTACCAGGACGCTGGGACAGCTCACTGCTCTTCTTAACTCCACCTGAACAGGGCCTCCATCTAACAACTCATCTGGAAGACAGCAACAATGCAGCACTCCCTCAGTATTGCACTGAAATGCCAAGATGGGCTTAAATCTTGGAGTGGGGCGTGAGCCCACAATCTTCTGACTTGGAGGCAAGAATGCTATCAACTAAACCAAGCCACTATGGTAAAGATAAAATAAGAATCCAGTATTACTGCTGACTGGAATATACTCTGCACTGCTTGTTAAACACTTGAATGACCAAGCAGAAATAGTTCCCTCCAGCAATGACAAGATTCAGCTCAGTGAGCAATGACAAAATAATGAACACAATTTTTCAATGATTCCGAGACGTCTACATCCAAGTCCTTTGGGTGCTTCTGTCCAGTGCTGTTTTTACAATGTGCACAATTCAGGATTATGTAACAATTGCAAAGACAGAGAAAAATTAGAATTTAAATACAGGGCCAGACAGCATAAATGAACAGTCAGCATGTCTTTCTTAGCCGTTCCTTCTTTTTGTCAGCTAACCTGACCCACAAATTTAGCTCACTTCATATGTGCTCTCTTTCCTTCCTATCACTCTGTGTGGCTCCGATGCTCACAAGAAAATCAAAATGACCTTCTTAAAAAAAAATCTCTCCCTCTGCAATGTGGCACCTATTGTACACCAATGGCAGCTGAGAGTGTGGACACACAGCCTACTCCCAGGCTTCTTCCAGTGCTTGCCGAGACCAACCACAAGGATGTGTGTAAGGATCAGCCTGCGGTAAATGCCTGGCCTCTGCACAAAGCCACCAGAGACTGGATTCTCCTCAGTGAGCAGAAATTCCTCTGTGTGTTACCTTTCATCAATTGGTTACGTTTCGGTAAATGACTTGAAATCACGAATATGTCCATTTCAGCCTTCATGTGTGGCAGTGCGTACATAAATGCATATCCTAAGTACACTGCATCACCATGACACACAACAGGGCTTCAGTTATTGCAGATTAATTTTTAAGTATTGTTTTGAATGAAATGGAGCAGGCCATGTGCATGAATTATGGATTGGTTTCCTCTCAACATGCCCCACCTGATTGTGTTCAGGGATGTTCTGGCATGTGAGATTTTCTCTCTGTCATATGAAAACTTCTTAGTTACGAACAATTCAGTCACAAATGTTTGTATCAGCCCTCCAACCAACCCCCCCACATTCAAGTGCCACTCAGTCCAATCAAAAACCAACACTGATAGAAAAGACTTTAAAACTTTTTGTTATTCTGTCTGATTTTGAATGGTTTGCAAATATCATAATGTTGACGACAAAAATACAAATTCTAGACAAGAGTTGTTCAAACAATTTACCGGCTGAAGCAGGGGTTTGTACAGAAGTTTGAAACTGAAAGTTCCTTTTTAATCTGACTCTGAGCTCCCATCATAATTCGGTGGGTTTGAAGTGCAATCAGAGAGTGTGACTTGATTGGGAACCGATTCTCCAGCTGTCACAAAACTGAATGCGCAAAAAGAAACAAATAATTTACATTTTCTTTGGTTTCTGCTGCCTCGGTGACAACATTTTGAATTGGCATAGCCGTTGAAACTTGGGAGGTAGCATCTCAGCTATGTTTAGGGAATGTTGTGTCCTATCTTGGGAAGTTTCGTATCACACCACCGGGTGCAAGGGCCTCAATAGTTCTGAAGGCCGCTGTAACCAGAATCTACCAATAAACTGAAAACAGGCCAGAAATGCCATGGGGAAAATGACTTTGCTTTAATTGCTGCTCCAAGTTTCCAGAACACTTCTCCACTGCTTCTGTCAAAAGGCAGGCCAACCTCTTGATTTTGTCACTGTGGCAGGATAAGCAATTAAAAAAGAAAACCCCGTTCCATCCAAGTCCAGGGTTTCTACGAGTGGAGAATTTTTGCAACATGAAGCCACAGTGCATGGCTGCACTCAAAGAGTCTTCATGCATTTGCTGCAGTTCCTACTAAGAATGATTAATGAAGCAAGAATTAAGTTACATTTGGGTAAAAAGGATGAATTCGAAATTCCCTCCAAAACAAAAATCTACGGCATCTTTGTATCGTCAGTGTCAGGGAACTGAAATAATCACAGGAAATAGAGAGAGGCATGTGCAGAGCCTAACGTTCATCTGACTTGTCCCAAAATTCAAATAATATCATCCAACACACATACCCCTCATTCATTTTCCCGACCATATATTTAGCCAGTTGCCTTTTGAGATTGCCAACTCGAAGCTCTTCCATTAACTCCGAGCGCAATCTATTCCATGTGACAGGGCAGCCTTCTCTCAGAACTTGCAGCAGTCCTGCCACTGTGGCTGCAGCGTGTACCATCCACAGGATGCACTGCAGCAACTCGCCAAGGCTTCTTCGACAGCTCCTCCCAAACCCGCGACCTCTACCACCTAGAAGGACAAGAGCAGCAGGCGCATGGGAACAACACCACCTGCACGTTCCCCTCCAAGTCACACACCATCCCGACTTGGAAATATATCGCCGTTCCTTCATCGTCGCTGGGTCAAAATCCTGGAACTCCCTTCCTAACAGCACTGTGGGAGAACCATCACCACAAGGACTGCAGCGGTTCAAGGCGGCGGCTCACCACCACCTTCTCGAGGGCAATTAGGGATGGGCAATAAATGCCGGCCTCGCCAGCGACGCCCACATCCCGTGAACGAATAAAAAAAAAAAACACTTTCTGTCAGCAGATCGAGCAGCTCCTCAGAACTGGAAGTTGCAGCTGCGTTGGTTTCTGCCCTGGCAAACAAAGGGGTAAATGTACAACTTAAAGAAACGTTTCATTGAGAAAGTTATGCATGCACCATAAATAAGATCCCAGTGCACTGTGTGCATATGGTTCAGTGATTTGTTGTTGAGTCATAAATATTAAAGTCGTCTTGAGTTATATGCTGGGAATTCCAGACATTTTCAGTTCTAACAAGTGCTGTGAAGTCATGTTGCGAGCTATAACCTACTCTCCAAAGATGTGTTTCCAAAACACACACCAAAATTTACTTATCAGACTTCCTTTTTTGGTCACTCAGGAATTTTAGTCAGTAGCTGGCAATGATGGCTTTAGCTTTTTCAAGCAGACATGGCCAAGTTTCACTCAGGAGACCGACATGGTCCCTTTCCTGTCTTGCTGAAATAAAATCTGCAGCACAGATATTAATAAAATAAATGATTTTAAATTAACAGGTTTGCTTACTGTTCTCACAAAGAATGCTGACGCATCAACAAATCTCGGATGTTGTACACTGAGAGAGCAGAGGCTCTGACTCGGCAAGTAACCAGTGACTGGGGACCATCAAACAGCGTTTCCTCTGGATTTTAACAAATTCCTCCACCCCACCCGCAGAAGCAAAAGATGTCAAATTTTACTGTACCACCTGGCTTGTGTTGGCCCCATTGATGACTTTCCCACTCCACCACTTTCAGCTTTCAGTGGGGGGGGAGGGGGTGCGGGGGGAGGGGGTGGTGTGATCTGGGTTCTCATCAGATCGGCCGCCTGTTCAATGCCCCGCCATATTTTCCTTTCCATTGAAGTCAGTGGGAAGGAAAATCAGGCGGAGTGTGGAATGGGCGGTCGGTCTGATTTTTTTTTTCGTTCATGGGATGTGGGCGTCGCTGGCGAGGCCAGCATTTATTGCCCATTCCTAATTGCCCTCGAGAAGGTGGTGGTGAGCCGCCTTCTTGAACCGCTGCAGTCCGTGTGGTGACGGTTCTCCCACAGTGCTGTTAGGAAGGGAGTTCCAGGATTTTGACCCAGCGACAATGAAGGAACGGCGATATATTTCCAAGTCGGGATGGTGTGTGACTTGGAGGGGAACGTGCAGGTGGTGTTCCCATGTGCCTGCTGCTCTTGTCCTTCTAGGTGGTAGAGGTCGCGGGTTTGGGAGGTGCTGTCGAAGAAGCCTTGGCGAGTTGCTGCAGTGCATCCTGTGGATGGTACACACTGCAGCCACTGTGCGCCGGTGGTGAAGGGAGTGAATGTTTAGGGTGGTGGATGGGGTGCCAATTAAGCGGGCTGCTTTATCTTGGATGGTGTCGAGCTTCTTGAGTGTTGTTGGAGCTGCACTCATCCAGGCAAGTGGAGAGTATTCCATCACACTCCTGACTTGTGCCTTGTAGATGGTGGAAAGGCCTTGGGGAGTCAGAAGGTGAGACACACCCTCTGACCTGCTCTTGTAGCCACGGTATTTATGTGGCTGGTCCAGTTAAGTTTCTGGTCAGTGATGACCCCCAGGATGTTGATGGTGGGGGATTTGGCGATGGTAATGCCGTTGAATGTCAAGGGGAGGTGGTTAGACCCTCTCTTGTTGGAGATGGTCATTGCCTGGCACTTGTCTGGCGCAAATGTTACTTGCCATTTATCAGCCCAAGCCTGGATGTTGTCCAGGTCTTGCTGCATGCGGGCACGGACTGCTTCATTATCTGAGGGGTTGCGTATGGAGCTGAACAGTGTGCAATCATCAATCGTATTGCCCATTCCCCCCCGCCCAGTCCCTCCCCCCACTGAAGTTGAAAGTTGTACCCCCTGATTCATAGAATCATAGAACTGTACTGCACAGAAGGAGGCCAATATGCCCAATGCATTTTGTGCTGGGGTCTCTGAACGAGCTTTCCATTTCGTCCCAGTCCGAATGCCCTTTTACATTTTTCTCTTTCAAATATTTATCCAGTTTCGTTTTTCAAAGCTATTTATGGATTTTGCTTCCACCATTGCTTCTCGTATAGCATGCCATGTCCTTATAACCCTCTGCATAAAAACATTTCTCCTAACCTCTCCCTTTGTTGTTTTGCTGATGATGTGAAATGTATGTCCTCCAGTTACTGACTCACTGACCAGTAGAAAAAAGTTTTCCTGAATTACTTCATCAAAACCTCTCAAAAAGATTCAATATTAGAACTTTTCTTAACCTTCTTTCTTCAAATGAAAAGAGCCCCAGTTTCTCTGATCTCTCCTCATCATTAAAGCTTATCATGGCTGGTATTGTCTTAGTAAACCTCTACTGCACCCTCTCTGTGGAATTAACATCCCAAAATAAGGCACCATAACTAACCAAAGATTTGTATAAGTTCAGCATTACCCCTTTGCATTTCTACTGTCTCACCTTTTTATAAAACCCAGGATCCCAAATGTTTTGTGCAACAGCTTTACGAACTTGTCCTCCCACTTCTCAAGATTGTGTATCTGAACCTCTGTCTCTCTGCTCCTCCTTTAGAAATATATATATATTTAGTGTCTGTATCCTTTCCTTATTCTTGTATCACCTCACATTTTTCTGGATTAAATTTCATCTGACATCTAGCGGAACAATTTACTAACCTGTCTACGTCCTCCTAAAGTCACCTACGGTTCTCTTCACAATCCTTATTTTTGTGTCATCTGCTAATTTTGATACTTTTTTTTATTCGTTCATGGGATGTGGGTGTGGCTGGCGAGGCCGGCATTTATTGCCCATCCCTAATTGCCCTTGAGAAGATGGTGGTGAGCCGCCTTCTTGAACCGCTGCAGTCCGTGTGGTGACGGTTCTCCCACAGTGCTGTTAGGAAGGGAGTTCCAGGATTTTGACCCAGCGACGATGAAGGAACGGCGATATATTTCCAAGTCGGGATGGTGTATGACTTGGAGGGGAACGTGCAAGTGGTGTTGTTCCCATGCACCTGCTACTCTTGTCCTTCTAGGTGGTGGAGGTCGCGGGTTTGGGAGGTGCTGTCGAAGAAGCCTTGGTGAGTTGCTGCACTGTATCCTGTGGATGGTACACACTGCAGCCACTGTGCGCCGGTGGTGAAGGGAGTGAATGTTTAGGGTGGTGGATGGGGTGCCAATCAAGCGGACTACTTTATCTTGGATGATGTCGAGCTTCTTGAGTGTTGTTGGAGCTGCACTCATCCAGGCAAGTGGAGAGTATTCCATCACACTCCTGACTTGTGCCTTGTAGATGGTGGAAAGGCTTTGGGGAGTCAGGTGATGAGTCACTCGCCGCAGAATACCCAGCCTCTGACCTGCTCTTGTAGCACAGTATTTATATGGCTGGTCCAGTTAAGTTTCTGGTCAATGTTGATGTTGATGGTGTGCTCCCATATCCAGCTCCATATTGTTTATATATAGATCTTGAGATCAGCAATGGTCTCAACAAGGAACACCACTGATGCCATCATTCCAGTCTGAAAACCCATTAACGATTATTTTCTGCTCTCCTTTAAGCAACTTCTTAATACGATGTACCTTAATTTAATCATCTGTTTAATACGATGTACCTTAATTTAATCTTCTGTTGAATACGATGTACCTTAATTTAATCAACAAGGCTCTTATGCAGCATCTTATCAAACACTTTTTGAAAATCAATATATACTTCCACTGCATTTTCTTTATCAATACGCTCCATTATTTCCCCAGAGATTTCCATTAAATTTGTCACACAGGATGGCCGTTCTGAATTAATCTACATTTTCCCAGGCGAGTATTAATTTTATCCCATATTATGGCCTCTAAAAGCTTACCTACTACCAATGTAAAGTGGATTGGTCTTATCGTTATCTGGTTTACCCCTTCCTTTCTTACAATGGCAACCCTTCAGTCCTCTGGCACAACTTCCATATCTAAGGGTGTTTGAAGTTATCTCCTCTCTGAGTTCTCTCAGCATTCTCGAATATATGCCTTTGAATTCCTCCAATGATTTCAACACTACTTCCTTATCTGTAGTTATCCATCTGATTGCTCCACCTCCTCCTTCTGGTGCCCTTTCTTTCCCTCTGCCAAACACTTCTGTAAAGTCAGAGGCAAAGTACTCATTTAGTATCTCTGCCATTTCTTCATCCTGCTTACGAAGATTTGCTTCTTCATTTCTCATCGGCCCTACCCTTTCTTGAACTATTCTTTTATGTTTTGGTGTTTTATAAATCCTTTGCTGTTGCCTTTTATGTTACCTGTCTGTCTTTCTTCAGCCCTCCTCTCAGCCTTTCCAAGAGTTTGCTCATCCCTCCTAATACTGGAGTCCATTTTCTGATCACACCTCTGTGAAGGGACATTGTTTTAAAGTTAAAGGTTTTTGTTGTTGTTGTGAAGCACTCTACTTATTGCGAATGGAAACACAATCAAGTGCTGAAAGGCAGATAGCATGGATATCAGCAAGTTTTATGTGATTAAATCACCATCAGTCATAAGATTCGAAGAATGTTTTTAAAAATCCCCCAAACCAATATATTTGCAGAAGGCACTTCCATAAAGGCAGTCAATATACTGACAATCAAAACCTGTAACAACACGTTGGATTTGGGACACGACGGGGTCAGTCAGCTCCAAGATCCCATGGTTCGGGAGGGGGGAGGAAAAAATATCAGCCAGTGTTCTCGCAGCTGGCTGCTGTGCGGTGACCCCTCCTGAAAATGCACCTGACAGCAAACTCGGGCATAATGGGCCCCGGTTCAAACAGCCGGCCAAGGCTCATGTCCAAGCCCATCATTATATGGAAAGAAAAAATGGCCACTAGCCAGCCAATACCTGTGGAACTATAGGCCAGTTAATGATGCTGGAGAAGGAGCAAGGGGTAAAAGAGGAGCTGGATGAACATCTGATTCTGAAAGGATTGAAAGAATAGGGACAGCCACATGTCATCAAATATTCAATGGAACATGCTTGAACGATAAGAATAGGGTCAGTTGCAGAAACAGCAGGCCTGATAGTATCTCTGAAGAGAAAAGAAATCATTTCAGGTCCAGATCCTATCTGTTGGGATTGAACAATGTAAATTCCAATGTGAAATTGATATCCTGGAGATTTTGTCTTCTCAGTAGCAATGCATCTTGTCATTCATCACCTCAGAGTGGTAAAGCAAGTTAGGTCAAGCTCTTAATGCAAACTGTGCATGATCTGTTGGGCCGAACTAACTTTTCTTGTTCCACAGTTGATAGTAAGATAATAATTCTCAGATCATTCCATGAAAATGGCTCTTTCTAATTTGATAGTTACAAACCAATCGCTGAGACACATTGTCCGAGTAGATAAAATGAAACTTGAAGATGGATCTCCGCTTATTCAGAAGACTTGCACCTTCTGACGTCTTTCAACAATGTCTGAAAATGCTTCATGTGCAATTACTTTGAAGTGCACCTGCTCTTGTCCATTCAAATGTAGCAACCATTTTATGCACAGCAGAATCCCACAAACACCAAAGAGATGAAAAGCCACTTATTCCAACTTGGTCGTATTAGTTGAGGAGAAAATGTTGGCCAGGACACCAGAACTACTAATAGTGCCCTGGAATCTTCAACTTGTACCCGAACGGCAGATAAGACCATGGGTCAATGCCTCATCCCAAGGATGGCACCTCTGACAGTGAATTAGTCCCTTGGGATAAGGCACTCGAATGGCATCTTAGATTATGACCTCGATCGACTTGTATGGGACTTCGAACGCACAGGTCAGGTTATGAACAAACGAGATGTTGGCCCTGAAATTTCACACTGTTTTTGGTGTTTATTTTCTGTATAAAATCGGGGCGTTATTTTTGGGCAGCAAAATGGGGCGGATATTTCCACCAGTTCCTGACCAAAAAGTGATCAACCCGCCCCCCGAATTTGGCCCTCCTCATGAGCGACCTGCTGCGTCTCCAGCCAGCTCATTGTAATATATGTTAATGAGGGTCAGTGGTAATGTCGCCTCAAATTCCCTGGATTTATGGTGGCAATGGACTGGGGATGAGTGAGAATGAGAGATGTGAGGAGCAGCTGAGATAAGACAAAGTGAGGAGGTTCTGAGGCCAAAGAATTTCAGTCGCGATTACTGCAACTGGAAATGACTTTTTAAGAAAAGGTTTTTTTTGGCACTCTGTTTGTCCAGCCTTGGAGTTAGACTTCTGACTACATCTGGCAATGTGAGACCATCAAGAGATTTTGGTCTCCTGCCTCGAGTGCTTCTTGGGAGCAGATATGGCATTCCCTATGGACACACCTTTCTATGCCATTGTCATGAAGGAGGGAAAAAAAAAGAACTTGCATTTATATCGTGTTTTTCACAACCTCAGAATGTCCCACCTAATGAAGTGCTTTTTAAATGACGTCACTGTTGTAATGTAGGAAAAGTGACAGCCAATTTGCGCACAGCAAGCTCCCACAAACAACAATGAGATAATGACTTACAGGCGGCTCACCACCACCTTCTCAAGGGCAATTAGGGATGGGCAATAAATGGTGGCCTTGCCAGCGACGCCCACATCCCATGAATAAGTAAAAAAAAATGACCAGGTAATCTGTTTTAGTGATGGTGGCTGTGAGATAAATATTGGCCAGGACACCAGGGAGATCTCCCCTGCTCTTCTTCAAAATAGTGCAGTGGGATCTTTTATGTCCACGTGAGAGGGCAGACAGGACCTCAATTTAAAATCTCATCCGAAAGGTGGCATTTCTGACAGTACAGCACTGGGAGTGTCAAGCCGATGGAGTGGGACTTGAACCCACAACCTTCTGACTCAGAGGCGGGTATGCCGCCCACTGGGCCACGGTAAACACCGTGGAGGAGCAGCAATGGATGGAAGAAAGGAGAGGGAGGCAACATTTCAGGAAGATCCTTCTCACCAGAGGTCTGTCTCTCCTCTGCACTGTTTCATCAAGAGTTTGCAGATCTGAACCATTAGACAGCAAGTGCTCCTCTGGACCCATCTTTTGTTTCTTTACTGTCTTATTCCCACCCTCCTTGCTTTGCACCATCATGCCTTTTGACATTTAATTACTAGTGCCCTCCACCCTATCACAGACCTTTCCTCTTGTTCTTTCCTCCCCTCCCCTGTGCACTTGCTTAAAAACTGTTAAATCTTGAACTTCTTCCACTTCTGACAAAAGGTCATCATGGTATTTCCAGGGTTTTGTTTTTATTTCAAATTTCCATTATCTGCAGTGTTTGCTTTTTCACTGAAGTTGTGGGCTCTTTTATGCCTGTGCCATGTCTGTGCTTCTTCTCTGACTGTCTCTGCTTGCTGCTCCTGTGCTCGACATTCTTGAAAAGTGGCAGCAAAACACTCAAGACATCGAGCCAAGCTCATCTGCTGCTCGCACAGCCTGCTGCTGCAATCTTCACCCAGTATTGGCTTTCTCAAGGCTGCGCTCCAAAATCCAAGCACCCCAGCACACGACTCCCATTTTACACAGAATTTGCACTAATGATTCTTCCGATATGCAAATGAGCAGACCCACAAAACCCTGGTGCAACCAGGTCTCCTGACCAGCTGTCGGCGAAACTTGTCACATATTGGCGGAAATGTGGCACAACTCACCGTAAGGAGTTTTGGGGCCAACCCATCTTTAGGTTTCTGAGGATCTCGAAGCGCCTCACTGCCTTCTCCTTTCCTTCCGATCACAAGTTACTGGGCCCAAAACCCATCCTTCTCCTGCACAACTCTGTAGGTTGGGATAAAGTAAGACTTGCCGCCTCGATGAGACACACAATTCATCAAGAGGAATTGGCTGTGGCATTGCAGATATGACGCTCATTGTGCCTTGTCGTGGGGAGCAAGTGCAAAATACCAGAGATTGGTTATTGTTTCTTTAACCAAGCTATCTGTGATGATTATGGCCCCAGCAATTGGCAAAAGCCTGATCACGCACCCAGCGTGGTACTGCCATCGGCAGTTCTGCCAGTTCCAGTTGATTCCTGGTGCAGATGAGTGACAAATACTAACCATTTGCTGTCCTGGAGCTGGGTTGGTGGCCTCTTCAACTCTGCAGAGTGGCAGCATTCGGCACTTCGAAGGGTGCTGTCCATGTCTGGGGGTACCCTGTACTAGAACTACAAATGAGATTTACCATCTTGACTCTGGTGTGGCTGGTATTTTATAAAATTCTTACTTTATCTTTAAATAAATATTACACTGCATATTTATAAATATTAAAGAGAGCAAAGATGAGATGGTTACACAATTAGTTATGGGGGGAAAAAACGTGGCTGATTGCCTGAATGTAAAGGCAGCTATGCTGAACTCCTGACAGGAAAATCACGACGTCGGCGACCCAGAGCGGTTTAATTTTTTTTTTACATGAGCCATGTTGTCTTATAGTTGGGCTTCCAAATGGAGCACCATGCACATCGTCTTCCAGGGACTGGGGAGAGCAGGCAAAATACATCACTCATACTTTGGAGAAGCTCTGATCTTCTGGCCGGTTGTACAACTGTATATATGCAGATGGGAGTGAGTTGGGGAACCAGTGACCATATAAAAAAGGAATTATCAATTATATTTTTGAGGTCAATTTTCACCTGTTTTCAGAACAGAGCTGGCAATTTCCAGCCTTTCTCAAAAAAAAAATAGAGAATTTGAGGGATGAGCACACACTGATTTAGTGATTCTGATGCTGAAATTCTTTAGTAACTCTCCTATGAAGCTCTTTGGGACGTTTTACTATGTTCAAGGCACGACCTAAGTTGTTGCTGCAGTACCCAGAGTGCTGATTAAGCCATTTTCATTGAATTGTTGAAGTGTTTTAAGTAGTCAATGAAAATCAAACGTAACTAAAATCTCAATTTTCCTTTCAAACAAGCATGCTTGTAGAAATTGCTGGTTTCAGGAACTCATTTAAGAAAGTAGACTCCTGTCAGCACAGTGATGCCACTCTCACTGTCAGGAACTCTAAGTATCAAACTATTTAAAAGCACTATTCTGATTTATTTTCACACCCTTTTGTTCTTGTTTTTCAATAGATAGTTTAACGGTGCAATCACAGTCAACAAGTTTACTATTGTTCGCAAGATAAAGCCACTTTTCCCCGATACTAAACCTGGGAGTGCGAAGGACTAAACTGACTCTGAAGCCAAGCGCAGTGAGACTATCTCCTCCAGGAAGTCTCAACTCCACTTCACTCTGGTGTCAGGCTGGGTTCTGACCAAGGTTTCAGGCTACACTTGTACCTTACAGCAGCATTTGTACGAGGCAAAGCCACGTTGCATCGATGCTACAGTTATAGTGTGAAATCATCCTGAGGCATCAGTAACATAGAGATATAATAAAAATCACAGTAAATAGTCAGCTGGTCCATCCTGGCTGCCCTGTCCACCATCTCACCCATTCCTCCCCACCACCTACCCTTGCAATCTTCTGACAGAAGCAAAAGAACAAAATTTATTCGGGAAATTCCTCTCCAACCCCCAACAGGCAATCCCTGTTCCCCACGGATCTGTACTTGGGGCCTACAGCTTTTCATCATACATATGGATGAATGAATAAAGAGTTGCATATCCAAGTTTGCAGATGATACTAAGTTCGGTGGCACAGTTAGTTGTGCAGATGGGAGCGAGATGTTACTAAGGGACATAAGCAGGCTAAGTGAGTTAACAAAACTAGGAGTTCCAAGTGGGGCAGTGTGAGGTCATTCACAAATCAGAATACTTTCTTGATGGTGAGAGATTCGGAGCTGTGAAGGAGCAAAGGGATTTAGGTGCCCATGCACACAAATCGCAAAAAACTAGTACAGAGGTACAAAAAGGCCAATGGATTGTTGGCCTTCATCTCAAGGGGGTTGGAATATAAAAGTGAGGAAGTGATGCTTCAGTTGTACAGAGCCTTGGTCAGACCCCATCTGAAGCACTGCATTCGGTTTTGGCACCAAACCTCAGGAAAGATATATTGGCCTTGGAGGGGGTAAAGCACAGATGCACCAGAATGATACCAGGGCTTAAAGGATTGAATTAGGAGGACAGGTTGCATAAATTGGTTTATATTCCATGGAGTTTAGAAGGTTGAGAGGTGATCTAATAAAGGTCTTTAAAATGATAAAGTGATTCGATAGGATGGATAGAGAGAAACAATTTCCTCTGGTGGGGGAATCCAGAACTAGGGGGTACAATCTTAAAATTCGAGTTGGGCATTTCGGACTGAAATCAGGAAGCACTTTTTCACAGAGCAGTGGAAATCTGGAACTCTCTTCCCCAAAATGCTGTGGATGCTGGGGATCAATTGAAACTTTCAAGACTGAGATCGATCGATTTTTGTTGGGTGAGGGTATCAAGGAATTTGGAGCGAAGGTGGGTACATGGAGTTAAGCTACAGAACTGCCATGATCTAACTGAATGGTGGAACAGACTCGAGAGGCTGAATGTCCTCCTCCTGTTCCCACGTTCCAAACAAGCCCCAGAATGTCATGGTGCCTGCGACCACTACCCCAACAATCCACCTACCTTCTATAACTGGAGATCTCTTCCACTTTTCAGCTGTCTTTTGAACGCTTGCAGTGAATCTGCACTCACTGCCCACATGGTGCAAGTGCTGCTGCGGAGAACATTCTTTTCCAGACGAGGTACAATTCCATTCAGAGGAAATCCGTAACCAAAATTACGACAAACTTCAATTACGGCAAGGGATCCCTTCTAACCAATGCTGAAATAGTTTTAAGTCATGCCTTACATTTTATCAACTGTGTGTGCTACCAATGGACTGTCTGGTCCATTTGTTGCAATGTCTAGTGGAGCTGTTCACACGCTGAAAGAGGGAAGTCATATTAATTTTAGCAGTAAAGGTACAGATGCAGGATGGGTCAGTGCAGTGGATTGCCAACAGTGTGAGTTATGCACAGCACATCTCCCATCTCAGCCGAGTCATCAAGGGAGCCACCGAGGCGTTAGTGACCACGTGACACTCCTTGCAGTTGGGCACGGAGTGACACTGGCAAAAGCTTTGTCGCTGGTCGTGGACGTGGCTGCCTCTCTGGGCCATGGAGTGGTGAACCAAAAACAATGAAAGCAAGAGCAGATTCAGGACTTTTAGTGTCTGATGCTACGGTTCAAATACAGGGACCAATTCATTTTCAAAATTACGAAGTGCTTCTTTTTAAAAGTTGCAGCATTCAGCTCAACCTCTTCATTTTAGACCATGCTCCATTTGAGTGTTTCATAATATGAAACAATCCCACATCAACAAAATGCAAACATCATCCAATAAGCTCATTGACCTTAGCGTCATCGAGCAGAAGATGCAAAAAAAAATTAAGGATGGGTTCGGCAGCTGAACAAATACTGAAATATTCATCAGCAATTGCCTTTCCGTTCCATCGGCTAAAACTGTGTTGCACTTGAAGGAAAGCATAAAAGTACAAGCATATTATGTAAACTTTTACGCAGAATTGCGAAGAAAATTGCTGCTATTTGTTCTTGTTTCAAGTGCATCTGTTTCCCAATCATGCCTTCGATTGAAATATTGCTGGTATGCTTAAAAGACAGACATCCAAAATGGCTCAACATAATTTATTTATGTTAAAATGTACAGAGGTCTTTGAAAGTACTTGCTAGAAAGAAAAGTGATATTACATACAAGGGGGAAGAAGAGGGAGTGTGGCCTGTGCTGGCGTCTGTATGCACAAGCCCTGCCTTTCCCTCCTCGTAGCTTACAGTCACCATGTACAAGTACAAAGGCTACAAAAAAGAAAGCAATATAAACAGACATGAATATTCAGCTTTTTACATGCGGCTTGGAGGCTGGAGGAGATCTATTCACACACACTATAAGTCTGGAGAATTTATTTTCTTAAAATAGCTTCAATATTCTACAACAAAGATAGAAAAACTCTAGAGATGGAATGAAATGTGAGTTCTTTAAAAGGCATCTGAGAATCACTAACAGTGAGCTTCAGTTAAGATTACCCAAGTTTAGCTGCTAAAAATACCTCTTAACAGAATTGAAAAATGACAAGTACCAATATTATGTAGGATAAATTCATTTTTAATATAGAAAAACATTTTCTATAATAATCCTAAAGTCAAAATGAGCCAGCTTAGCTTTCAAAAAAGGAAGCTGCCTGATTCAACGAATCCAAGAACACCAGAAACAATGAGAAGGGGAAAAGAAAAAACTTCTTTGTGTATTTTTAATATATCTGGTGCTCTGGGCTAAAACTGGTTTGTTTTTTTTTCTTTTCTTTTTTAAAAACATCTTCCCTTCTCCCTCCCACCCCACCCCAAATCAACAGTATTCCAACAAACACACTTGAAGGCCAGCCCAGAAGTGTGGAGTGGTTTTGATGGACATTATTCCAACAACGGGACACACTATGAACAAAAATAAACCATCGAGCGACATTCGGCCACGAGACCCGTGAGTGGCACGTGCCAACTGTGCATGTTTTGTTTGAAACTCCTGCCCACCCTTTAACCGTTGTGGGAAGATTTTACATCACATTGCTTTCTTTTAACGCACTGGAATAGTTTTATGGTGGGTGATGGGGCACGGCACGGTTGCCATTGGTGAACGCACTGTGTGCGGTGGACCTGCTGAGTACACCAGCGGCACACATCACTGGGGTAGACTGCCAGCGGCAATCCAGTGCTACAATTCCCTCCACTGCTGTTTAGCCCTTCGCCTGACATCACATGGGTTAGCTGGTGGTAGGTATCAGAACAGACAAGAGCTGTCAATTTGTTATTGTGGCGACATCCTTACTGCAAACTGCACTACTGTCAGAACCATTTATTTCCTCCCACCTCGACCTATCCTTCCTCTTCCCACATTCAAAACATGCTCATCCAGATTATTATTTTCCTATTTCGACCCAAAAATATTAACAGCTGCGAGATCTGGTTTGGCACGGCTTATTTGCTTGATGTCGCCTCCCCTCACATTGTCCTGCCAATATATACTCATCTTCGATTCCCAATTTTCTACTCTCACAATCCATCTCATTTGTGTCCACTGGGAAGTAGCCCACGGGTGCCTGAAGTCTGATTATTGAGGACCTTTAGTAGCTGAGCGAGGGACAAGGTGCTCCTTTCCTTTCCTAAGCGGCACCTGAGCTAACTGTGCCACTTAGTGAACTAATCTGCACTTACAGTCTGGAAGCAATTTAACTGCCCGAGGTTATTTGGGGAAGGGGGTGGGGGAAAAGAGGAAAGAAATTAACTTAATTGTGAACATAGCAGTCTTTCTCATCTGATAAATACCCTTACAGGGAACCAAATATACACAGTCTGACAAATCTGAAAAGATTTCCCATGATTGAGAGATTTATTTAAGAAAAATAAATTGGAAATTAAATGTGGTAAGCCATAATGTTTCAGGACCCTGGGCTGTCCTTCGAAAGTGCCAGAACAAATACTGTCAATTCTCATAAAAAAATAAAGGCGTACGAGTGAAATGGCTTGCAGTGACACAAGAAGCAATGTTAAAAACATAGTTATAACATACATGAAAATGCTCTTGGGCCTGTTGCATGCTGCGCTAGAGTCAAACTTTAGAGTCAAACTCAATACCAACGGGGAAAAGAAAGGTGCCCTCGGCATTAAGGTCCGAAGTCCACAAGCGCACAAGCGATCCGGTTTCACCTACTGGCACGGGATACAGTGAGATCAATAAATTACAGCCACACCTGCAACAATATCACCAAGGCAGAGTCTGAGATAAGTGCCTCCTGCCCTGTGCCAAGTCAATGAATGGGGACATGGGCAGTCCTCACACTCGGGGGTCGCATATCTATGGACTCTATAAAAAATGTGGACTGCACACACAAACTGAAAGATTAAAAAAATTAAAAATATAAAAAGCAGATAGTTTTTCATTTCTACACAATTCATTAAGTAAGGCTTCTTTTAATTAAAAGATTTCTTGTGCATGGTTCCTCAAACCATTTTTCTTATTGAATTCTGTTGCAGAATTTCTTTTTCTTCCTTTTTTTTCTCTCGGGGCTGGGAAATTAAGGCCAAGGCGCTCCGAACATGGCCCTAAGCAGTTCATGAAATTCCTATGTCTACAGCAATCGTTCTATTTGAAATTTCCATTTTGTCTGCTGTCGTCAGTATAAACAGTGGCTCTTTTATAGTGCCTACAGGATCTTCCCTCATCTTCTCATATATGGGCCATTTAGTGATTGCTTGGGCATGCCAGCGTTCATATAACTGTGATGAGAGGGGCCCGTGTACATCATGTTGCCGTGGGGATTGGACTGCATAGGCTGCTGGCCGTACGGCTGGCTTCCCATCATGCCCATTTGCATCTGCATAGGATACTGGGCCGTTTGGTTCATGTAGGCCGCATTACCATGGTAACTGCTGTTCATCATTGGCTGGCTCATCCGATAACTGTTCATCGCATTCAATGTGTTCATATTCATGGAGTTAACATTGTAGGTGGGGGCAGACATCAGGTTCACGCCCATGTTCATCCCCCGTTGAACTGTAAGAGCCCGCTGTGCCAGTGCAGGGGTGTTACGGGCATAGATCTGCTGCTGGTGGGTGGCTGGAGCAGCTGGCAGTGGGGCAGACTTGGAACGGTTTGAAATGTGACCTTTGGCTGGCATCTGGCCTTGTAACCTCTGAGTGTGAGGAATCCCAATGTTGGAAGCTGGCATGTTGCACTGCAAGAGGGGTGAAGTCAGGTTCATGGAGGGGGACGTGAGATTGGGAGGAGGCGTCATGGTGGCTTGTGCTTGGGGTGTCCCTGCAAGTGCGTGGGGCGTTGGGGCAAGTTGAGCTAGGCCCGTGTTGGATAGAGACACACTAGTTGCATAGGAAGTCACAGCAGCAGAGTGGCTGTAAGGCATCGCATGATGGTCCATGATGGTGTTGGTAAGTTGCTGAAGTCTGGCAAGGCTGAAGTTGGCTGAAGGCTGTGGGTAGCCGGCAGCACTAAAGTCTCCCTGACCCATTCTCTCATATAGGCTCATACTGCTAGTGTTGGAGGACTCTGGAATCTCCATCAGGGTCATGGGGGCTGGTGTGAAACTGTTGCTCATGCTGCACTGGGGCAGTGGCTGCTGTTGCTGCTGGGGCTGTTGTTGCTGTGGCTGTTGTGGTGGAGGCTGCTGCTGGGGTTGTTGCTGTGGTGGTGGTGGTTGTTGTTGCTGCTGGTTGTTGGTTGGAGGCCTTTCGATCGCACAGCTCTGAGGTGACTTCATGTTGCAGTTGGCTGTAGGAGCGACGTTATTCTGCTGCATCATGCTACAACTGCTGTTCATGTTCGTCATTTGTTGGGTTACGACACAGCTGTTTTGAGTCATGCTGCTGGAGGAAGACAGGCCACTATACGAACAGCTTGTTTGAGAGGTGTTATTCCCACACATGCTGCCTCCCATGGTGGAATCGTAGCTGCTAGGATTCTCATAATTCTCTGTTGTACTCTCAATGCTACCCAGATCACTGAACCCACTGTCAACTACCTGCTGTGAATGGTCAGACACGGATGGGACATCCATCATAGGGCTGGTCTCCATGTTCTGCATAGAGGGAGCCGACAGTGAGCCCTGCTCAGGACTTATTTGTGTGTAGCTACTCTCTAGTGCTGGCATGCTTGGGCTACTGACTGAGCGGACTGATTGGCTGGGGTGTGAGTGAACTGATGAGATGGGGCTGTTGTGTTCTGACTGTTGGCAGTCCTCCACCATGGTAATCTGTGGGCTTTCTTCAGCTTGGTTGTAGCTTTGCAGGTTCTGGCAGGCTTCCAAGGTCTCAGCACAGTCCTGGTAAGCACCATCCTGCTCGCCATTAGTCTCTTGCGTCAAAGACTGAACAGCTTGCACCGTTTCTAGATCCAACTCACTGTGCGATATATCCTCCTCTTCCTCCTCCTCCTCCTCTTCCTCCTCTTCCTTGAACTCCGGGATTAATGTCTCTTTATTATCTTGGTCATCCACACGGTCTTCATCTGAAGGTGGCACAAGCTCAGAGTCCAGCGACGTGTCATTTGCTTGTTCTTCTTCAGAATCTGCGTCCATCACATTTTCACACTCAACATTTTTATCCAGTGTGCTTGGCTCTAAAAAAGGTTCTTGGATTGGAGACTCCTCTTTCACGCTCTCTTTTACACTTTCCTCTGCCTTTTTGTCTTCAGAGTCCAGATGGCCCTCATCCTCATCATCAGCATCATGGTCATCATTCTGGTTGACCTCTTCCTCCTCCTCTTCCTCGTGCTCTTGTTCCTCATCCGTATGTCCCTCCTGCTCAACTGATTCAGATTTCTCCTCATTCTCATTACCGGCCTCATGCTCCTCAACTTTGGGTGCAGGACTGTGAGAATCGTGAGGCGTTCTCTGCACATCGCATGGCACTTCTTCCTCCAGCTCCTCCTCCTCTTCCTCCTCCTCCTCCTCCTCCTCCTCTTCTTCCTCCTTTTTGTAAGCCATGGGGAGATCCACCATTTTCGGTTCCGCAACAGAGTTCCTCCTCTCCTCACTGCGGTTCGGACGCCCTTGTTTCAGAACAGTGTTGGCCAATGGGGTACTTGCATTCTCCATCGTCGTGTTTGACCGGGCGAGTTTAAATCCTGGCTTGCGGCCTGGCTTTCTCTTCCATTTGATTGTTCCTCGCTTCACGCCTTTTGGCCACCCTCTCTTGCGCTTCAACACCACGGGTGGAGATTTGGGTATCGAAGGCTCTTTGGCCTTATCTTTCCTCACAGTGACTAAAGGTTCAAGGGTATCTTTTCCTGAGGAAAAAAAAAAGAAAACACTTGTAAGTATTCAGTTTTAGGAAAGGGAGAGGGAAACGGAGTGAAATGGTGGGAAAAGCAAGTGCTCCAAATCCTGAAAAACTTAAAGAAGAAAAAAAAAATTGAGATGCTTCTGTGCTTTGCTAGACCAGTTGTGTACGGCAGATTTTACAGCCAATCCAACTGGGTGAGCTGACAAATATGAAGAGAATGCCTTTGGTGATTTTCCCAGATTTCTCCTTGCTCCGATGGTGCAACATTAAGTTTGCGCTCCATGCCTCATCTTGGCTGCCCAAATGGAGTCAGGAACTCACTGTATGCTTTATCGGACAAGAACTTGCAACTTATCAAAAGCAAAATACTGCGGATGCTGGAAGTCTGGAATAAAAACAGAAAATGCTGGAAACACTCAGCAAATCAGGCAGCATCTGTGGAGAAAGAAACAGAGGTAACGTTTCAGGTCGATGACCCTTTGTCAGAACTGCAACAGAACATATGCAACTTGTGATTTGTCTCGTAGCGCAAAATTGGAAGGAAACAATCCTCGTGCTGCTCTTACCACACTTCTCAACATGGTTATAAAGCACCACTGACAGACATTTGCCAACACATCAACTGCCATGTCAGCCAAGGAACAATGCGTATTCCTGGAACCGCCTCCGTCAAAAAAAACTCATCGTCTCCCCCCAAAATTTCCAGTGCTTTCATTGGAAGAGTTCGCAAATACATTTTTTTTTTAGGATGGGGCAGGGGGATATTCCAATTTACCTTAGCCTACAGACAGAATGGCCCAGGGTTCCAACATTCTGCCTACAGTAACCATGATTTGCTATGTGGTCAGTTTCTGATCTTACAGTATGCTTCTCCATAGGGAAGCAGAGACAGCATGGGGCTATGGTAATGCACCTCGAATGACTAGTCCTCGGCAGAGGCTGGGGTCAGACTGTCCTGTCTCTTGACTAAGAGCACTGCACTGCATGTGGAAAAATGAGTTGAAAATAAATATATTACACAACCCTTATGAAACTTAAAATAACATACAGATTTGAAAATGTAATCTGTAATTGAAGAGTACATTTGAATTATTGCATTCTACATATAGTAAAGGTCACTTTGGGGGAAGCGGCAGGAAGGAATCATTAAGCAGACAGTGAGAGAGGGTTGGACTGCGACCATTGGTGGTGCCGTAATTTCAATGGCCTTTCTTGACTCAGCTCACTCACACTGTTCAGCTCAACAGTCACTACGAGGTTCAACACCGATGAATTCCTCAGCATTATCTGTTCAAACTAGAATATTCCTTCTCAAAAACTAAACGGGACCTTCTCTTTGAATGATTCTACTATGTAGCGACAGTTCAACAACTGAGTGGTTTATTAGACCACTTTAGAGGGCACTATCAACCACATATATGGGACTGGAGGCATATGTCGGTCAGACCAGGTAGGAGTGTCAGGTTCCGTTACCTGAAAGATATTGGTGAAACGAGTTTTCACGACAATCTAGCAGCTTTGCTGATTTTTCCTGGCGCAAGCCCATAATTACTACATTTATTTAATTCAATTTCACAACTTGTCATTGGATTTCAACTCTTAACTCAGTTGCTGGTCCAGTACCATAACCACTACCATACCCAGCATGTGCTCTCAAATCCAGACAAACAAGTGCCATTCAAATTTCCCTCTCATTTCAAGAGAGTGAGGATTACACATAGAAGCAAAGCCATGTATATAACTTCAGCATCTCCAGATGGTGCCCCAAATGGTGCTAACATTAAACTACCATTTCCAATGACAAGTTTCCACAACTCTTGCAATAGCCAGTACCGTGTACTTCCATTCCACACAGTTCTGAAATTAGCCTTGTGGAATGTGATTTCAGTGCCCTGTATGACCTTGACTTTGTCACAACAATCTGAGCCAGGTTCCTTGTCCGGTCATGATTCAGCTAAGAACCACCACCTCAGAATAATGCTATTTGTAGCACAACTTCACTGTACGCACCACACTGTTCTTTCAATGCCAACACAAAGCAAAAGGGGCAAAAATTAACTCTTTGTCTCCCATTCTTACTTTACTTTAGGTAATGAGAGAGAAAGAGAGGGCCTATTTGCTATAAATCATTAAGAGTGAAGACCATTCATGGCTGTGCTCCTGCTATGATAGTGGGTAGTAAAAGGATACGACCTAAGTGTCACAATGTGCTTTGTAACTAACAGCAGCTTTCTGACAATAGCCTAGGATCACACCAACGATCGCTTATTGCATATATCCTTGGCTTACATGTTACGATCTGTTTTATTCCAAGTGCACACATGGCATGGTATACACAGCACACTGCAGTAGTGAGTGAGCTGTACAGTGTGGCTTGGATTGTGAATGACCCAGGAGACTGATTGCAGCGTGTCAGTGGCGGTATTGTGTGATAATGTACTTGCCTGCTGTGTCAGTGCCTGGCGGATTTTAGTAGGACCACCAGAGCCCTCTGCCGAAGGTGCTGACTCATGCTGGAGCCTTGTTCCGTGGGGTCCTTGAAACTCACAGTGCTGGAAGCAAGTTTTAATGGCCATTTTTCACATGAGCCTGGACAGTGTGCACATGCAGACTATTTGACGATGAGGGTGCGTCACAGGCCAGCCTAATTCCTGTCCTCAAAGATATGCGCGCAGTCGCATCTCCCTGAAGGGATCTGTGGGCAATGGTCTGGAGTGAAAACTGACTCCAACACCCTCACTTCCCCTCGTCCAGAAGCTCTAAGGCCAATTGTAGCTCCTGAGCTTCTGCCTTGGCTGGGATCAGTGGGATCAGCTGACTCAGCATAAACTGTTGATGGAACCTGTATGACTCAGGAGCACACGCCGGGGAGATGAGGAAGATGGTTTCCAGTGACACAGTGGTGCTGGAAGCAAGTTTTAAATCTAACCTTTCCCTCAGTGCAGTGCAGCAATGTGAGGATGGGGAAAGGCAATTAAAAATAATTATAAAAAGTTCCCTCTTCTCAGTAAGGCCATTGGGAATGTAAAGGGTTTGCCCAAAAACTACCTCACCAGGTCGTTGTTCACCTAATGAGAGAGTCTTCATGTCGGCACAAAGGAAATCCCATTCTTCTTTCACACCATTAACCACACCTCCGTAACAGGCGGAAAGCCAAAGGTGCGCATAGTGCCCAATTTTAGAAACACGGGGAAAAATTGGGCAGGAAAGCAACATCAAGGTCAAAATGAAATGATTTAATTCAATAGTCAAATACCTTGAACTCCATTGGCATCACCATTTTCTTCCGTGGCCTTTCTCTTGGAGGAAGTGCGTTTCCGTACAACACCACCAGATGGCAAACTCCTGATGATGCGCCCGCCTCGATGCTCCTTCTCGTTTCTCTCATCCTCTTCCAATTCGAAGGTTGGTTCGAGGTGTGGCATTGGTCGCTCTGTGTCGGAATCATCAAATGGCTCATCCAGCACCTCGGTCGTCTCTGAGATGGTCTCCGTCACAACGCTGCTGTTGTGCTGTTTACGTTTTCGCCCTCGCTTTTTCCGGTGAATTACCACTCTCTGGGGAGGGAGACAATATTGTGAGTTTTAAACGCAGCAGATGTTTCTGTCTATTATCAATTCAAGCACGGTCAAAAACCAACACTATTTACTGGAACTGGGGCTGATTGCAAGCCTAATACGCCTCAAGTTAAATTTATCATAAAAGCAGAACATTTTATTCCAATTTGTGTCATACTCGTAAATGC
This sequence comes from Heptranchias perlo, assembly GCF_035084215.1. Taxonomy (NCBI): domain Eukaryota; kingdom Metazoa; phylum Chordata; class Chondrichthyes; order Hexanchiformes; family Hexanchidae; genus Heptranchias; species Heptranchias perlo. The sequence continues at coordinate 46,829,457 of NC_090344.1, forward strand.
TACAGATGAACACTTATCAGCTTCTCTCTCAGTTCATCATCCTGCTACAGAACTGCTCGTTGAATGCAGCCTAAAAGCACAAACTCAGAATAAAATACCCCTTCTTGTGGTGTAATGAGTGGGGATGGTGAATTGTCTCAGTCCCCGTTAAACATCTCAAAGTCACAAATTCAAACTCTACAGAAAATATACATCTTCAGGCTGCCTGTAGCCGGCAGAGTTGAAATGCAACACATGCCATCAAGGGGTGATAGAGGGTCAGTGTTGAGTGAGTAGGTGGCTGCCTTTGTAACAATGAGGACGAAGGGCAAAGTCAGTGAATTATGCTTCCCCTTAAAGCAACCTCACCAGGCACCAAGTTGTGGTCGACACTGCCACCTAGTGCAATTGCAAGCTCATTTGAAGCATTTGAAAGGGAATTTCATCAATTTCTGATTTGGCAATGTATAGCAAGCTTGGAATAGGAAAACGGTTTAAAAGATCAGGTTCTGAAGCAGGTCATGTATAACAGAGCAAGCTCGATGGGCTCAAGGGCCTTTTCTTGTTTTCACATTCTTGTATTCCCAGAGTTGGCAAGAGTCAACACTTTAACAAATTTAGAAGCAAAACTGCTACTGGATCACATTGAGGTTGTCCGATTTCTTGCTCATCAAATGCAGATCGTTTCTGAATTAACCTGCTGTGTGCCACCATCGGGCAGCAATGACGTGCAGCTCATAGACAAGCACGCCTGATATACAAAATACAAAATACCCACAGAAAGGGACAACAGCATTAGGAAGGGGTGGGTGAACGACTGCAAAGTGGTAACGTTAAGACAACAGAAAAAGGTAATGCTTGGCTTTGCTCGAAGTATATACTACTGTCCATAATCCTTGACCATACTGCTGGTGTGCAATATCTCCAGCATATCCTGTGTCCTCCCCAGAACAAGCCTTAATGGGGCCCCTGCAACAGATGTATGTGGAGAAACAGTAAATGCAAAAAAAACAAACCTTTTCATTCATTTTGGCTTTGCAAAAATACTCGTTAAAATAATTTTCTTTCAGCTGCAATAATGCAAGAAATGTTATGAAAATAGTAAGCCACGGGTGTCCACGGTGATGTTAAGTATCTCTATTCATAAGACTGCTATGATCCATTTGTGGCATCATCTTCTTGTGTACTCTCTGCTGCGTTTCACGCGTGCAGACTGTAATCGGATTTCACTGTTAGCGAGGACAAAGGCTCACTATAAATGATGTGTCTCTACTAATTCCTGACATAATTCATCTTGGTCAAGACCATAAGAAAAGTCAAGGACAAGAAAGGCCATTCGGTTCACTAAACCTCATCCCTCTCTCACCGTAACTCTCCCATGAGAGCATCCTGCCGCACAGGAGCATCCCTAGTCATAGAAAGTTACGGCACAGAAGGAGGCCATTCAGCCCATCGAGTTTGTGCCGGCCGAAAAAGAGCTATCCAGCTAAATCCCACTTTCCAGCTCTTGGTCCGTAGCCCTGTAGGTTACGGCACTTCAAGTGCACATCCGAGTACTTTTTAAATGAGTTGAGGGTTTCTGCCTCTCCCACCCTTTCAGGCAGTGAGTTCCAGACCCCCACCACCCTCTGGGTGAAAAAATTCTCCTCAGCTCCCTCGAATCCTTCGACCAATGACTTTAAATCTATGCCCCCTGGTCACTGAACCCTCTGCTCAGGGAAATAGGTCCTCCCTATCCACTCCATTTAGTCCTGTCATAATTTTTTACACCTCAATTCAATCTCCCCTCAGCCTCCTTTGTTCCAAAGAAAACAACCCCAGCCGATCCAATCTTTTCTCACAGCTAAAATTCTCCAGCCCTGGCAACATCCTTGTAAATCTCCTCTGCACCCTCTCTCGTGCATCCCTAATGTTCCTGGCTTTCCTATTCAACATGGCAGATGCTTCCAAACATTCATTACTCTTTGCAAGTAAAGAGGCTCTTCCTGATAGGTTTTAAAATTATTTCTCATTGATGTAAATTCAGCTCGTCTGATTCCACAGCACCAATGCGGACGGTAATTGTCGCGTGCTTCACAATTTAACCCCATCCTACCCTTCTGGTCAGAGGCCTTCACGGAGACCGTGGCAGCAAAATGAAAAAGGGTGGGGATTTTTGTGGGTTTTTTTTGAGGTGAGGTGATCGGATCCGCATGGTTTTCCCTGCCCCAGGGTAACGTATCTGAGTTTGACACTGGGGTATCCGGCCACTAAAATGTCGTTCTTCCACCTGTGGTTCCCCACAGTGCAAGTTGAAGATACTTCACCAAAACGGCATGTGGAGGCTCACTCGGCATCACTCTGAAGCACATTATTCCAGCTGAATCAAGAACTGGCACAGTCCTGCCAATACATTTAGTCAGACACTGTTTGTGGTTGGGGGTGCGGGAGGAGAGACGGGGGGGGGGGAAAAAAAAGGAAGGAAAGAAATTATGTTGTTTGGGGTCAAAGGGGAGTCGGCTGAGGTTTCTGCACTGAACCTGCACATTGTAACATTTCTCCCTCTTGGGTCTCTTAATGTTTTTATCTTTTGTACATTTCCATGATGAAAAGCATTCTTACGCAGTAAAACTCAAAATTAATGGGAGAGATGAAAGCTGAAAGGCACTGCCTGTGGCACTGGCTGACATTCCACCAAATTCCATTCACGGAGGCAGAATATTTACTGCATAACAAATCTGCCATTTTAAAAAAAATAAGATCAAAACGGTGCCTCTTAATTTACAATCTAAAAACTACAAAGCGACTGACCGAGTAAAAATACAAGCATTTTAAACCAAATTTGTGCGGGCAAATGCAAATATTTCAACATGAAAATGAAAGGATCTCATCAGATTTATGCCTCAGTCATCTCTTTATGCACGACCACGTGAGATCAAAATAGTTTCTACTGAGGCTCCACTTTCTCTTCTTCTCCAAACTACAGGTGATGCACGATAAAGCCATTTGCACTCTCCAGTGTAGTGATTTTTCAATGTCAGAAATACGAGCCAGGAAGTGGGAGAAGATAACATAGAAGCATTGAACCATACAAGTTTTATGGCACAACATGACGCCATTTAGCCCACTGTGTCTGTGCCAGCTCCTTGCTAGCGCAATCCAAAACTAATCCCGCTGCCCTGCCCTTTCCCATAGCTGTCCAACTTCCTCTGCTTCAAATATTTATCCAATTTTCCCTTAAAAGATGCAATTTTCTGCCTCAAACACTCCATGTGGCAAAGCATTCCACACTTCAACAACCCACTGTGTGAAGAATTTTCTCTTAAATTCTCACTGAGTGACTGCACAGCCAGAGGACACAGTCTTTCCAAGTAGCGGTTAGTGCTTTCCTGCAGCCAGTGAGGAACCAAAACAAAACGGTGTGTGTGTGTCAATCAAGGCTGTCATCCCAATGGGGGTGGACATATGAGGAGAGGTTGAGTAGATTGGGACTCTACTCATTGGAGTTCAGAAGAATGAGAGGCGATCTTATTGAAACATATAAGATTGTGAAGGGGCTTGATCGGGTGGATGCGGTAAGGATGTTCCCAAGGATGGGTGAAACTAGAACTAGGGGGCATAATCTTAGAATAAGGGGCTGCTCTTTCAAAACTGAGATGAGGAGAAACTTCTTCACTCAGAGGGTAGTAGGTCTATGGAATTTGCTGCCCCAGGAAGCTGTGGAAGCTACATCATTAAATAAATTTAAAACAGAAATAGACAGTTTCCTAGAAGTAAAGGGAATTAGGGGTTACGGGGAGCGGGCAGGAAATTGGACATGAATTTAGATTTGAGGTTAGGATCAGATCAGCCATGATCTTATTGAATGGCGGAGCAGGCTCGAGGGGCCGATTGGCCGACTCCTGCTCCTATTTCTTATGTTCTTAAAAGAGGTACATTTGACCAGCAACTTTCCACAATCTTACCTTCCTCTTCACTCCACGCAGTGCTGGTTTTGTGAGTACAGGTGGAGAGCTCGGCCTTGTGACATCACCTCCTTCATCCTCATAGTCTTCCTCCTCCTCCTCGTCCTCGCTGCTCTCACTGAAATGATTCCTCTTGTTCTCACCGTTAGTCATGAGACCGTCCACAGAAATGTCCTGCCGAGTTTTGCACGTTGTTGCGCATGGTGCTATTTGCCTGCCGTTCTGAACTGGTATGTAACCATTGGGTTCCTTTTTGTCCCACAACTCACTGGTGTTTTCAGTCTGTTTCAAATAAAATATGTTTAAGAAATGAATGCTGAAGCATGTTTTAGGTCCAGGATTCCTCTTACAAAATTGATATTGAAGCACACATTCAAGACCTACCTCTTGTGTCACTATCAGCCACAATTGCAGTGTGAAAGGATAATAGCCCTATCTGTGACTTTCAGACAGTAACATGGCCAGCGCTTCAGAAAGCAGAACAGCAGCAAAAGGAACCTCATATCTGCGCGTGGTACTCCAATGTCCAGAGGCATTACTCCCTGGAGCAAAAGGGTGGGCTCCACAGATCGGTCACCGGGTGTCAGTTGTGTAACTGGCTGAAAGGAGGTGCACAGCCATGCCGTGAGTGACTCGAGCTGTCTATTCCCTCTGCATCTCTACTTTGGCAGGGCATGTCCTGCTGTGTTCAGCAAGATCTCAGCATACCGGCAATTATGGAAATTGATGGGTAAAAATAGGTTGGTCTTATCTTTTGAAACCCAGCCAAATGAAGCCCAAAAACATCGAGCAGGCATCACATGTGAAGACTATCAGTTAACAGTAGACATCAGACAAGCAGTCGGACTTTCTGTCACAAGCAATCTGATACGTACTAAGATGCTAGTTTTCAGTTTTTTCGATATCGAAGAACTATGTGCTTAAACCTTGCCACTATTCAGCCTATGGCATGACCACTGGTTCCATCACAATTTCTTGAAATATCAGAGGGAAAACCCATCTTCAAACCAACTTGTATAGTTGGTTTGGTGACTGTCAAATCTCACTAGTCTGCAATACTTTCGAATATTGTCTGTAAGTGGAAGCAGTTGGATGACTGGGCAAGATCTTGCTGGAGCGGGACATCGGGCAGCACACAGCGTTAGTTGGACTTTGTCCTGTGCCCTTCAGCCCAAAATGTTTTTGCTGCAACTTGCTGGAAGTGCGAGCTGATAACGGGGCAGCGAGGGCAACAGGGCATCTGGGACCTTAGTGTACGGTGGGACCAACAGTCTGTCTCCTTACCCAATGAGATTAAGGATTGAGAAAGAAACAGAGGAACGACAGAGAAGGAAGGTCAATTAGAGTCAAATCAGATACAGAAAGATGAATAAAGAGAGGGAAAGGAAAAGTAAGAAAAAAAATTTAAAATGTAAAATGTGACATTTTTAAAATCTCGAATGACAATTTACTACATACAGGAATGAGAATGAACAGTTTAAATTGTTCCTTTTCTGGGCCAGAGGGATTGATTGGCATTGCAGTAACAATTATCACATCATTAAAGAGGTACTTTCGCTTTTACGTTTCAGCCCTAACTTTCTGTGGCGAGTTTAATGGGCGATTAATGTGCAAATCCAGCAAGTTCTTGAAAATAACGGGGAGGTTGAGGGCGAGATGCTGTTCGTGCGAAGCAAATGGTGGAGCGGCGTAAATCGACCGGCAAGTTCTGGAGATTGGCAACTTGTGGCGTATTTCTTGCTGGCCGATTTGTGCATGAATTAACAGCGTGTGTCGTTAACACACCGTTATTTTTCCAGCAAGATCCGGCCCATTGTGTTTGGAGCAAGCCGCCTTCGGAAGGATGCATTGGCCTTGATTGGAGCCCAGGCACGATTCACTAAGTTGATAACTGGGATCAACAGGCTTAGCCATGATGAGAAATGGGATAAAGTTTAGTTTATATTGCTTAGAGGGAAGAAGGAATGAGAGTGATCTGACTGACATGTTTGAAACAGTGAAGAGAATTGATATGGTAGACAGGGAATGATTCTACCCTCCGATAGAGGAAGTCAGAACGGGGAAACATATGTTAAAATTAGAACTAAACCACTTAAAAGTGAACCCAAGTAATATTTCCTCACTCAAAGGGTTGTAGAATGCACTGTCGTCCCAGAAGTCCATAGTTGTGGAATCAATTCAGATGTTTAAAAGGGAGATAGATACTAACTTAGGAAGTTAGGGTATTAAGGGATATAAAGGCCAGGAAATGGGGTTAAAAAAGACCTGTCACAGATGACAAAACGGCAAACCACAAGAATGAACCTTCTACAGTTCCTGTTTAAGGGCTGCAAAGTAAATTTGGTACCGAAACTCAGAGCAGTGGCCTTTCAGCTCGCTTTACACTCTGGGTAAGTGTGTAAAAATCGTGCAAAGTGTGGCCTACAAGAAGTTGGACAGCATCACATTTTATCAAAGTACCACGGTCTCAATAAGACCATTAAAATCTCATTTACAAAGCTAATCAGAGGCCAAGCCAGGGCTGAAGTCCAGTGTCCAAATGACGAGCATGGAGGTGGTCAGTTCTGAATTCTCAATTCGCCCTCGTTTCCAGTTCACCCACTCTTCTGTGCTAAGTTTCATGATTTGGAGACAGTGCATTCTGAATAGTCACCAGATTTGTGAATTTTCCCTCCTCCCCCACCCTCTAAAATCCCACTCAAGACAACTGTCACACAGATGTGTTGCTTAAGTTTCAAACTAAATTTGAGAAAAGTAATAGGAGATAGAGTCAATGGAGTCATCTGCCTGAAGGTCGGAGCTCGCATTTCCTGAAAATTGAGCACAGGACAGTGTGAAGGGGGAGAGGAAGTTCTCTTGTTTCCTGACTTTAAATCAAACATGGTTACGTAACATTTCAACAAAGGTACTTTTGTTTCCTCATGCTTGGCTCAGAAAGTGCTGGACGGTCAAATCTATTAAAAGTGACTCAACATCATCATGAATTATTTGTTTGATCAAGTGGATATTTGACCTATCGTTTAATGTACTAATTACAAGTCAGAACCTTGATGCATCCATGCTTGATTTGAATACAACTGGGGATCATGCAACATATTATTATGTTTCTGCTGCCATCTGATGACAATCCTGTGCATCTACACCTCCTACAAAAGACAAGACTGATTTGGTCGAGATTCAGAGCAAGTTATTGGAGTATCATTCTGTAATTCTTCTTGATTTATGTCAATACTGCAACACAGGAACTCAAGAACAAACATGCGACAATGGTTACCTGGATCAAACCATTATGCTAAACTTTTGGCTTCATCTCAGGTCTTTGTAAGACCATTAAAGCTCCGTTAATAAAGGCAATTGGGGGAGGGGGGAGGCAGTCATTGTAACAGATCTGTCGCTGTCCAATTCGAACCTCCAACTCACTGCATAGATGAATTCAAATAAACTCATATCTGTTGCAGATTCATACTGAACCTAATTTTTGAGCTTCAATGTGCATTTACATATAAAAAACAAAGTTGCACTTTCCCCCTCTTCTGTTTATTGGGCTGTTTATTTTTTTTAAATTTGACTCAGAGAGTAATCGAACTGACTGATGTCGCACTGAGCGAGAGGCCCAGAAAGTCTTTTCAAAAAATGGCTGACGAGAGGATTGACTTGTCCTTTGAACTGTTACCTTTAATGCTGGAGTCTCATCTTCCTCATCTTCATCCTCCTCTTCCTCAGACACCACAGTGTTTGAAAAGATCAGAGGCGTCCAGCGTAAACTGTCAGGATCGACTTCAATCTTACGTGGATTGGCTTGAAGCTTTGCCATGTGATCCTGAATCAGCTTTTCTCGACGAATGACCAGAAATCTTGCAACAATAAAAAGAGACTCATTACCAAAGGATACTGTAAAACAGAAGGACAGTGAAATTTCAAACACCCACTACTGGACGACAACAGTATTAATGTGGCTCTGTAACTGTGCTCTTGGGGTGTTGCTGTTTGTCAACATAAAATCCTTTATCATTAAAAAAATAATTAACCAATAGCCATTATTTCTTTGCAATCACTTATTTTGGATTAGTTAAGATAAATCTCTCAGCGACTGCATGGAAATTAATGCACTATGTGCACGAAACATTATTTGCTTGTCTTTACTTTTCACAGTATATTTCTGAGAAGGAGAAAAAGCATAGAGGTATTCTCTACTCTGTGAAAAAAGCTGAAAGCAGAGCAATGAATGAAAACTCATCTGATGCCTAACAGTTCTGCGATGCCCACGTACCGGTCACTGCGTAACTGTAACATCTTTAGATGGTGCAGTATTGTGGTGATATCCTGGGGACAGATGCCTGTTAGTTTGCTCAGTTTCTTGATGCTGAGTTGCTTGTCATGACATTGGTGAAGGCACTCCAAGATCACACTCTTCCAGTAGGCCATGTACGAGAGACGGCCCAGGTCAGACAGCGGCTTCTCTGGTGACCCAGCCTGGCCTTCCCTCTTCGACAGCAAATAACCTGCACGCAGAAATTATTTTGCAAGTCAGCTTTCAAACATGGAGCGCAGCATTAAATTATTTCAATGAAGAGCAGAAGAATTGTGTCAAAGTCAAGATTCGAAGTGTCTGACGGTGTGCACCAGCATTTCATTCACCAAGGGATACAGAGTTTGCACCAAGGAATGAGGGAGGTGAAGTGATCTGTGCAGGGACTAAACACAGGGCTGAATCAATGGGTTATCTAACCAGGCTAAGTGGCCTTTCCTGGTTTCGACTTCAGCAAAACCATGCTCCATAGAGCACTCATGAGCAAGCTCACAACTGTGACCAATACCGAGGAGGTGCAGAGTGGAATCCAGGCACTAGAAAGAAAGTAATAAAAGTAAGCACAACACAAAACAAAGGGGTGGCAACAATGAGTTAACACATGCTGCAGTTATGCACCTTTTACTCACAGCCAGTTACAATATGGTATTGGCAGAGGTCTGGGAACCAGCAGTCCAGCTGCCTCTCAGCTGGAAAGTCCTGTGTAGGGATCTCAACAGGGAAATAACTGGCAGAGAGGAATCAAAATAATAATACGTCTGATTGCAGTATTAGCTCCTTAATGAGCAATTCCCTAGCAGCAGGTAAGTTAATCCTCTGAACCAAAGATTGGATGGGGGAGGGAGGGAGAGAGAGGGGTGGGAAAAAGAGAGGGGGAAGAGAAAGCAGAGAAATGGGGGAATAAAAGAGATGGGGAGGGGGAGCAAAAGGACAGTAAAAGTAAAAGAGGAGGGGGGGGCAGAGGGGAATCTATGTGTGGATGCAACTGAAAAAGACAGCTTTTCAGCTTTGTGGCCTCTCCTTTGGTTGTTACTCCAGTCACAGGGACTTAAAAACAGCTGCTCCCTTTTTCCTCCCTTTAAAGACAAAAAATATCATCTGCATTCTGAAAAGGGCGAAGTCTGGAGATTACGAAGCTTTCACAACCAGCAAGGTATCACGACAAACATCTCCACAAGCAAAGCTCACTGAGTTGTGAGTGACAGTCACAAGTGGGTTACAGTCAGTCTCATGCGTGGATTCACCATTTCTAACACTATCCACCTTGTGGGAGGGAAACTAATTTTAAGAAGCATTTTCCTGACCTTCTCCAAATTCATGAGATTCAGTGCAAACTGTGTGGTAACATATGCCATGCACAAGTGGATATACTTTTTTCTCATGACAATTTTATAAATGTTACAAAGATAGTGGCCTGGAAATTCTGGAGTTGTTCTCCCAATGTCTTTGGGCAGGAGACTGGCAGAATCCCGAGAGAAATGGTACAAATGGCCGGTGTTAGACATTTATGCCATTTTTCTGGGCATTCCACTGATCTCGTGCCAAAGTTATGGCAGGAGATCGCCAGAACTCCTGCGGAAATGTAGGGCCAGTGTCTTTGGGGATGGGGATATTTACATTGAAATTTCACTCACAGATTAACTTGACTACTCAAGACAGCGGTGGATGAACTAAGGTCCCTTTTGCCCTTTCCCCAACAGTATTCTTTTTATCAAACACTGAAAAATCAATGATTGCACATCATTTTCACAGCTCTGCTTGATTCCTGATAGACTTTCACATCCAGTGCGCACTGGGTCCTGTGCTGGTGGCCACCATCATTGGTGTGGGAAAATGGTCAACCTTTGCCTCTTCCATGGAACTTGGCGCACATGACCCAGAATTCATCCTCAGAGCTCAAACACTATTCAAGTGTTTCTAAATCAATTTGTGACATGAATTTGTGCGGTCTTATCAGGCCCCATTTGCATTTCCTCTGCAGCTGTGTTGCAGTAGGATGCAATGAGATTTGTGGTAAAGCTGCAATTGGGGGGAAAGGCAATATTCTGTGTTTACTGGAAACTTTCACATGGGGGAAAATGAGTTATTAGCCAGAGCAATGGTTCACTGGTAACATTCAAACTTATGCCGAGGAACATATAACCTGAAAGGAGATTTAGCCATTTACTTTCAGAAAGCACCGAGCTGACCCAGTGCAACCATCCCCACTTTGACAGTAAATAAACTGACAGAGAATTTTTTTTTTGCGTCTTGAACATGGAGCATGAACATGAGGCATGAATCAGTTCAATTCTGAGTTTGCACAACTTTTAAGGGTCTGGAAGAGCCAATCCATTCCAGCCCAGGTGTTTTATACTTTAGGCTTGCTGTAGGGGACCAGCCTGCAAACAGGCACTTGGTTAACAAATCCCTCTGGGCCTCTGACTCTCACAGCATGCAGGTGGACTCCAGTGACTTATTACAACATCTGGTGGCTTTCTCTCTGCATTCACCAGATAATGTCAATGAGACAATACAGTCTCCACCGCAGAAAGCGGGCACGTTCGTGCGAATGTGATTTGCACGCTTTCGGCGATGGCCGAGGTAACATGGCCAGGGGAGTCCCAGGTTACTGTCCCAGGTTACTATACCAGGACTTGAGTATGGAGTATGGTACCTCGCGAAACCTCTTCCCACTAAAAAATAGACTTGCAAAGAAAGTTATGTGAACCCCATGGAAGCCAACAGTATTAATAAGTTAAATGGGCACTTGAATCCGTTTCTGAAGACCAACTGACAAATATGAACTTCCTGAATGATGACCAGAGGGGCGCCTGTTTCTACAAATATGCACTATGAAACACTGTTAATTCTTGAAGAAATAACAATTGCTCCTTAAGCAGTCAATAGTACTGTACTTGCAATTTTGACATATGTTCATAAATAATATTTAAAAGCACGCCTTGACTTCTGCATTTGTACGGTTTAAATGCCAACATCTGCTTTAATGCCCGAAATAACCGGTGGGCTTAATACGATTTATGTGGCGCCTATAATTGAGACCTACGGCAAATGGTCAGCGCCATTTGCCTGATATAAGCAGACACAGTGTGAGTGGTGAGGACTGTAAACGGGAAAGAAACATGGTATTTTTTCTGTAGCTGCTTTCAACTGAATGGGTAGATACCATGAACTGCACAAGTATCCCCATTTGCCCATACATCTCCACCTTCCTTTCCTTGTTAACAGGATGAGCTGGAGACCTGCTTTCAGAACTCTTTAATGCTTCTCCATAACTGGCATGAGTAGGCCAGGGTGATTGTCTCTGCAACATCCTCCCTTCCTGCACAGCTTACCTCCTAAATAGAGTACATTCTGAGACTGAAAACTAGCCTGCGAGAAATTGGGTTGATAAACTTCCGTCTTACCAATCTAGTGCACCCCCCTCTAACATTAAGAATGATCTAAGTGTGGAAGTAAGATGAATATAGCTCTACAAGAGCACAAAAGGAGCACCAGAACTCAAGAATAAAACTAAATCTATTACAATTTATCTATGAACCTGCACATTTCGCCAATTCCAAGAATACAACTTTGAATTTGTAGAAATCCAAAAGATATTTTAAAACGTCATTGAGCTTGCACTGTAAAAGCTTAACAGCAACAGCAAGTGGATTGTATTCTCAGTGATGTTACAATAATGATGCCATTGCTGGGTTTTATTTCAATTGTATGGAGTGGATTTCCTCTGAGGAGAGGTGAACATCGGGTTTTATGTTCAACAGTTCAGTGTTGCGTTAGCCATTGAGAAAGGCAAGACTTGCTTTGCATTCAGCAGTGATGAGTTCTTAAAAAAAAAAACACATAAGAGTTTTCATAAATCTGCTGCAAGATTATCGACTTACTGAAGTCGATGAGGAACCTTCCATATCCCTTCCTCTGGTATTGGGGAAGGATCATGATGCAGGACACATTGTACTTCTGCTGGCAATGCTTCTCCTGAATATGATGGGAGCAATAGGAAGAAAAACATCAACTAGGAGAACAAATATACAGAGTGCACATTGACACATACCATCTCTCCAGGGCCTGCCCCGAGACTCCCAGGTTTTGTGGTCATGTATGCAGGCTTGCCAGAAAAATCTTGGATTTTGTCCCCCCACCCCCCTCACCTCCATAAATTTTGTGGCCTTTTCAGATTTAATTTCCCTGCCAGGAAAGCTATTTGTGCAGAAGGGTAATTTATAACCTAGAATTTGTGGCAATTCTCCAGCTCTCGGAATAGTGTCCTTTTTGGATTTACGTAAATTATAGACAAATGTTTCCTGTCCAAAATGCAATTTCCTGAGAGCAATTTTTATTTATTTTTTGTCCCAGAAGACAACAAAGTGGCCGGGCATGTTCGAAGGTTCATGTGCAGCAGCAATGAGTGGCAGCATTTGGGTACGCAACCACAATTCCTCACTGTTATCTGTATCTGCCAATCCACATGTCAGAAGCAAAGCGCTTCTGAACAAGCAGAGAGAAAGAACCGAGAGCATTTATTACCAGCATAACTCTTACGCACTTTGTGATGACAAAGCTGGTTCCATTTTGGTCATCTTCTATGTACTTACAACAGCAATGTACATTTATACAGCTCCTTGAAAATAGCTTCATGTTTCAAAGCTGTTCACAATTCGGGGGGGGGGGGGGGGGGGGGTGGGGGGGGGGAAGAGAGGGGGATGGAAGGGAAAGTCGGAGCCGCGAGGAAGTCAGTGGGCCAAAGGCGTTGTCTAAGAAGCAGGCTTTAATAAAGCTTTTGAAGGTGGGGAAGAGAAGGAGCAAGATAAAGGGGTTTAAAGGAGGGAAGCTCCAAAATGTGGGGGCAAAACTGCTGAAGGTTCTGCCACCAATAGTGAAGGGGAGGGGAGGGGAAGGGAAACTGTGCAGCAGACCAGAGCTGGAAGAAAGGAGGGAACAGGCAGGGATGTTGTGCTGGAGGATGGTGCAAAGGTAGAGTGGGGTGAGGCTGTGCAAAGATTTTAAAACACGGACAAAGATTTTGAATTTGAGGTGTTGAAGGACTGGAAACCAATTGAGGTCGGCAAGGATCAAGGTGATAAGGAGTGGAGTGGGACGTGGAGTTCTGGAGGAGCTGTTGATCATATTTGGTGGAGCTAGAGAGGCCAAGAGAGCATTGGAAGAGTCAAGTCTGGGGGTGAGAAAGGCAAAAATAAGGGGCTCAACAGCAGCGAGGGGTGCTGCAGGGGCAAACGTATGCATTAGGGTGAACCATCAGGAAGAGGGTTGGGATTAGGGCACCCTGATCAGAATGGCTTGTCTTGCCAACATTGAACCATGACAGGGCAGTGCCATGGAGAAAGGCCTGGAGAAGGAAGGTGCCATTGACCATGTCAAAAGCTGCAGAGAGGTAGCACCAAAATCAGTCAAACAGAATGTCATTGATGACGTTGCCCAGAGTGGTTTCAGTGCTGCAGCAGGGCAGAAGTCAGACTGCAGGGATTCAAATAGGGAGAGTTGCGAGAGATGGCATGAAGGTAGATGAAGCACCTTCCAGAAGGGAGGAAAGGGAGACCGGAGGTGGGGCAGTAACTGGAGAAAATACGGAGCATTTTTAAGGAGCAGTAGGTGATTAGGGCAGTTCAGAAAATGGGAGGCACACTACCCAAAGAAAGGGAGCAATTGATGATTTTGTGTTGCCAGGCCAGGGCTGGGACGAGGAGCGAGCTGGGAGCAGTTAGGGTGGGCAGAGGGGCTGTTGGAGGCTGCGGCAGTTGAGCAGATAGCCTCAATTTTGGAGACAACCAAAACTCAAGCTTCTCGAGACTGCCGTTAGATGCGAGGACGGTGGTCACGGGTCAGTGAGCTTGGAAGTAACATGCAAACAAATTAAACTTGCGCGTGGAACTTAATATGGGATAAATTCTAGAAAACAACTGAGTTAATATGCTATAAGTTACACTGGCAAGCTCATGACAGTAGCCAGAATCTAAAAAATGTATTTTTAAATTTAGATGAAATGAGTGCTGCAACTGTCTGTTGCCTTGAACTATCCAAACATTTGCTTCTGAAATGAAGGAAGGCTGGGACTCACCTTGGAGAAGTAGCCCACGAGATGGCAACCCTTGCTGTCGTTCTGTGTCAGCACATAGAACAAGAAGGGCTCCACATCATAGTACAACGTTTTGTGGTCAAGAAAGAGTTTGGCCAGTAGACACAGGTTCTGGCAGTATATGGTGCTGATGTTCCCGTCCACCTGTACAGAAAAGACCATTGATAGAACATGGCAGGAAGATGTTAAAATATTAAACCTCTTACTATTACAAGTTCGTCGTTCAGGAAGGGCGAAGAGAAAGAAAAGAGAAGTGAAGTGTAAGTTGTCAAAGCAAGACGCTTTTGGAAATGACCACCACTTGGTGGAGGGACTGACTTGGGGAGTCAAGTTAGCAGCAACAAGTAAGTAGCATGGGGAGGAATAGGGACACAAAGACCACGAGAAAAGTGACAGGTCGAAAAAGAAACTCCTGAATTTTTTTTCAAGTCACTTCCAATGGGGACTGATCTGCTAGGATTCTGATTGACTTATCGGAAAAAGAGAATGAGCCAAGATGAAACACGTTTTATTAAATAAAAGAAAGTACTTCAAAAATTTTCAGCAATGAGTGGCTCAACAGAGACTTTCATTTTGCAGTGCAAATCAAGTTGACTTTAAGGCTCAAGACAGGGTGATGTCAAGCAGCATCACACACAGGATTCCATTTAATTTACAGTTTTAAATAGCAGCTGTATTTATCTGCATGTTACAGGTTGTAAAATACTACATTTGTGTACCTGCTGGTTTGTTGGCCATTGCCGGGATCCTTGTTTTATGGTTTCAAATGGCTGATCAAAGGTAGATGTGTGTGTGTGTATAATTTTCCCTGTGTGGAAACAGTGGGATGTGGAGTGATTCTAAACAAAATGACTGAAGTTCCTCACGTCAGTCACCCTGCAGGTCGGGAGAGCCAGGCTGAGTGGGAATGAATAGAGAAGAGAATGTTTTGTCCATGAAAGGGGGAAAAGACAAGCGGGGAAGAGAAAAGATAGAATGCATAGGTATACTTTGTGATGGACAGTTACTGAGCACAACATTGGAATTGTACCCAAAAGCGGACAAGCAAAAATCGTGTTTGGAAAAAGCTGATTTCTATTGTTAAATTGTGTCATGTTCTGACCTTCTGCACTTAATCCTTCAAAAATGGAAATGTTCCATAGCAGACCAATATCATGTAAGCCAAAAATCCCAAACTTACCTCAAACACGGAGATGTTGTCTTTCCTGTAAATCTCATTCGCAGGTGGGTGAAACCAATTGCATTTCTTCATGTGTTGCTGCAGAATGCTTTTGCTCTTCATGTACTTGAGGCAAAATTCACACAAGTATAACTTAGGCAGCCTGCAAGAGACAGATGCACAGATAAGGGCACGGCCAGAGGCAAATCAGCTCACAAACCCGGCGATCTGACACCATGCTACCCTTCCCCCACGGCACATCAAGTTGCTTGTGCGTGTGGAGGTTTTACTGGCACTCTCTCAGACAACCACTCAGACACACATCTCTTGTCTGCTCGCTCAGAGCAACAGATGTTGCTTTATTTTACACCCGAGAACCATCAGCAAATCACAGATAGGTAAGAACACCACCCACAATCAATGGCTACTTGGGTGAGGCTCTGGGTCGGCTGTGGTATACGGCTGGCTCCCAATGTGGCAGACAACCTGCCGACTGCAGTGCGCCAGATAGGACAATGGGGTAGTGCAGTCGGAAAGCCTACCTGCAAAACTGGAAGTCGGGAGCTGACAAAGGTGATCTGGATAGACTGAGATTCTTGTAAGATTTAAGATGCCTGCTGCCACCCCTGAAACCATACCCCAGCACAAGTGAATGTCTTCTGAGAGATTGGTTTTGGGGGAGTGGGGGGGGGGGCGGGGAAGAACAGCAGCTTAAAATTAATTTAATGAAAACGTTTTTTTGTCAAAAATCTGCAAAATCCCTGGCAATATTTAATCCTAGACTGAAAATGCCACTTTGACTGCCAAATCTGATCAAAAGCTGAGATAATGAGGGGCAAAAAAACCATCCAAAATATGGAAAGATGACTGCAGTTGCTAAAAAAAAAAGGATCTTGATGGCGAAGTGGGATTGTAGGAAACAGAAAAGGTCAAAGCACTCGGAGCCCCTCAGGGATCCTATGATGGTATGCACCCTTCATTAAGCTGCTATTTCTGCTCTCGACCCTGAGTCAAAGGTTACTGTAACTTGTAAGATTAGATAGGTTAAATAAACAGGAAAATGTGCACTAAATGCATTCTTAACCCTTGCACCAATCAACTTACAAAATGCCTCCAGGTACTTTATCTGTCACTAACTTTTCTCTAGTTTCCCTTCAAAGGGAAGCTGACAGAACTGTACAATTGGTTCGTATTCTGTTCAGGCAACCCACTTTCGATCAAACATTGGTCTTGCATCGGGCTTTTAAACCAGTTCTATTAAAAATCCAACGTGTAAAAGAGTGCAATCCTGAATCAATGCCTTTCAATATAATGCCCAAACATGTAGCTCATTCTTCTTAGATATGAGCTGTTTCACTGCACAAATGGAGCCTCACATTGAGAGAATAGCACCAACATTACCTTGATGGGCAAAAAAGTTAGCCCAGACTGCTCTTTCATGTAATACTACAACCAGGCTGCCTTCTAATACCTCGGTGGATGAAGTGTGCGAGAAACTGGGGCAGAAAAAGGGGTGAGAACAAACTAACTTATAAAAATATTAGAGTTGAACAGTAACCAAAGACACACGTCAAAGATTAATTTCAACTTTCTCAATAAATAGTGCAAAACCAACTGATTAAAGCCAATGGGAAGTAAAAGCACATCTGTGCTAGAAGAAGCAGGGGTTTACTCCCTTTTGGGACAGCTGATGAATAGGGAGGGGAATGGTCATTACTGTTAATGTGATACCACCAGTTTCCTCAGCAGTATCATATTGGCAACTAAAACTATTTAAAATTAAATGCACAAAACTCATTCCACAATTTCACTCAATACTGAGCTCACTGCGCACTGTGTTCGAAGTGCCATATAACACAATATATGGGTTTGTGGTCAAGACGTATGTATTTTCATTATACAGGCTGGATAAGAATCGTGAATGTCTTAATAGAAGCACACACAAACATCAACCATACACTGGAAGTAAAGCCAGCCGGTCCAGTCAAAACAGACTGAGCTCATGTTCAGCAAACAAGATTAAGAGAGTCTCACACTCTGAAGTCCACTGTAGGCCATGCAGAGAATCCCACACTGCAGGGGCAGCTCTGCTCGCAGCTGCAACTGGTTTCTCTTATCACATGTAAGGTGACTTTCTGGGCTCCACAACTGCTATTTCTGTGCCTCAGCGAACAAGTTCAACTCCCATTTGCTAGTTCAGAGGTATTGAAATTGCCAATCAATTCCAATTCAATAAATTCCTCTAAATAAAACATTTCCCAAATCCAGAAACAAAAACCCTATTCTGTACAAATCCCCAGAATCATAGAAGTTTACAACATGGAAACAGGCCCTTCGGCCCAACATGTCCATGTCGCCCAGTTTATACCACTAAGCTAGTCCTAAAACTTGGCCCATATCCCTCTATACCCATCTTACCCATGTAACTGTCCAAATGCTTTTTAAAAGACAAAATTGTACCCGCTTCTACTACTGCCTCTGGCAGCTCGTTCCAGACACTCACCACCCTTTGAGTGAAAAAATTGCCCCTCTGGACCCTTTTGTATCTCTCCCCTCTCATCTTAAATCTATGCCCCCTCGTTATAGACTCCCCTACCTTTGGGAAAAGATTTTGACTATCTACCTTATCTATGCCCCTCATTATTTTATAGACTTCTATAAGATCACCCCTTAACCTCCTACTCTCCAGGGAAAAAAGTCTCAGTCTATCCAACCTCTCCCTATAAGTCAAACCATCAACTCCCGGTAGCATCCTAGTAAATCTTTTCTGCACTCTTTCTAGTTTAATAATATCCTTTCTATGATAGGGTGACCAGAACTGTACACAGTATTCCAAGTGTGGCCTAACTAATGTCTTGTACAACTTCAACAAGACATCCCAACTCCTGTATTCAATGTTCTGACCAATGAAACCAAGCATGCTGAATGCCTTCTTCACCACCCTATCCACCTGTGACTCCACTTTCAAGGAGCTATGAACCTGTACTCCCAGATCTCTTTGTTCTATAACTCTCCCCAACGCCCTACCATTAACGGAGTAGGTCCTGGCCCAATTCGATCTACCAAAATGCATCACCTCACATTTATCTAAATTAAACTCCATCTGCCATTCATCGGCCCACTGGCCCAATTTATCAAGATCCCGTTGCAATCCTAGATAACCTTCTTCACTGTCCACAATGCCACCAATCTTGGTGTCATCTGTAAACTTACTAACCATGCCTCCTAGATTCTCATCCAAATCATTAATATAAACAACAAATAACAGTGGACCCAGCACCGATCCCTGAGGCACACCGCTGGTCACAGGCATCCAGTCTGAAAAACAACCCTCTACAACCACCCTCTGTCTTCTGTCGTCAATCCAATTTTGTATCCAATTGGCTACCTCACCTTGGATCCCGTGAGATTTAACCTTATGTAACAACCTACCATGCGGTACCTTGTCAAAGGCTTTGCTAAAGTCCATGTAGACCACGTCTACTGCACAGCCCTCATCTATCTTCTTGGTTACCCCTTCAAAAAACTCAATCAAATTCGTGAGACATGATTTTCCTCTCACAAAACCATGCTGACTGTTCCTAATCAGTCCCTGCCTCTCCAAATGCCTGTAGATCCTGTCTCTCAGAATACCTTCTAACAACTTACCCACTACAGATGTCAGGCTCACCGGTCTGTAGTTCCCAGGCTTTTCCCTGCCGCCCTTCTTAAACAAAGGCACAACATTTGCTACCCTCCAGTCTTCAGGCACCTCACCTGTAGCTGTCGATGATTCAAATATCTCTGCTAGGGGACCCGCAATTTCCTCCCTAACCTCCCATAACGTCCTGGGATACATTTCATCAGGTCCTGGAGATTTATCTACCTTGATGCACGTTAAGACTTCCAGCACCTCCCTCTCTGTAATATGTACACTCCTCAAGACATCACTATTTATTTCCCCTCCAGGATAATCCAGTCAACTCCAGGATAATCCAGTTAATGCAAAGATTAATCAGGGATCCAAACTGGATCTGGAATCAGCATCTCACAACTTGAGCAGTATAAGAGGACAGCAAAATGTACAAGCAAGTCAAGAATTTAGCAGCGACTGAGTTCATTCAGGTAGCAGCAGTGTGTGCCTGTGACAGTATCCTTTCAGGACAGCTGAATAATGGCAAATATCAACTATTTTTTTTTCCACTCGGCAAGTTAATAATTCACACACGCCAACCATCAGTGCTTTATGCTAACAGTCAATATTTTGGGGGGCCTGGTCAGTGTGTCGGCGTATGCTGACAAAAATCAGTGCAGACCGGGCCTCTCTTCCCCCTGCCTACTCCGACTCGATTCTGGCCGTTAATGTACGGGGCTGGGACCCTCTCTTCTCTCTGCTGCCACCAGCAAAAGTGCAGGGATTGCAACTGCTGTAACCTTAGGTAGTGTCTGGTGCTCTTAGAATGGTAGCTCAGCAAGGAGTCAATGCTCCAGGGAGGAAATTGGGAAAAAAATATGAAGAAAATTGCACAATATTAAAGAGTATTGGCCCAAATGTGATTTTTTTTCTCCCTCAGCACACTGGTACAATTTAATTAAATAAACCAAGTGACAACACTTTAAGGCAATGAAATCAAGGGCAGCAGACTGTACTTGCTATCAGCTGAGAGTATGGCCATTTCTGCATGTTAAAAGCTTGATTTGCTCTAATAAGGCTGGGAGCTGTAATTCAGTAGTTAGACCACTATCTACTAATGGGCACAATTAGTGTTGCAGCATACTTCAAAACAGAAAAAGGAGATCTCAACCTAATTTAACCACTCGGTTGTGTCTCTATGATTTAATGAGCTCTTTGTCCCTTATTTCAACATAAAACACATTGGAGCATTGATGATGAGCCTCATTAAAACATATTGCAATGGACAAACAGAAAATGTGTCATGGGGGATTGGCGTGTAATGAGCTAAATGTTCAGTGTGCAGAGTAATGAAAACCATCAGTACTGTACATTTAAATGCGAAGATCATGAATTCCTGATAGTGGGATTTAATTTGGTGGACTGCAATTGAACATCGTGCAAGTAAATGGGAAGCAGTTTGATCCAACATGATTACATACACAATGTGAGTGATAGGGAAGGGATTTGGTCCTTTGGAATGCCATGCTTCCAGGCAACAATATTTGGTGTCAACTGTATTGTTCCTAAGTTCAGGAGAAATATATAACTTAAGAATTTGCCCTAGCAAATACAAAATCAAGTGCTGTATTTGCTTTTGGTTAATCATTGCTTGACATCCATAACAATCCTTCACCATGTGCAAGAGTCGCCAAACCAAGCTACTGAGAAATTCACAAAAGCTGAGGGTTTCTGTTTCCTGTATGGGGAGTGCACATTCTCTCCCTTCAGGGGCATGTCCACATACCTAAGTCCAGACATCTTAAGCACAGGTCAGCAGAGCCCAGGACCCTCATGTGCACACAGGGACACCACTGCAGGTTGAACCAGCTGAAACCACACAGGGGACCTGCAGGCAGCACCAGTAAACATTCTGCTCTTTGTCCAGCCAAGGCCACCCTGCCTGTTAGAGCACTGGCTTGTAGGGTTACCCAGAGTGGAATGAAAAGAATCCCAGCCCTCAGTGATAAGTTTGCCCCTCCAGGCTTCATTAGTGAACCAGGCCGGCTGGTCAAAAGTAAACAGTGCCCTGAGGTACTGCAGCTCTGCTTGGATCACTGAGTCTTCCACAGAGGGTTGATTTGGTTCCAAGTTTCTATTGCCAGGTAGTGACAGTCATTTTTGATTCACTGTGACTGCAAAGAAGATGCCATTCACTTTCCCTCCCCGCCCATTGCAAGGGAAGATAGTCAGTCAGCGCCATATCGGCAACTGGTTAAGAGAGGAGTTATTGAGCAAGGTGATGTCCTACGGGAAGATCAACCACTCCTCTATTGTAATACAAGAGAGTTTTGTTCTTCTGATTATAAATGGCCCGTAATGCACTGAAAACAACCATGCTTATAAAAGGAAATGGAAAAAAATATAATTTTCTTGAGAATTCAAAATGGTTTTATGGAGCATTATGGGTTAACATGAGTTGTCACCAGAGGACTGTATTCCAACGAAAGCCAACTAATTCGTCTAAAGCCAATCAATGTAATACTGCTGCATGATGTTGCTGAGCATGACGGCAGGGACTAAGTGAGGTCATAATCTGCAGGGTCTCACACTGGTGGTGACACATCACCAGTGGTCTTTCACATGAGGAATGCAATTGATACTCCCTGGCCTGTAAAGTAATGCTGGTTGCTGGTAATACACTGTCGAGTGGTAACAGTATGGACACCGCTAGTACTGCGTTTAAAATCATTCTGGAACACTGCACACGTTGCCATGCACGAACAGCCATCATCCACCAGGTGCATTATTGATTCAGAATATGAACCACGTTCCAAATTACCTTTTAATTCTGCATTACAATGGCAGAATAATTCCCTCTAACTCCTCTTGTGAATGAAGTGACTTATCTTGTTCCACAGATCTGACCTCACAATTTCAATACGAGTTTTAACTGTCTTGTAACGTTTCATACGCATTACAAAGAGCAACAGAAGATAGGGACTGAGTAAAAGCCTTTAAATTAATCCAGGGTTCAATCTCCCCGATGCTTAGGTTGTAAAAGCTGTGTGCAACTGAGGTGTCCCCCCAGCACTGATGTCCTTCTCCTGGATGAAATTCACCCAACTCTTCCCTCTCCATTCAGTTTGGAGCAATCAATTTTATTTACTCAATTTCCAAAAACCAAAAGGAAAAGGTGAAAGCTTTTCTTTGCCAGACTTGAGGTTAAATTCTCACATCTAAATATACAGTACCTGGTGTATTCCTGGGGATATGGAGAGGAATACCAGGTCTGAATCTCGTATTTTCCAAACTCAATAACAGAAGGTGAGCGGACTTGTGGATCTGGTGGGCCAGTGACTCCAACTTTCTGTTGAAGAAAAAGAAATGCATATAATGTTAAAGCAGTTGTAAATCTTTTATGACCCCAAAGGTATCCTTTAACAGTCAAATGATTTTCTCTAAAATAATTTCAGTTGTGAGACAACCTGAACATTACTGTTTTTTAATGTACGACACACAAAGTGTTTTCCATTGAATAATGTCATCACTCCATGTTTCATTCCGCAGATAGAGATACAAGATTCCAGTGAGATTGCTGTGTCTTCATTCCACATACTGTCATGCACCAAACTAGTCTAACTGCCTTGTCGCTCTTTCTCCCTCCAAAAACAGAGAAGGTATTATTACTGTTAGTCTCAGTTTCACTGAAGTTCCATCCCAATTCCAGGCTCACCTGCCACTCTCCTCCTCGATATGAACCGATTTCAGGATAAATTTTTACAATTCCTGCAAATGACACATTGAGCCCCTGCACTTATGCGCAATTATTTGGGGAGCATACCACCAGACCAAACTTCCCCAGTATGTGACCATTTTGAAGAATTATTTTCTCCTTCTGGTAATGTGCAACTGAGATATCAGCTTCAGGTTCCCCTCAGCGTTCTCCATCTTAGCACACCTCATGGAGAAGCGCACAATGCAAGTCACTCAACTTCTGACAGTGAAGCAGGGGAAGAAGTCACCACGTGACCAGCTCAAGAGTGGGAAGGCCTGGGAGCAGGCTGGCCATCTCTTGTCTGTGAATGACGGTGAATAGCATGAGGATTGAGAGGATCAAAGGGAAAAGAAAGCAAAACGATGTACGAGAAGAGCCTTTTCATGAGTTCCACCAACAACCGAGTGGGCAAATGCACTGAGTGCTGATGCATTAAGCCACCGTGCCCAGCATCTCCCATTTTAAATTCCTGTGCTGTACCAAGCTAGCTCACCTCAGCTGAGGCAGCAGTTGGAGCATGACAATTTGCCTTAGCACTCTGGGTTAGGAGTGGGGGTAAAATAAAATCAGGCATGCTTCCCACGCCTGATTGCTGTCGGCTAACTCTTACTCAAATATCCGTGCGCACGGACATCAGATGAGAACAGGTTTGGGCCTCGGCCACGATGCCCCGCACGACTTATTAGCCTGCCGACATGCACTGTCCAGACTTAGAGGTAGGCAGCGTATCAGAGGGCACCAGCACCCACACTGCATTCCAAGTCACCAGCTTCAGAAGGGGAGAAAATTGGCAACAAGAGTTGGCAACATGAAGAACACGTCAGCAGCTTTATTGTTCCTTGCAGATTTAAACCCTATTCTTCTCATTGTACAACGTAGAAAACATGCACAGAATAATGGAATATGTGGAACCATTGGAGATGTATTGTATATTCAATTCAGAGATTGATAACTGTTTTACATACACACACTCCGACTCGAACATTGAGAGCTAAAAGCAACTCATCTCCCTGCGTCCATGGAGTCAGACACATAGTTTTACTGCCGTAACTACAACACAGAGGTTACAATGCTGGAGGTCTTGCTGTGTACAATTTACCCATGTTTACGTGACATCATCAAATCTATGACACAGAAATTGGAGTTTGATTTTTCAGAATCACTGTCTGACTGAGAAAATGTAACTCAATATCGAGCAAATGAAACTCCTTGAATGCAGAGTGTTATTTGGTGCCAACACACCCCTCTTAAAAATATATTATTGAATGCTTCATTGGAGCATTAACTTTTAATTTTTTTTTCAGACTTGGACCATGAAACACAAAATCAAGAGCTGGCCAAATGGTCTTGCACCTGCAACTGCACAACACTAAGGGTCTGTTCAGCACTGAAGTTCAGGCTAAGTCCCAGCAGCTTGAAGAGCTGTGTAAATTACCTGGCAGATCTGGCATTTTTCCACTCAACCTGTACTGCCAAGTTTATCTTCCAATGCCTCTTTCAGTAAAAAAAAAAACATTTTGGTGTCTGATGAGCGCAGCTTTATTTTCCAAAGGAGCAATACAATCTGACTGGCATTCTCCCTTTAGATTCCAGTCTGTCCAATTCTCGGTATTTCACACAACACTGGATCAGGAACAGAGACTCTGCCACCTTCATTCAAGAGTATTCCAATTTCAGAAAATGCAACTCTTTTCAGACTAAGTTGCTTTCTGAAAATTGCAACTACATTGTCAGACGTTATTTTTTAAACCTGGAAATGCTCAAAGCCAAGTTATGTAGTTCACAATACACTAAAGCAATCAGATGCAACAACAACAACTTGCATTTATATAGCGCCTTTAATGTAGTAAAGCGTCCCAAGGTGCTTCACAGGAGCGTCATCAAACAAAATTTGACACTGAGCCACCTAAGGAGATATTAGGACAGGTGACCAAAAGCTTGGTCAAAGCGGTAGGTTTTAAAGAGCATCTTAAGGAGAGGTAGAGAGGCGGAGAGGATTAGGGAAGGAATTCAGAGTTTAGGGCCTCGGGAGCTGAAGGCATGGCCGCCAACAGTGGAGCGAAGAAAATCGGGGATGCGCAAGAGGCCAGAATTAGGAGAGCACAGAGATATCGGAGGGTCGTAGGGCTGGAGGAGGTTATAGAGATAGGGAGGGGTGGGGCCATGGAGGTATTTGAAAACAAGAATAAGAATTTTAAAATCGAGGCGTTCCCTGATGTAAGTTAGCGAGCACGGGGGGTGACGGGTGAACGGGACTTAGTGCGAGTTCGGATACAATGGGCAGTAGGTTTTGGATGAGCTCAAGTTTACAGAGGGTGCAAGGTGGGAGGCCAGCCTGGAGAACATTGGAACAGAGAAGGATTGCTTAATCCCAACATTTTCAAGATCCTTTGTCTCAAAAAACTTTCAAACTTTGTGCTTTTCCTTTAACATGGCAGTTCTGTTACGGATACAGAAAAGGAGTGAGCCATTTTGTAAGGTGCTGCCTCAAGAAAGGCAAGATCACATTCCTACAATTCGCAACATGGCAGAAAGCAACTAAAGGAAAAGACTGGAGTATCACAACCACTTACCTGTGATGGGCAACTGAATTTTAGGTATTAATACAACAAACTAGAGGATTTTCAGTTAATTTGGACAAAAATTGGGGTCCAATATCAGCATCGAAGAGCTCAGGTTCATAAATAGGAGCCCGATTCCTCTAACAGTCACATAAAGTGTTATAAAGACAAGTTATCGAAATGTCCACAGGTGAATACTGCCCATCATCCCCATTCTGTCACAGGATCCAAACCTCACATCACATCTGATCATATTCCCTATCAAATATCAGCTCCAAAGCAGGCAATAGCTTTGAGGTATACAACACGGTATCAAAGTGCAACTCAGAAACATCATGAAGTGCAGACGCCTCTCTTTATAACACTGATGTTTAGTTTCAGAATCTGTAAATCATACTATCACATTCCAATTTAAATGTATTCATGGACTCAGTTTGTGTCAGAGAATTCTATATTCTAAGCACCCTCTGTGTAAAGAAACTTTTTTTAACCTCTCCTCTCTTTTTGTGATTATCTTCAATTTGTGCCCTTGTCGTCTTTTCAGCTGTGTCACGGGAACAAATCTGGATGTTAGCAGCACAGGTGATGGCATCAATTACATTACAGAGAGACACAAAAAATATCATGAACCATGGCAGCGTGGAAGGGTCGTGAACAGTGAGGACGACAGTGATAGACTTCAAGAGGACACAGACAGGCTGGTGGAATGGGCGGACACGTGGCAGATGAAATTTAACGCAGAGAAGTGCGAAGTGATACGTTTTGGCAGGAATAATGAGGAGAGGCAATATAAACTAAAGGTTACAATTCTAAAGGGGGTGCAGGAACCGAGGGACCTGGGGGTAATATGTGCACAGGTCATAGAAGGTGGCAGGGCAGGTTGAGAAAGCTGTTAAAAAAGCATACAGCATCTTCTGCATTTGACAGTGAACAGAAAGGTTATGAAGAAGGCTCACATTTTTTGAAAAAGGAAGCTGCAAGACTCTGTGCTCATACACATGTATTTGTGCAGATTTGAATGGACTGAAGACACTTGTATTCTTGACAGATCTATTTTTGAGGAGCTGTGCTCTCTTTTTGTACAGCACCCTTCCACATGGATGTTGCCTGGTATGAGAAAGTACAAATAAACATTTGATTTTTTTGTTGTTGTTAGAACAACACAGATTACGGGTCATATGATAGAAATGTTTAAAATTGTGAAAGGATGGGGCAGGGTGGATGGAAACAGACTGTTTTCAGAGATGTACAGAAAGAAGGGCCATTGATACAAGATTAAATATAAGAGATTTAGAACAGAGAGCAAGAGAAACTTCTTTTAGATAATTGAGGCAGTGGAATTCACTTCCAGGGTTAGTAGTTGATGTTGAAACCATGTCAACATTCAGATTAGATTAGATCAGTGAATGAAGGAAAAGGGGATGAAGGGATGTGGGAATAAGGTGGGTAAATGTGACTCAGACCATTTGCTGGTGCAGAGGGTAAATGTCAACACAGACTGACTGGCTGGGCTGAATGCTCTGTTTCTGTGTTGGAACTTATATGTATTTCCACTGAATATCACCGAAAGAGAAACCGTTCCCACTGGCAGAAGGGTCTCGAAGCAGAGGACACAGATTTACGGTGACTGACAAAAGAACCAAAGGCAATGTGAGGAAAAACTTTTCTTAGTTATGATCTGCAATGCGCTGCCTGAAAGGGTGGTGGAAGCATATTCAATCGTGGCTTTCAAAAAGAAACTGGATAAATATTTGAAGGGAAAAAATTTGCTGGGGTACAGGGAAAGAGTGGGGTAATGGGATTAAATGGATTGCTCTTTCAAAGAGCCAGCGCAGGCTCAATGGGCCTAACGGCCTCCTTCTGTGCTATAACAATTCTATGATACAATGCTATGAAAAAAAAGTCACAACTTGAAAGGACTGGTTTATGGTCTTTGGCAAATTTGGTATGTGAAATTATGAATCTACATCTGTCAGTACTTCAGTACCAAAATCTTTGTCATGCAACCCCAGGGCCAAATGCAGGAAAGAAAATAAGAACCGGCAATCTACACAATGAGATAAAACTAAAAGAAATTTAAGAACAAAGATGGAGAAAGAAAAACAGCTGATGAACAGATCGTCAAGCACAGGTCTGTCTGAAGCAGAATGGGCAGCACATGTGCATCCTCCATAGGGACATAACCAATCATTGTCAAGGAGTACTTTTCCATACAAGGGCCCTGCTGTAGCAGTGATGCAGTTAATGAGATACTTCACTCTCAGCCAGGTGACATGTAACTTAAGAAAAAAACTCGTGCAAAACGTCATCACCACATGCATCTGTGGAAACACAAGGGAAAATGCTTCATCTACAGGAAAAGGCTGAGCGCACTGCATTTGAACTCTCAATTCTAACTACTCCACTAAAACTAATCACAAATGTCTGAAGATAATTTGAGAATGTTTCTCCTCTTGTTGGCCTCATAGATGTTTCTTAGAGCAGAAAAATATCACATGTACACAATGATCTAAACCTTGATAACTGGTATGATTTTCCGGGAAAAATATCATCTTGTCACATGGCACCAGTACAAGGGAAATCTTTTAACTGAAAGAGGATTTGTGATGCATCATATGCAGAAACAGCATTCAACTTTCAACGCTTTTGCATCACGACAAGAAATATCACTTACTATAAAAAGTATTAAATTGCATACGCTGACTTCTTCACTATTGCTTTCCTGCATTCTTGGTTCTCCCTACTGCACATACAACATCGCAAAGTGCAGACAAAGGAGACCATTCAGCTCATCTAGCTCTACTTCCAAAGGAACCTATGATCCCACCCATCACTGCCTCTTGAATCACTCCAGAGTTTTTGCTAGGCTGGATACGATATTGTTGTTGAGTTCTTTTGTAAACCATACGTCTGATGTGTTTGGCTTTGTGCAATTACTTTCCGTATAAAAATAAAAAGTTTTGACAAAATGATAATTGAACCATGTGCACAGAAGAAGGAGCACAATACCAGATGCACATAATGAAAGTCTTCAAGATATGACAACATTCAAAATTCTATGCATACGTTTACACAGGACAGCGTAACAGATTCAGAACTTGCATGAGTTGGAGGAATCAAAAAATTAACAGACACCACCTCTCGTCCTTCCAATCTTTAGCAAAGCATGCCACAGCACCACTGAACTTTGCCAACCAACACAGGCCCACTTTTCAACAGACATGGGAACCGAGTCACGGAGTTGAAGCATTGCGGTATCAGAAAAAAGTGCAAGATCCTGGGAATTAACTGCAACACCCGTGTGCTCCTGTTTCAATAAGGTTATTAATTCAATTACTTCACAAAGATTAATCTGCAAACAAGGAATGGGTCGTCAAGGTCTGATTAACTGAATGACAAAATCTCATGAGCCAATAATGTCAGAATTAGAGTGATGTCCTGTTCATTAGGCCTACTTACTCAAACAACAAACTGTATGAACTTATACAAACATAAATCTGGGTACAAAAGTTTGAAATAAATATCCTAGGGACAGCATAAATCTTCTGTTTGGACTGCCTTGTTCGTGGTATTCAGTCGCTAATGATTTTTTTCATCTTGACGGCATTCGAAGAAAGTGTGTATGAAATGGGTGAAGTTCACACACAAATGAAGGGCACATTTTAAAACAAAGCCAAAGTGGCTAAATGCTCACGCGCAAGGACAAATCAAACTTAATAAAAAATACTTCTACAGATTAAAAGAAAATAGTTCTCAGGAGAATAAGGATGGGTGTTGAGCTCAGCTTTGGGCAACAGAAGCTGCTATCGGAGCAGCTAATAAGTCAGTAAAGATGACTGGATAACTGAGGTAGCAATAGTTCAATGTTTTTCCACTTTGTTAAGAATCACAGGGCCATTAGGGACTGCACAGGGTCACTGAAGGACTCCGCAGGACAGATTCAGGTGGACTCCCAGGATATGGTGAAAGTTTTAGATAGCTACTTTGTCTCAGCCTTCATTCCAGTAGACAATGCTGAGTTACCAATAATGCAGTGTAGAGTTGACTCAAGTAGTAAGTGTCAAAGTGGATGCACACATTGTCCTGCATAGAATAAGGGGTCTCAAAACAGATCGGGCTGCTGATCCTAGAATCATAGCATGATACAGCACAGAAGGAGGCCATTCCACCCATTGTGCCTGTACTCGTGGCATTCACTCAAGGGAGCTCAAAAGAAAAGGGAACTGCACTTAAATATCTGAGCAAGGGGCTCGTCAACAGCTTGGCAAGTCTGGGATTGTTTCCATGGACTGGAAGGAAGCCCATATGGTACCGATATTCAAAAAGAGCAACAAGTCAGAAGCGAAATTATAGGCCCATCAGTTCAACCAGTTATAAGCAAGTTGCTTGAAGGGATCACTGGAGATACTCTGTATGACCACCTGGACAGAGAAAGGGTTATCTGAGGCTCGCAACTTGGCTTCTGGAAAAGATCGTGTCTTACCAATCTGGTTGAGTTTTTTGAGAAAGTTACCATGTTGGTGGACAGAGGTAGCTTGGATGACATTGTGTACCTGAATTTTCAAAAAGCTTCTGACAAGGTACCACGCAACAGGTTACTTAATAAGACAGAGTTCTGTGGGATTGGCGAGCAAATCTTGGATTGGATAAGGAATTGGATGCATTCTTCTCGGCACATGGTTGTTATTATTGGCAGTGGCCCTGTGTGGGGGTCCGTCACCAGTGGAGTCCTGCAGAGATCAACGTTAAGACTGATGTTCTTCACCATCTTTATTAACGATCTGGATCAAGGCATTGGGGGAACGGTCCGCAAGTTCATGGATAATACGAAGATGTGTGTGTTTTAGGACCTTAGATGAGAAAAAAACGACCACAATCAAATCTAAATGCATTGGGGGAACGGACCCGCATCCGGCAGATGTCATTTAATACAGAGAAACATCGTGCCATGCATGTGGGTAGGGCGAATGGCAAGTATGAGTATACCAGGCAGGGTTCTGAACTGAAGGTTGTTGAGCGTGAAGAAACCTTGGTGTTACAGTACATATACCCTAAAGGTTCACACCAGTATTTATAGGCAATAGCAAAAGCAAATAGAGTATTAGCATGAATTGCCAGGACAATCCAATACAAAATAAAAACCACTACAATGTCCTTTAATAAGACTTAGGTTAGACCTTGGTTAAAATTTGATGTCCAGTCCTTGTGGTCCTCTATATTCAGAGGAAGGCCAGTTGATTGATACCTAGCTTAAATGCCCCGAGTTAGCTCAGTAAACAAAGAAGAAAAAGACTTGCATTTATGTAATGCCTTTCACGACCTCAGCCAGTGAAGTACTTTTGAAGTGCAGCCACTGTTGTAATGCAGGAAACGCAGTAGCCAATATGCACACAGCAAGCTCCCACAAACAGCAACGTGATGATTACCTGATAATCTGTTTTTAGTGATGCTGGTTGACCCGGACACCAGGGACAAACTCCCCTGCTCTTCTTCAAAATAGTGCCATGGGATCTTTTTTCCACCTGAGAGGGCAGACTCATCCAAAAGACAGCACCTCTGACAGGGCAGCACTCCCTCAGTACTGCACTGGGAGTGTCAGCCCAGATTATATGTTTCTGGAGGGGGACTTCAACCCACAACCTTCTAACAGAGGCAAGGGTGCGACCCACAGAGCACTTCACAGAGGCATAATCACAAAAAATGGATGCTGAGCCAGAAGAAGATATGAGGAGGGGCGATCAAAAGCTTGGTCAAGGAGGTGGGTTTTAAGGCGGAGAGGCTGAGGGAGGGAATTCCAAAATGTAGGGCCCAGACGCCTGAAGGCTTGGCCACAAATGGTGGGGTGAAGGGAGGGAGGATGCGCAAGAGGCATAAGTCGGACAAGGCAGTTAGCAAAAATATTTTACAGATGTTTTAATATACACTGAAACTAATAATGTGTATTTCACTGGCACATGACAGTTTGATGCTTTCTAACTATATCGACATGTAGGCAAGCATCTGTGCCAAGATCGAATACTATTTTTGCCCCCGGTCCTCGAACTGCAGTGAGTGTGTCTGAACTGGTTCTGCTTGGTTTCATGCCCTCTTCCAACCCGAGTCCAAGATAACACAACTGAGATCAGTAACAATTCATGGGAAACTATAGGTGTGAATCTATGGCCTTCTATTTAGTAGTATGGCTCACTCCAGTTGCAACAGACCCCACCAATTTGTGGCCCGGTAGCCTCAGAAAGATCATGACGTTACAGTCAAGATCAACTTGTCTCAGTTGGTAGCATTCTTTACTCTGTCAAATGCCTGCGGGCTCAAGCACCACTGTGTGCAAAACTCCAGCGCAGTATCGATGGAGCAGTACATTGTTGGAGGTGCTGTCTTTTTGGATGACATGGTAAATCAAGACACCGACCACACCCTAAAATAAGATGTTTGAATGTGCACCTGCAGCAGAGTACACACCCAGCACGGCCTAAAATTGGCCATTAAAATCATCTGAAAAATGAAAGACTTGCAATCTAAATCCAATGGACTCTGCACTGGGATGAAGCAGCTGGCCTCAGATAAGGATTTTGGTGCTTTTTTTTGAACTACAATCATTTCTTTGCAATCCACCTTGAGCAATAATTCCATTATTGTGGAGATAATTTAAATAGAATTTAGTAGAATGACTTCAGGAATTTTTTCATGGGTTAAGTTCTCACCATTTTTCTGTTTCATTACAATATGAGTCAATGTTTTTTTGAAGTTTATGTTACCCTCTATCTTATCAGCCAAGTTGCTCTCAGGCTCTAATGATGCCATTCAATCAGATGTGAAAGAGCATCTTGTGGTTATCACTCTGCATCCTTGCTACCCTCAACGTGAGGAAAGGTCTGGCTTCCGTTCTGTGCCTTCTCACAATGACGTGGCTGAGAGCAGCAATCGACAATCCATCCCATCCAGGGTTACCAATCTTTAGTCCAGCCCAAAAATGTACTGGGTCTTCAAATGAAAAGACAAAAACCACGTGCACAACTGTTCACTTGCGAAACAGGGGCCAATTGGGCATGAACGAAGGGTTTCACTGATGCACTCATGAATGAGAAAAGGGTCTGTTTTTGAATTTTCAAATGTGAGTTGGCTGTTTTGGCACCTGCAATTTCCCTCCATGTGCACGTGCACAGACTTTTCTTTAAATCTTGTGTTGAAAAACCAGACACAACTACCGGGTAGTCACCCCTAAAACTGTTCAAAACTGGATCCATATCCCATCACTTCATGGTACTATACATTGGAGCTGCAACATGATGCACTATTACAGTGCACAACCCTAGTCCTGAGGCAAGGGAGGAAAACAAGGAATCTTTTCTTCCTAATTTTCCAGTGGATCAATTCCAATTGCTGTGCTTTATAATTATCCTGAACAAAGATAAAACGAGAGCATTTAATAAATTCATGGGTTTTACCTGTCATAGGTCAACAATTAAAGGCAGCGCAGACAATTACTTTTCATTCATAAAGAAAATAACAGAAACACGAGTAAAACTGCCTGCCCTGTCACACCTCAGAATAACTTCAAGTTCAGTATCACAAGGCTAGTAACTATCCTTTATCCCACTGTATATACAAACAAAATCGGTGAAACTTCTGCATCAAAGAAGCAAACAACTCCGCATGAAGAATTTTAGACGAAAATTCGCAATGTGGTCAGAAATGCTGACAATTTGTAATAAAAACAGAAAATACCACAAATACATGGCAGGTCTGAAACAGGAACATGGGAACAGGAAAAGACCATTCAGCCCCTCGAGCCTGTTCCGCCATTAAATGAGATCATGGCTGCTCCATTTACCTGCCTTGGTTCCATTTCTCAACACCCTTGGCAAGCAAAAATCTATCAATCTCAGATTTAAAATTATTAATTGAGCTAACGGCTGTTGATTTTTGTGGGAGAGACTGTCACACTTCTGAAAATTATCTTGAAAGAGGATAGACAGATTGATGTAACAGGTGGAGACCCAGGCCGGGATTTTCCTCTTTGGCACGTTTGCTGGCGGAAGTACGGCAGGGCATGATTCCACCCAGCTTCGTGGCCTGCCACTGGCCAAGGCCAATTTTTCGGGCTCAGTTTAATTTACCTACTTCAGCGGGCTCCCAATGGCAGTGCAGCCTGTAACTGAGAGCTTGCCACAGAGCGAGGGGGGGGGGCGGGGGGGGAACGACTTGCCTGGTGCATGTATCCAACATCTGTTAAAGTTTAAAAGGCCAAGCAACATCACTACCATCTTCCAACTGCCTGCCTCCACAGTGAAGCAAAATTGCAACATTTGCCTCAATCCTCCATCTCTCAATTGAAATGTCTGCTACGGCCAAAAGCACTTTCTTCAGTCTCTCCGTCACCGAATAATGCAGTCCGTCTGGTGCACACAGGATCGTGCAGCTTCCAGTGTCACTCCATTGTTATCATCTCATTTAACTGTGCCAGCCCGTAATGATGCGGGTGCTTCCAATAGAAGTGATGCCAGGAATCTGGACCACACTCAGAAAAATGCAGGGATCTGGCAAACAGTTGCCAGCCCAATTTTCCACCCTCTTCCGTCCCAGTACTGCTGGAATACCAGTGGCAACAGAGGGGCAAATTCCGCCGCCTTCGTCTGAACTCGGTTCTGATGCTGATGGACTGGCTATCATCTGTTATCATTACACCATTTAGTATGGTTGGATGGACCAGAGGGTCTTTACCTGACCGCCATTTTCGTATGTTTGTATCTATCAATTACTGAAAACAGGATTGAATTTCAGGGTTCAGAGGGCAACTATAAACCTTGTAAACTTCTCGTTCCTTGTTTACAACAGCACTTGAATCTCTCAGCTGGATTGCTGCTGTGTCACCACTCCCAGGAATACATGACTGCATTTGTAACTAATTCCCAGACATCCCTTATTTCACACTAAAAGCACTGGCGTGCACAACCTCCACACAATGCATCTTGGATCTGCCCCCCACCTCCCGAATCACACCAAGTTACTAAACAATACAGGACTTACAAACACCAATTCAGAAGCTGGGAGGTTCACAGGATCCAATAAACTAACCAGCAAACTAACATCTTAGAAACTTCCAAATGCAGGGATGCACCAATTATATTAAAAAATCAATTCAGCTAAGTTAATTTCACCATAACAGCAAAATAACAGGAAAAAAAATCAGAAACTTGCAACTGTATCTCCCTTCCCCCACAGAACACATACTCAGCTTACGCACAGTGACTCCTGAACCAGTTTATCATTCAATAAACACGAAGAACAGAAAGTATTAGTCTACCTGTGCCAATGCATGGGCCATCAGACCCCTCCCTTCATGCTCCCACCTCTCTTCCAGTTGAATTCCAAGTGGGAATGCCGACACTCGGCTCCAGTACAACTGCTTGCACATGAGTATGCAGAAGAAAATGTACACACAAACAGCACAAGGACAGAGATTTGCAAGGTCTAACACGGTTATACTGTGTTTTATCTCAAAAAAAAGCTTTTCCCTTCAGCCAGGTGCAAAGAGGGGGAAAAAAACAGAGAAAGACTCGCTCGCACTCTCAGCTATCTACAAATGAAATGTGGTTTAACTCTGGCCACTGAAGTGTTGCAGCAGCTGCGACACTACAGTCACGTGATCAGTGCACAGCATCTGATTTCAAAGAAGCAAACACACCAGGCACACAGAACAATACTGGCAGTTTGCCTTAATCCTTTGAGGACCCAAGGAATTTGTTTATTCCAGTTTTCTGCACAGCATACAATTGCCTGCAAATAACAGGAGCAGGCTACGCATCACAAAACATACAAGGACAAAATGTTTGTAAAGTTGGGTCAAACTTCAGCACACTTCCCTTCTACATTTCTTCTCCCATCTTTGGTGAACCCTTCCAAAATTCAAGTTGCTAGCAGGAGAGTTGCATCTTTACATGCAACTAACAGGGCTACTCCCTCATCAACTCCACCCCAAGCTATATTTAGAAAACGTGCTTGTGTGATGCACAAAAGGGATTCCCTCGCTGAGACGACTCAAGCAAAATTGGCAAAATGTGACATTCTGAGGGAATTCCAAGTGCAAATGTGAATATTAATCAGTAAACTTGATTCAGATTTGTGCCTCATCAGCTGCCGAATACCAGCACTGTTTGCCATTGTTTCTGGGTTCACTCTGATGTGTATTTATCACACAATTCCTTTCTGCAACAGCCAATGAATGGTATCTCACAACTGCAAGGTGGACAAGCCACAGTCAAATGGCCAACATTTTGGTAAAACCACACCTCTCTGTGGTCCGGTGTTAAAGCCAGACTTGCCCCACCCATATCATGCAAGTCAAACAAAGATGAGAATCTCTGAAGTTCAGAACATGGCATGAATAAACATGTGCAAAGCTGACACTTCACCCAAATGTTTCACTCCAATTGCAGCAGCAAAAGGGCAGGTTAACCATGAGAAACTATCTTCGACAGCAAAAACAAAACTTGATTGATTTGAAGGCACCTGCCAAGTTCCTGTTTGGCTCTAGTTGTCCACCACAGCAACTATACCGGGGTTACGTGGTGTTTAAGAGCTCTTGTACCATATCCAAATGACACACTTTAACAATGACCTCAGAAGAGCACTTTCCAAAGTGCCAGAGCAATACTTGCATTTCATGCACCATGTGTCTTCATCATCTCTTTCAGCATGATTGCCTGCTTCATTGGTGTGCAAGATGATGATGATGATGTATGTGTGTATGGTCACAGTTCATTTCACAATTCAGTCTTTAGACCATTGTCAGGTGACCCTGATCCAACCATTTAAAAAAAAAGTTCAGCTCACATGCTGTTGACCGAATCCC
The DNA here is from genome assembly GCF_035084215.1 of Heptranchias perlo. NCBI lineage: Eukaryota > Metazoa > Chordata > Chondrichthyes > Hexanchiformes > Hexanchidae > Heptranchias > Heptranchias perlo. Next base: position 46,865,725 of record NC_090344.1, read on the forward strand.
AGCTTCAGTTAGGATCCGTGGGCGATTGACTTTTATTGAGGTGAATTACCGACATTGGCTCCCGGACCACCAACCCCTCAAATTTAAAATTCTCATCCTTTTGTTCAATTCCCTCCATGGCCTCGCCCCACCCCCCACCCCTATCTCTGTAACCTCCTTCAGCCCAACAAACCCTCTGAGTTCTCCGCGTTCCTCCAATTCTGGTCTCTTATATATCCCCGACTTCCTTTGCCCCGCCATTGGCGGCCACGCCTTCAGCTGTCTTGGCCCCAAGCTCGAGAATTATCTCTGCCTTTCCACCTCTCTCTCCTCCTTTAAGGCACTCTTTAAAACTTATCTCTTTGACCAAGCTTTTGATCATCTGTCCTAATGTCTCCTTCTTTGGCTCGGTGTCAATTATTTTGTCTGATTACACTTCTGTGAAGCACCTTGGGACGTTTTACCAAGTCAAAGGCGCTATATAAATGCAGGTTGTTTTGCTGTTGTTTAATGTTCATTTGATGAAACATCAATGGACTCCAGTTAATAGCTAAAACAGTCATGTACCCAAGTATGTTCGAATTTTTTGTTTAGAGTGAACAAAATTAAGCTCTGTTCCCTTTGTCAGGCCGTTAAATGGGAAGATTTTACAGGTGGATTGATTTTACCTCACCTTTAATGTTGCTTTTAGAGTCCCATGCAGAAGATTGACCAGAGCAGTTCAGTTCCGACGTGGCAGAAACAGCTTGGTTAATTCTGAAGTAACAGTGTGGCACCAGGCAGTCTGCTGGCTGTCTCCCACAGAAGACAGAAGATGGAAGATGGGATAAGGGAGCAAAGGCTAAGCAGAAGACAAGACTGAGAGCAAGACCCAAAAAAGGGGCTGAACCCAATCTGGAAGTGCTTGCTGCAGTAACTGCAAGGTTCAGGTGTAAAAGTCTTTGGATCTCCTGGCACTATCAACCCCAACTTTGCACAGCGTAAATACCAACCACTGAATGTCAGGGCATTCTCTGCCCTTTGCCGATTTGACTTATTTGCTTCTAACTTTGCACATGTGCCTTACCTTCTAGCACAAGCAGTTGACTGTCCACAGTTGCTGTTTGTATTCGACAATCAATAAGACCTCCACAGTTCACTCAAAAAAGGGACTGGTTCGTCTTGTTGACTTGAACACTTCGACACAATTAGGTTGGTATGGTGACTGAACAGCAGGATAAGACAAACTAGGTGCAGCCCAGAACAGCACAGGTTCAATCAGGTACTCCAGGAAAGATCTGCATATTAAACAGTGAAATATGCTTCTGGAATCCTCGGGTTCTTGGACTTGGTTTTCCCACAACCAGCTGATTAACAAAAAAGATAGAATTTCTCACTTCAGCACTGCTCACTCAGTCTGTGACACCATGGGGACCATCAAGCAAGCGTCTGTGGTTTCGAAAATGTATTCTGTGTGATCTGCTCCTTGCTCTCGACTAACCATCTTCTATCCTTATGTTTGAATGAGATCTCAATTTGCTCTCAACACCCAACCCCAAATTGACCGCAATCGGGTTAGTATCACCAGTACAAAGGTACCTTGCACTCTCAGCTGTATCGCCTTTTAAGGGAGAAAGTAAACTCAACTGTTGTCTTTTTAAAAAATTTCCTCTGTGATTTTATATTAACAGACCTCAAAAGTAAAAACAACATCAAAACAACTGGCTTCAAATCTGCTCACTGGGTAATGTCAGTTGTTTTCTGTTGACCGGCATGACTGAACCGAATCGGATGTCGTGTACACTTTCACACCTTTGCTGCACAGGCCGATGCAGAGATCACCAAACAAAGTATTACTTACGCAGCATATTCTCAGATTCTGGACATACACTTTCACATTTCAGATCAAACTGTATTTGTCATTTCTTGTTTTCCACGAGAAAAATACATTTCAGCTACCAATTACATTTTGCTGGAGCCGGGCCAATTGGACTTTTAAACTCAAAATCACCATTGTTTGCAGCTTTGGAAACTCTTTGGTCGTAATGTGGCCTGAAAAAGCAGTGAATTGGCAAAATGATTCTTTTGTGCTGCACACAGTTTGCACCCACAATTCCTCCCCAGATATATTTGTGGGTCTCACTGGGAGGTTTTGAGTCAAGTCCTTCATACTTAACCATTCCATTGTGGATAATATTCTTGATACATCTGATGCCAACCTTTTCATCTGCTTTTGCAAATGCCTCGTACTATTTTGCTTTCCAGTGCAGAACAGCAAAGAATGAAAATTCTGCATGCAAGTAATTTCACTCTAATCAGCTCAGCACATCTCCATTTCCTGCAAGTCTTAAAATATCTGCCTTTTCTGTAAGACATAAAAATAAATCTCTGGTCCTGAAGTCAATATCTGTAATGTTCGCAGTTTGCTCGCCAATATTCACCGACATAATGCGACACTGCATCTCACCTCCAGTGCAAGTTCTTGAACGTGTTGAAATAGGTCGAAGTCTTTCTCCGTCACAATGTCTTTGCTCAGCGATTGGACCTCCTCATTTTCATGTTTGCTGCCCCATGAGTCCTGATTGTCTGCAAATTTTGAAAAACAGAATATTAATGAAGGGACTTTCCTTAAAGAAAACCTTCTGCAATAATTCATAGCTTATGGAGAGCCAGATTGAGGAACTGGCAACCCTCAACCTGTTAATATAGCTGCTGAAAGTTAATGGGGCAATACAGTGACATTTATGCCCTCAAATTTAAAACATTTTAACCAACCGAGGGGACAAATATCAGTAAAATCAACATCTGCCATGGTTGGCTATTATTCTGGATTCAGATGATGTTTTGTAATTTTTGCTGCTGCAGCTGGAGCTTTGTGTATCCTTTCCCATTGGAACAGCGGGCTCCAAACTCCAAACTAAAAGTTTCAGAGTTCAAGTGCTGAAGGTCCGGTGAAACTCACCTGCCTCAGATGTCTCTGCCCCATTTCCCAACCAACAGGGTGAGGTGAAGCATTCTCAAAAACTCTGCCAGTGCTCTGCCTCTTGAACAGGCTTCTTGGAGGGAAACAGCAGAACAAGGGTTGATGTGCCCTCCCATTTCCTTTTTTCTTTCACTGGGGAGGCACCTCAACTCTGTTCGGAGCATCCTCCATACTGCATGGCCACGATCAGGAGCTCACCACTGGCACTGGGATAGCAAAGTATATTAACAAACTGAAATGACACAAGCAGCCTATATCACAGGAAAAAAATAGAACGACCAAATACAGTCAATGTAAAGTAGGAAAAAGAAATAAGATGTAAACAAACAGGGCAGCAAATATTAAATGCAACAAGAGGCACAGCATAATGCAATAGCAGCTTCAATTAAATAGTCTTATGAGCATAAAATAACTGAGGACAAGAGTTACAATGAAGCACTCATTTGGCCGTGAGGATCCCAGTTCTTTTGCTCAGCTCAGTACTTTTTCCTTTATAATGAGCATTGCTTTGTAATCATTCCTTCACTCAACCAAAGCAAAATACCAAAACTTCCCAAAATGCTCATTTCAGCAAGCCAGCTCTGCAGCATCGCACACTGGTGTGGCAACATGCTGCACAACAAAGTGGTGAGTGCTCAATTTTCAAAAAGGAGGCTCAGTGACCCCCCCCTCGCAGAGAAGGGGATTTTTAAATTCAGGGAACCAATTTTTATGACAAGCACAAGAGCTGCACAGGCAAAGGGACGAGTGACAGTCATCATAATGCCCTTGGAACGATGTAGATATGAAAAGTGGGGGGCTGCGAAGAGAGATTATAATTACTTTTTAAAAAAATTATTTTTAACAAAAAGTTGCCATTTCCAGTCCAAGGGAAAGCAGTGACCTGATCAGTAACCAAGAAGTTTAGATGTGCACTTGTCTCTCACACACAATTAAAAAGAGGTTTTCAGAGCAGTCAGTTTTATTCGAAGTCTACAAATCCTTGTGAGCTGAAATGCTTTAAATAAAAAAAGCAGAGGCTACTGTACGCAATCCTGTGGGATACGGAAAATACCCTGCAAGAGACCTGACCTCATCAATCTGCAAGTGGCGAGATTAAGTCAGTCAACTCCACCTTGGGGAATATTTTCCAGCTTAAATGGACATTCCGCGCATGCCATGAAAGAAATGCCCAACAGCAGTGACGCTGGAGTAGTTCCCTTGAAATGTTTTTATGTCTCTGGGCAATTTGGAGGTGGGTTGATGTGGTCAGACACGGTGTAAAGCTCTTGTGTGCTGTAACCTCACCCCCTTCCCAAGGTGCCCATATCCCAGCCAATTTAAAGAGTGCAATGATTAAAAGAAACACTTTTGCAAGTCTGAAATCATGACAGGAAACATGGGAAATACACAGCAGGCCCGTCAATATTTGACAAAGAAAAGTTGAGCTGAATGGTGTCCACCAAGAGGTTAATCTGCCTTTTCTCTTTCAGATTCTGATGGACTTGCTGTGTGTTTCCTGTTTTTATTTTGATGGCTGAAATGACAATGTGCTGAGCTACTTTCATGGCATGAGCCCACTCCTTCCCCTTCCAAAAGACAACAGCGACTGAAGCACCCCCACAAAGCGCAATGAAAAGCCAGTTTCTAGTGCTAGCGATGTACGACGGCATGGCATTTACTTCTTACCCTTGTCCTCGGCACTCTCACTCCTTTCTAATTCCACGTTTCCCTTCCCGTGCCAAAGGATCTCCTTTCCGTGTCTCATTTTACACCGGTTGCCCCTTATTGCTTTCTCTCTCACAGAAAACGGCAGGAAATAATGAGAGTGCAGTTTAGCCACCGTTTCTGCGGATGTACTCAGTCGTAGGCATGGTGAGATTTGTAAAGTGCAACTGTTTTTCATGCTACTGCCCCAAAGGCTTGGGAGAACAGATTTATCAATGGAAGTAGGACAAGGTTCACAAGGTGTAAGGCAAGGAGGAGTTAACTCAGAGTCTGCTTCGTCAGAGAGATTGGGAGTATAAAGAGGGGAAGGAGAGTCAATTGGTTCCTTTCTTAACCTGGGCATTCTGGACACATTTAACTGGCCAGTGAATGACAGCTTACTGAAGTTATCAAGCGGGCTAGTACAGGGAGGTGGTATGAGGCTACTTAAGTGGCACCTTGGTGCTGGTAAAGAAACCTCAGGTGATACTGGGCATGCAGGGATTAATGAGGTCAGTGCAGTACCTGTGGGCCATGTGCCGCTGTCAGAAGTGCTTGATTTTCGTGGCACCTTTTTCTTGAGCCTGTATTGCTCAGCTAAGTCCAGGAGTTCACCCCGTGGCTTGCGGCCATCGGGCGAAGGGGTGAAGAATTTGCTAAGGCCATCAATGAGCCCTTTGGTTTTCTTGTTCATTTTCAGACTGGAAGATTTGGTGGTTCGCGAGTTCAAAGCGTTCAGTCCATCCAACCGTCCCGACTTCGACGAAGTGATTGCGGAGATTTTGCGTTTGCGACCTCGGCCGGGACACTGTCTCTCTTTGTCGAATGGCTGAGAACCTTTTGATCTGTGGAAGGAGAAGAGAGGATCAGCTGCATCCTTGCTCAGTTATTCAAAGAGCACCTCCACTAACAGAATCATACACTTACTTTCAAAATGCAGCTCGCACTGTCATAAAACCACACAAAGTTCGAAACAAGCAGTACACTAGAGTGTTCTGCAATCAATTTATAATTCATGAACACTTACACAAAAATAAAAGGTGCAGTACACCACCTTCTGGATAACAAGCTTCATTTTTTTTTGTTGAGTATCATAAGAGTCACAATATACATATCAATGTGTAAAAGTATATTCAAATAGATATGACGACCCTCATGATACAATTGAGAAGCTGGATAATACTTTTCTCAATACCTTCAGTGAGTAAAGTACTATCCAGCTTCACATTCAGAGGGATGAATGAACTTCCTTTAGTGCTGGGAAACATTCATGACATTACACATCGCCTCGCATTCCTTTTTGGGCAATCCGAGAGTTCACGAGAATAGCTGGTCTGAGGAGTGGAAAATGGTACTCTGGTGCTGTGGGGCAAGTCTTCTGAGGTTGGGGTTGAGGTGTGCTGATGCAGTGGAAGTTTAAATATGCATCTAACTTGTGCCGAACCTGTCCTTCAAGTGCTTGACGATGACAGAAGATGCAAACGGTTTTTGAGGGGTTGGGTAAGGGGAGAAAAGTCCTGTGATATCCGTCGCATTGATTGGCACACAATCCGTATTTTCGGAGGAGCTTATTTGGAAACAGATATTATAAGCTGAGATCATGGGGCAAGGTGCAGGACTGAATGGTCTCATTTCATTCACATATTTGAAGTAAATGCTCCATTGGGAAAAGTGGAACACACCTCAACAAATCGGAACTCCAAGCGATTGGAACACATTCCATGATGAGAGCTTTGAGAGTCAGCATTGATTCTTCCCTTCACTGAAGAACCATCTTTCCAAGCAGTTTGTGTGCCTGAATTTTTCATTCAGACTCGCACCCTTGCAGTAGCATGCAGAAGCAAAACTCCTATCGAAATCCAGCAAGACCATCACGTCGCCTCGACCCACAACAAGGGTGGGTTTCATGAGCTGGCCACTGAATAACAAAGGGAAACCAAGCCTGTTGCTCACCGAATTAAACACAAAGCTGCTTGTGGTCCAGCAACTTCCACACAGGAGACTGAGTCGTGCCTGAGAAAATTATAAGATGCAGGGAGGAACACAGCAACAGGAGTAGGCCATTCAGCCCCTCGAGACCGCTCCGCCATTTGATAAGATCATGGCTGATCTGTGATCTAACTCCATATACCTGCCTTTGGCCCATATCCCTCAATACCTTCGGTTGCCAAAAAGCTATCTATCTCACATTTAAAATTAGCAATTGAGCTGGCATCAATTGCCATTTGCGGAAGAGAGTTCCAAACTTCTACCACCCTTTGTGTGTCGAAAATTGTTTTCTAATCTCACTCCTGAAAGGTCTGGCTCTAATTTTTAGACTGTGCCCCCTAGTCCGAGAATCCCCAACCAGCGGAAATTGTTTCTCTCTATCCACCCTATCTGTTCCCCTTAATATCTTATAAACTTCGATCAGATCACCCCTTAACCTTCGAAACTCCAGAGAATACAACCCCAATTTGTGTAATCTCTCCTCGTAACTTAACCCTTGAAGTCCGGGTATCATTCTAGTAAACCTACGCTGCATTCCCTCCAAGGCCAACATGTCCTTCCGAAGGTGCGGTGCCCAGAACTGCTCACAGTACCCCAGGTGCTGTCTAACCAGGGTTTTGTATAGCTGCAGCATAACTTCTATCCCCTTGTACGCTAGTCCTCTGGATAGAAAAGGCCAGCATTCCATTAGCCTTATTATTTTCTGCACCTGTTCATGACACTTCAATGATCGATGTACCTGAACCCGAGTCCCTTTGGACATCCACTGTTTTTAACTTTTTACCATTTAGAAAGTACCCTGTTCTATCCTTTTTTGGTCCAAAGTGGATGACCTCACATTTGTCTACATTGAATTCCATTTGCCACAGTTTTGCCCATTCACCTAATCTATCAATATTGCTTTGTAATTTTATGTTTTCATCTACACTGCTCACAATGCCACCAATCTTTGTGTCATCGGCAAACTTAGATATGAGACTTTTATGCCTTCATCTAAGTCGTTAATAAATATTGTGAATAACTGAGGCCCCAAGACAGATCCCTGCGGGACTCCATGAGTCACACCCTGCCAATGTGAGTACCCACCCGTTATCCCCACTCTCTGTCGCCTTTCACTCAGCCAACTTCCTAACCAAGTCCGTACTTTTCCCTCGATTCCATGGGCTTCTATCTTAGCGAACAGTCTCTTAGGTGGGACTTTATCAAATGCCTTCTGGAAGTCCATATAAATAACATCCATTGACATTTCCCTGTCCACTACTTTAGTCACCTCTTCAAAAAATTCAATCAGGTTTGTCAGGCACGACCTACCTTTCACAAATCCATGCTGGCTCTCTCTGATTAACTGAAAATTCTCGAGGTGTTCAGTCACCCTATCCTTAATTATAGACGCCAGCATTTTCCCCACAACAGATGTTAGGCTAGCTGGTCTATAATTCCCTGGTTTACCTCTCTCTCCTTTGGGAGGGGGTGAAGTTATGCAGGTTTTCATGGAAAGAAGAAGAAAAAAGGGAAGCTTGGGACCGAGTAGCATTCACAATAAATATAGCTTGTTGAAGGCGCTCTGGAGCTGACTTGGAGAAGAGGTTTGGAGGTTCAGCAAACATATGTAACAAATTGTGGAGTCATTATGAGAGGGATAGTGTACAAGATTGAGCAGATCTCTGAAAGGGGATTGGTGGCTTGCAGGTTGTCTGAGACTGGAACTGGATAAAAACAAAACTAGGACAAAAATAGAAGACCCTGAAATGTTGATTTAAGTCAATATATATGTTCAGCACTTGCAGATTCAGGGTCTATCCACATTGTTGAGGAGAAATTGCTGGTTATAAATAGACACTGCTGCAATGTTTAATATAGCACTATGTTTCTGTAAAACCCACACTTCCTGTTCAATTTGCTTCAACTTCAGCAAAATGATTTGGAGCTCTGAGCAAACTCCAAAAAGCAAATTCTGATATAAATAGCTCCAAGTCATCGTCCCCCCACTAAAAATGCAAATGACTACACTGGACGATACCATTCTAGATCTATACAAGAAACTACAGGGCTAGAATTGGTTTGTCTCCGTATTGTTGAACCTTAAGGGCCAACCTGTGTGTATGTGATACAACACTGCAGGCAGAATTGGTTTTTCACAGGATTTTTAACACTTGGCAGCTACTACTAATAACATTTTGACTTCATACTCCAGGTACAAATGCAGAAAGGTGTATGCGAGCTATTTTTCGTGTCAGGTTTTCGCCGTGGCTCAGTTGGTTGCACTCGCTCCTCTGAGTCAGAAGATTGTGGGTTCACAGATGACTGGAGAATTGCAAACGTTACACCCTTGTTCAACAAAGGGTGTGAGGATAAACCCAGCAACAACAGGCCAGTCAGTTTAACCTCAGTGATGCGGAAACTTTTAGAAACATTAATCCGGGACAAAATTAACAGTCACTTGAACGAGTATGGATTGATTAGGCAAAGTTAGCACGGATTTGTTAAAGGCAAATCGTGTTTAACTCACCGGATAGAGTTTTTTGATGAGGTAACAGAGAGGGTAGATGAGGGCAATGCAGCTGATGTGCTGTATATGAACTTTCAAAGGGAGTTTGATCAAGTGGTGCATGGTAGGCTTATCATCAAGATTGCAGCCCATGGAATAAAGGGGGCAGTGGCAACGTGGATACAGAATTGGCTCAGGGACAGGAAACAGAGAGTAATGGTCAACGTTTCTTCTTCGGACGGGAGGAAGGTGTACAGTGGTGTTCCCCAGGGGTCAGTGATGGGACCACTGCTTTTATTGGTATATATTAATGACTTGGACTTGGGTGTACAGGGCACAATTTCAAAATTTGCAGATGACACAAAACTTGGAAGGGTAGTAAACAGTGAGGAGGATAGTGATAGACTTCAAGAGGACATGGACAGGCTGGTGGCATGGGCAAACACGGAGCAGATGAAATTTAATGCACAAAAATGCAAGGTGATACATTTCAGTCGGAAGAACGAAGAGAGGCAAGATAAACTAGAGGGCACAACTCTAAAAGGGGTACAGGAACAGAGAGATCTGGGGATATATGTGCACAAATCGTTGAAGGTGGCACGGCAGGTTGAGAAAGCGGTTAAAAAAGCATATACGATCCTGGGCTTTATAAATAGAGGCATAGAGTGCAAAAGTATGGAAGTCATGATGAACCTTTATAAAACACTGTTTTGACTACAACTGGAATATTGTGTCCCATTCTGGGCATCGCACTTCAGGAAAGATGTGAAGGCCTTAAAGAGGGTGCAGAAGAGATTTATTAGAATGATTCCAGGGATGAGGGACTTTAGTTACGTGGATAGACTGGAAAAACTGGGGTTGTTCTCCTTAGAGAAGGTTGAGGGGAGATTTGATAGAGGTATTCAAAATCATGAAGGGTCTGGAGAGAATGGATGGAAAGAAGCTGTTCCCATTGGCAGAAGGGTCAAGAACCAGAGGACATAGATTTAAGGTGACTGGCAAAAGAACCAAAGGTAACATGAGGAAAAACTTTTTTAATACAGCGAGAGGTTAGGATCTGGAATGCACTGCCCGAGAGGCTGGTGGAGGCAGATTCAATCATGGCATTCAAAAGGGAACTGGATAAGTACTTGAAAGGAAAAAATTTGCAAGGCTATGAGGAACGGATGGGTGGGTGGGACGAGCTGGATTGCTCTTGCATCGAGGCGGCGCGGAATCGATGGGCCGAATGGCCTCCTTCTGTGCTGTAACCTTTCCATGATTCTAAGTGCCACTCCAGAGATTATATGCTTGCCATAAACTACTATGCGAGCTCTATCACACATCTGAATGAAGCCTAATCGATAAAAAAAAACACTTTTTGGTGTAATCTGTTACCATGTCCTTCCACCTATTCTTATCTGAAGCCTTTCTGTGCCATACAGGATAGACTAAGACCTGCCAATGCTTACCCTTAGCTGGCTGCTGGGGTGTAGATGAGAGTGGGCGAGGGTGACTCTCTATGAAAATCCCCCCTGCCTCCCTCAGAAAGCACCAAGCCCTCAACTCACCAGCTGTCAGCACCCAACAGCACAATTGATGTTGAGAACTCAGTGTGTGGGGAATCGCGGTTGCAAGTGAATCTCCCATCACTGTGTGATGCAGCACATGAGGGCACCGATAATCTACATCACCATGCAGCCCCTCTGATAATGATTTTCCTTCCTACTTCTAATTTTCTCCCTTAATCCTCCTGTCCAAAAAGCAATGATTCATAGTGGGGTTTAAATATGCTTTCAAACCACTTCTGTCCCAACTGCACATCTAGTTTTTAAAAAGTTCTTGTGTACTATGGTATAATTATCTTATGTTATCTTTGGAATGCGACAGTACTGAGACACTCAACTAAGCCAAATTCAATTCACATTTGAAAACAGTGGGTAAATGTCACATGATGAAATGTCAAGTGATCAAACCTGCATGAATATGTCCAACCAGAGTTGGCAACCCCAGTTCGAAAGAGCCATCAATTCCACCTTGTAACTGGTCATGATTCGCCCTCCAATTTTCCCTTCCTGCCACTGTGATGAAGTGCCTGGCATCTTCAGGCCTTCGCTGTCATTGCTCCTTGGTAAACCAATGTACTATATATCACAGAGGTCAGCGAGCAATACATTCTCAAACAACAATTCATTTTGTGAAATACTCACACTGTCTTTTTCTTTAATCTGTTTTTCGAGTGTCCTATTGACGTTGCGTAGCGCCGTTTAATCTGTACTGCTTTCTTGTGTAACAGTTTTCTTCCCTTTTTCCGTGGCCGACAAATCTGACACACCCACATGCCTGCGATGGAAACACAGAGAGATGAAGATTCAACCTGTCAGAAGCCACCGTTGTCGTATCCACGGACATTTGCGTTTACAACAAACAACAAAACACAAAAAAAGAGAGCAGCTTGTAATCTTCCAGAGAAATGTGCCATGAATATGTGCATGCTAAAATCATGATAAAGGAAGGTAAGAAACATTTCTCCTTCCCCTTTGCTTCGGTAATGGGAGAATTGCCCCAGTTACAAAAGGGATCCATGACCCAAGTTCAGCCTCTTGTGAAATGCACAGTCTGTGCATCAGATGTCACTTTCGCTGCAGCTCGGACAAGAGGATATTTATCCTGAACAAGTGCTTGCTTTCCAGGATTTGTTCCAGGAACAGCTGCACTTTTCCAGATTATGCACGCCACTGAATTAACCAAGTGTTGATCACTGGTGCTCCCATCAGTCTGATGTCAATATGAAACTGTGGATGTGCTCGTATACATTCAGTAGTGCACCAGGGGATGCATGATATCTTCCTTTCAGCTTCTGACTGGCCATCTGATTGAGGATGGCAAGTAGAATTAGTCTTCTGTGGAGATGGATCTGAGCATCTGCACGACACCACTATTCTTTGATGAGTTACTTGTCCATTTTCACTCACTGACAATGTTAAGTCCAATTAATAATCAACACCAGACATTTTCTAACCTCAGAGGATTTATCAGAACAGCTGCTAAATAATGGGAGAATAATGGACAGCAGAGAGTGATCATCAGGCAGTTGTTGAATTGATGGCTTCAAGTCATGTCATAAACAAGTTGATTTGACTCATTACCTGAAGCCTCAAATTAAATTACTGCAATCATTCAGTTTCTTTCAATCATTCAATATATCTTAGAAATTTTATGGTTTTAATCTGCTTCATAGTAACAGTAACATAGTAAGAGTTTCATACAAGAAAAGAGCTCTGGTCCACAATATTCCCTTGGTATATTTCTAATAACCCTGAATACCATATGTTGACAAGAACTGATCTAGTTCCTTCTTGAAACCCATTAAGATTTCTCGAGCCACCACCAGTGCCGCTAATCTGTTCCACATACTTACCCACCCTTTTAGTAAAAAAAAGTTCCTCCTGCATTTCCTGTTCTCTTTTGTTGGGGTCATTTTTGCAAAATTAAGGACAAGTGCTTAAATTCTGCACACAGCAGAAAAGCTCACTTGGATCCAACTTGCCCAAACCTTTCTGACACTCATTTTGTTTTTGTGGCAGCTCTCAGTCATCAATGTGCTCTATATTACTGATGTTTGATGAAGTCTACAACTGTGACACTACTGATGCAACTTTATAATGGAGATATGGGGGGCAATTCAAACTGAACTCATCTGTTAATAGAGACCAATATTGGGCAGGGTGCGAAACCTTCGTTCCACCCAAATCTGTGGGTTTCCCACCCAGTGAGTTGTTAAAATTGCCCCCATAATTCCTCCAGGAAATTCAAGAGCCATATTGCATTTCTCTTTCTTAAATGTCACATGGGAAGCAATATTTACAGACATGACATACCAACCAAAAGAAACCTCAGAAGAAGAGAAAAGGAGCACAACCAAATGTGCAATGCACCCAAGAAGATGGGTACAACAGAAGGAGCAAGCCATGTTGCCAAATTAAATGCTAACAATTTAACAGCATTTTAAATCTGATGGAGATGTCCCAAAACATGTAATCCTTTTCTCTTGTAACCGAAGCCAAGGGTTGCACTCTGCTCCAGTTCAATGCTGTGTCGAGTTTGTTTAAGAAATACTTTTAAGATTTATGTGGGTGTTGCATTTTACAGGAAGCTGGAATAACTTAGCGAGATTTGTATTTGGTACCGAGCGAGGCTGGGGGGGGAAAACAGCCACTGCAATAGTTTTGGAACACTGAACCATTTGTTAATATTCACGATTCTGAATGTATTTATGTAGAAAAAGAGCTGCAGAAAATTGCTGGGAAACCTCCCCAAGGATGAGATTGGGAATTCACAGTGTGGAGATTCTTGTCCGAGGCCCTACTGCACACAACTTATTTAATTGTATTTTATCAAAGAAAAGAATTCTTACCTTTCGGCATCCTGGTGAGAGGTGGGTCGCAGCACTCCATGTGAAACCCTCGATCACACGAGTCACAGAACAACATGTTATCCTAGGAGAAAGGAGTGGTGACAATCATTATTAATCTATCTGACTTTGCAAGTGATATTGAAGAAATAACAGATCACGAAACAGTAGCTATTCACTGCCACAGAGCCTTAAATACACCACAATGTACTTGTGGCTTCAAGATCCCTCTTCAACACGCAGCCAATGTAAAATATTTTCTCTGCAATTCATTGGACACAGCTTGTGTATAGCTTCATAAGTAGCCAAATAAAGAGGCATCCCTGTTTTGTGTTATTGGGCTGGCTCATTTAGATTTACCACAGAATTCATCGTAATGGATTGTTAGCTTGTAAACCACAAAACTTCCAGGCAGCTTCAGACAACATCCATATTACAACCTAAAAACAGTAATGTTAGCAGCTTCCAGGCAGAAATTACAAATCAGCTCAATAACTATCACAACTATGACACAAAAACGAGTTTACTCTTCAACCCTGGACTCTCGAACTCCCTTTCTCCCATCCCAAAACCTTGATACAACTCTACCTCACCTTCAAAAATCTTTTATATTGCACTTTTAACGTAGTAAAACGTCCCAAGGCACTTCACAGAAGCGTTAACAAACAAAATTTGACACCAAGCCACAAAAGAAGATATTAGGACAGGTGACAAAAAGCCTGATCTAAGAGGTACATTTTAAGGAGCGCCTTAACGGAGAAGAGAAAGGGAGAGGGGCGGAGAGGTTTAGGGAGGGAATTACAGATTTGAGGGCCTCGGCAGGTGAAGGCACAGCCGCCAATGGAGGAGCAATGAAAATCAGAATGCATAAGAGGCCAGAATTGGAGGAGCGCAGAGATCTCGGAGGGTTGCAGGGCTGGAGGAGGTTACAGAGATAAGGAGGGGGCGAGGCCATGGAGGGATTTGAAAACAAGGATATGAATTTCAAAATCGAGGCACTGCCGGACTGGAAGCCAATGCAGGTCAGCGAACACAGGGATGATGGGTGAACGGGACTTGGTGTAAGTTAGATACGGGCAGCAGAGTTTTGGATGAGCTCAAGTTTACAGAGGGTGCAAAGTAGGAGGCCGGCCTGGAGAGCACTGGAATAGTCGAGTCTAGAGGTCACAAAGGATGAGGGTTTCAGTCGCAGATGAGCTGACTCTTCAACCCTGTCTTGCCGACACCACCCAAATTCTTCCTCCAACTCCTTCTCAGCATCTGACGCTCCTCGCCCCCACCCACCAACCCTCCCCACCCAGAGTCCCTCCCACCGTGACACATTTTAGGAGGACATCAGCCAGGGCCTCACTTCTGACCAAGAGTCAACATCTTCAAGAGATGGGAGAAAAAGGTTAAGAGCTTTTACGTTAAATAAAAATTGTTGTTGAAGTAATTAATATTCTTGAAATATCCAACAGAAATTCTAGTGTACATTATGCTCCGAATTGCTTATAACCCTGTTTCACAATTCCAATATATAATTCTAAAATACTGTTCAGTGAAACACATTATTCAGCTGTGATGCTGTCACACTGGTCTCTCAGATTCAATGTCATTTCAATGCTGGCTTTAACTGTGATCATTTTGTTGAATGCACAGTATGTGCTTTGTTAAAAGAGAATGAATGGTAGATAACAAAACATTACAACTTAATCTTAAGGAGCTCCACTCTGATGTTTTATCATGTCATCCAAAACCCCCAACTGAATTTGTGACTTGTTATGCACTCCTAGATACCAAATATTCTACATCTTGTTCTATTTTTGATTCTGGTGCAGTCCCCACAAGGTAAAACCATTGCCCTTGAGAACAATGATAATTAGAGCTGGAATACAGGCACAAAGCCTCGATGCTTCACTCACTTTACCAGATTTTGAAGCTAAAAATTCACTTTCATTCCCTTGTAATACCCTGCACCTCCAACCAGCTGCCATTTCAATCACCGAAGGGTCAACACTTCGATTCAAACTGGTTTCCAAGGCTTAAAAACCTTAATATGCTATGCAGATCAACCGTCAAAATGCCAAGAAAAGGTGTTATATCGTTTATGATAATCAATATAAAACAAACTGAGTTGACAGAAAACTACCACAATAAAACATTAATATTTGGATCACCAAATAGGCTTGTGACCACAAAAAGCTACTGAGCATCCGAACTTCTTGACTAAGTGATCAATAATTCCTGACAAAGTATTAAATACATGTTGGCCTTGAGTGCACCACATAGAGGATAATCAACAGCTAAGTGCACTGTGAGACAAGGCAATTACTCAATTAAATGAGGAAAAAAGGACTGAGGAATATACTAAGAAGGCAGATGAGCTGACTCTTCAACCCTGTTGAATATAAATATACCTTCAATATACTGAGAAGGCAGATAGGTGGGATGCAGCTATGAAAAAGAGACTAGTTTATTGGACTTAATGGCCTTTTCCTGTTCTAAAAAGTTCTTGGGTAAATTGTTCTGATCACAAGCTTCCCTGATCAAAAAGCAGAAGAATGAGCTGCTGCCAGGCCGAAATTGCGTTTTTACCACGTTTATTTAGTGCATTGGTACCAATATATGATAGGAAAAATAACAATTAAGGCAATCTGTTTTAATGTTGATGTGGAGATGCCGGTGATGGACTGGGGTTGACAATTGTAAACAATTTTACAACACCAAGTTATAGTCCAGCAATTTTATTTTAAATTCACAAGCTTTCAGAGGCTTCCTCCTTCCTCAGGTGAACGATGTGAAAATGAAATCCTCGAAATGAAATCGCATTTATAATTCACAGAACAATGCTTGGTGATTACAGACAGTTTTTTCAACTGCCCGTTGCCAAGGCAATCAGTGTGCAGACAGACAGGTGTTACCTGCCAGGTCTCAGAATATACAAATCACCAAAAAAAAACAACAAACAAAAAAAAAGAGATAGAGAGGTAGAAACATAGAAAAGACAGCAACTGACCCGTTATATTAAAAACAGATAACATTTGTTCGCTGGTGGAGTAACGTGTCGCGTGACATGAACCCAAGATCCCGGTTCAGGCCGTTCTCATGGGTGCGGAACTTGGCTATCAATTTCTGCTCGACGATTTTGCGTTGTCGTGTGTCTCGAAGGCCGCCTTGGAGTACGCTTACCCGAAGGTCGGTGGATGAATGTCCATGACTGCTGAAGTGTTCCCCGACTGGGAGGGAACCCTCCTGTTTGGCGATTGTTGCGCGGTGTCCGTTCATCCGTTGTCGCAGCGTCTGCATGGTCTCGCCAATGTACCATGCTCTGGGGCATCCTTTCCTGCAACGTATGAGGTAGACAACGTTGGCCGAGTCACAGGAGTATGAACCATGCACCTGGTGGGTGGTGTCCTCTCGTGTGATGGTGGTATCTGTGTCGATGATCTGGCATGTCTTGCAGAGGTTACCGTGGCAGGGTTGTGTGGCGTCGTGGACGCTGTTCTCTTGAAAGCTAGGTAATTTGCTGCGAACGATGGTCTGTTTGAGGTTGGGTGGCTGTTTAAAGGCGAGTAGTGGAGGTGTGGGGATGGCCATAGTGAGGTGTTTGTCCTCATTGATGACATGTTGAAGGCTGCGGAGAACATGGCGTAGTTTCTCCGCTCCGGGGAAGTACTGGACGACAAAGGGTACTCTGTTGGTTGCGTCCCGTGTTAGTCTCCTGAGGAGGTCTATGCGACTTTTTGCTGTGGCCCGTCGGAACTGTCGATCGATGAGTCGAGCGTCATATCCCGTTCTTACGAGGGCGTCTTTCAGCGTCTGTAGGTGTCCATCGCGTTCCTCCTCGTCTGAGCAGACCCTGTGTATTCGCAGGGCCTGTCCATGGGGGATGGCCTCTTCGCTTCTTTCAAGAGAACAGCGTCCACGACACCACACAACCCTGCCACGGTAACCTCTGCAAGACATGCCAGATCATCGACACAGATACCACCATCACACGAGAGGACACCACCCACCAGGTGCATGGTTCATACTCCTGTGACTCGGCCAACGTTGTCTACCTCATACGTTGCAGGAAAGGATGCCCCAGAGCATGGTACATTGGCGAGACCATGCAGACGCTGCGACAACGGATGAACGGACACCGCGCAACAATCGCCAAACAGGAGGGTTCCCTCCCAGTCGGGGAACACTTCAGCAGTCATGGACATTCATCCACCGACCTTCGGGTAAGCGTACTCCAAGGCGGCCTTCGAGACACACGACAACGCAAAATCGTCGAGCAGAAATTGATTGCCAAGTTCCGCACCCATGAGGACGGCCTCAACCGGGATCTTGGGTTCATGTCACGCTACACGTTACCCCACCAGCGAACAAATGTTATCTGTTTTTAATATAACGGGTCAGTTGCTGTCTTTTCTATGTTTCTACCTCTCTATCTCTTTTTTTTGTTTGTTGTTTTTTTTGGTGATTTGTATATTCTGAGACCTGGCAGGTAACACCTGTCTGTCTGCACACTGATTGCCTTGGCAACAGGCAGTTGAAAAAACTGTCTGTAATCACCAAGCATTGTTCTGTGAATTATAAATGCGATTTCATTTCGAGGATTTCATTTTCACATCGTTCACCTGAGGAAGGAGGAAGCCTCCGAAAGCTTGTGAATTTAAAATAAAATTGCTGGACTATAACTTGGTGTTGTAAAATTGTTTACAATTGTTTTAATGTTGTTTTAATAGGTGTGCAAAATCATGATAAACAGCAGAAGCAACATGCTATAGACAGAGCAAAGCGATTCCACAACCAACGGATTAGATCAAAGCTCTGCAGTCCTGCCACATCCAGTCGTGAATAGTGGTGGACAATTAAACAACTAACGGGAGGAGGAGGCTCTGCAAACATCCCCATTCTCAATGATGGCGGAGTCCAGCATGTGAGTGCAAAAGACAAGCCTGAAGCGTTTGCAACCATCTTCAGCCAGAAGTGCCGAGTGGATGATCCATCTCGGCCTCCTCCCGATATCCCCACCATCACAGAAGCCAGTCTTCAGCCAATTTGATTCACTCCACGGGATATCAAGAAATGGCTGAGTGCACTGGATACAGCAAAAGCGATGGGCCCCGACAACATCCCGGCTGTAGTGCTGAAGACTTGTGCTCCAGAACTAGCTGCACCTCTAGCCAAGCTGTTCCAGTACAGCTGCAACACTGGCATCTACCCGACAACGTGGAAAATTGCCCAGTTGTGTCCTGTCCACAAAAAGCAGGACAAATCCAATCTGGCCAATTACCACCCCATCAGTCTACTCTCAATCATCAGTGACGTGATGGAAGGTGTTGTCGACAGTGCTATCAAGCGGCACTTACTCACCAATGCTCAGTTTGGGTTCCGCCAGGACCACTCGGCTCCACACCTCATTCCAGCCTTGGTCCAAACATGGACAAAAGAGCTGAATTACAGAGGTGAGGTGAGAGTGACTGCCCTTGACATCAAGGCAGCATTTGACCGAGTGTGGCACCAAGGAGCCCCAATCAAATTGAAGTCAATGGGAATCAGGGGGAAAACTCTCCAGTGACTGGAGTCATACCTAGCAAAAAAGGAACATGGGAGTGGTTGTTGGAGGCCAATCATCTCAGCCCCAGGACTTTGCTGCAGGAGTTCCTCAGGGCTGTGTCCTAGGCCCAACCATCTTCAGCTGCTTCATCAATGACCTTCCCTCCATTATAAGGTCAGAAATGGGGATGTTCGCTGATGATTGCACAGTGTTCAGTTCCATTCGCAACCCCTCAGATAATGAAGCAGTCCATGCCCGCACGCAGCAAGACCTGGACAATATCCAGGCTTGGGCTGATAAGTGGCAAGTAACATTCGCACCAGGCAATGATTAGCTCCAACAAGAGTGTGTCTAACCAACTCCCCTTGACATTCAATGGCATTACCATCGCCAAATCCCCACCATCAACATCATGGGGGTCACCACTGACCAGAAACTTAACTGGACCAGCCATATAAATACTGTGGCTACAAGAGCAGGTCAGAGGCTGGGTATTCTGCGGCGAGTGATTCACCTCCTGACTCCCCAAAGCCTTTCCACCATCTACAAGGCACAAGTCAGGAGTGTGATGGAATACTCTCCACTTGCCTGGATGAGTGCAGCTCCAACAACACTCAAGAAGCTCGACACCATCCAGGACAAAGCAGCCCGCTTGATTGGCACCCCATCCACCACCCTAAACATTCACTCCCTTCACCACCAGCGCACTGTGGCTGCAGTGTGTACCATCCACAGAATGCAGCAACTCGCCACGGCTTCTTCGACAGCACCTCCCAAACCCGCGACCTCTACCACCTAGAAGGACAAGAGCAGCAGGCACAAGGGAACAATTCCACCTGCACGTTCCCCTCCAAGTCACACACCATCCCGACTTGGAAATATATCGCCGTTCCTTCATCGTCGCTGGGTCAAAATACTGAAACTCCCTACCAAACAGCACTGTGGGAGAACCTTCACCACACGGACTGCAGCGGTTCAAGAAGGCAGCTCACCATCACCTTCTCAAGGGCAATTAGGGATGGGCAATAAATGCTGGCCTCGCCAGCGATGCCCACAGCCCATGAACGAATAAAAATAAAATCATGATAGACGAAATAAGGAGAAACTGTTTCAATTTGCAGAAGGATCAGTAACCAGTGGACACAGATTTACGGTAATTGGAAAGAACCACAGGTGAGATGAGGAGAATTTGTTATGATCTGGAGTGCACTGTCCCTAAGAGCGGTGGAAGCAGATTCAATAGTAACTTTCAAAAGGGAATTGGATAAATACTGGAAGGGAAAAATTTTGCAGGGGAAAGAACAGGGGGGTGGAACTAATTGGATAGCTCTTTCAAAGAGCCGGCACAGGCACGATGGGCTGAATGGCCTCCTTCTGTGCGGTATCATTTTATGATTCTTCCACTATCATCAGCACCAGTGACAGATATGCAACCACCAGCACTTCACCCCTGTGCCCGACTCAAAATGCTCCAAGGAAACATAAAAGATGCTATATAAATCCAAGTTCATTCTTTCTTGATTGCATATTACAAGAGATCCTTTCAAATATGGTGTTGTGAGGGGGGAAACAAGAATCCAATGGAGCTTACTGGAATTCAAAGCTAAGAATAACTGACATCAGTTCATGGCAAATTAACACATTTTAAAGGCATCTCTCAAGATACCAACCTATTCCTTATATGAGTGGTGATGGGTTTTACTCAACGCAAAAAATCTGATAAACAGCAACACAAGGTAGTCCTAACGAACGTTTCCAACTCTGTTGCGACCTACTCCACTTCTTTTTTTGGGGCAAACTTTAAGGATTTTCCATCATATAGATTGACGGGTTACTTACAGCATTTTTCCCTTGGTCCCGACAGGTGCTGCACGTCTTGCATTCAATACACTGCCATCGTAAGGCCTTCACACGAGCCGTTAGTTCCGGAGAGAATTTCAAACAGGACGGGTGACCTGGAAACACAACAAGAGCTGAAGTTCAGTCTGTGACCGTATTATTCACTGCGCATACACACAGCCATCACTCCATCATCGCAAGTTATCCTAAACAGAGATTATCAACCCAATTTTATAGATGGGTAGCAGGTGCTGCATTGGAATGTTTGTACAAAAAAAAACTATGTGACAGGAGGAGAAAGGGTAAAACAAGAATGCTCAACATCTTCGAGCATACGGCTTGATTTCAAACACTTCGAATTGGATCTTAACTCTGAAAAGGTAAAGTCACATCAACATAAATGTGTTAGGAGAACTCCCATGGCGTTGTGTGGGGTCTGCAGCACAGCTGTAATGTTCAGCTGTTAACCTGGCTTGTCCCTTTCGGATAACTTGAATGCTCAAGCTCTAAATGGGCAAATCCAAATAACTGTAACTGTTGAGGTGAGGGGGCAACTGTACATGCTTATAAGTTCCAGGTCAATGATTGGCTTTCTTTTTCATTTTTTAAGGCTGGTTTACAACTGTAATGAAGTGTAACAGATGTGTGTTTGACACCACACTCAAGTGTCAATACCAGTGGCTCATCGGTGGCTTTACTCACAGTGAGTCAGTCAACATGTTTTAAGCTAATTATCAGGGCCAATGATTTATGACAACTGAAATTAAGTTTATATTATTCCCACGTGCTATGGGAATGTATTTTCAGGTTTAAATTGTGTCCACATTTTGATGGAAATCGTAACTCGAGTGCCAATTATTATGTTTGTTTAAATATGTACCAAATTACATGTCTTGCCTTTTTTAAGCCCAAGATCCAAAAAAAGATCATGGTAAAGAAACTGCAATTGTTAGATAGTGGTAGGAATGTGATTTTGGGGTATCGGAGCACTGGATAGTGTCAGTGCACAGAGCACTGGGGAGTTGGGAGTTGAAATCCTGGGGGAGGGGAGGGGGGTCGTTTCCCTGGGGGTTGAAACAATGGAAATGGGGTTGTGGAGTGCTCCAGTACTGTGGATGGGAGCTATTTGCTGTCGCGTTACTTCCAGTCGTACACTGAGGAACTGGCGGTGCCACACATCCCCGTGACACCACAATAACTACTGTTCAGGCAGTGCCACAGAACAGAAATACTGGCTGCAACACCAACCATGTCATTCCCACTTCGAGACTAAAAATCTCTCCCTGTTGCTTGTACAATAGTGAAGAGAAAAAAAAGGACAATCCAAAGGACAAAATCATCTGAAAAATCTCTTTAAAGTCTCGTTCAATTTATACTGAGTCTGTTCAAACAGAGCAGACACAAGTATTATTCAACAAATAAAATGTTCCAAAGTTTCAGCCTTTGACTCTCAACAACACAAGTGTGGTGTTGCTTTAATTTCAGGTTCCTCTTGAGGGAGCAACATGAAACATCTTCATTTGAATTAGAGCTGCACCGACCAACAAGCGTGAAGCAGAATAAGATGTTTTATAAGGAAACAATCATGTTAGTGGTGTTAGTTGATGTTGGTTTGAAATAATAGCTGTATCAGGTGTGGACAACTGGCATCTCAAGAGCGACATGCAGATCCTCTGTAGCTGAAATAAATGCTTTTTTAGCTGGCCCTGCCCACACACACTGACCAATGCCAGTCTCGCAAAACAACAAAGGACCCAATCAAGCAGAACAGCAGCCTTCCTTGCATTCTGAGAGCCAGCTAATAAATTATACATGTCTTGCATCGAGCATGCACTTCCTATTTGCCACATTTACTTCCTGTGTCACAATTTTTCCATGCCTGGGCAAAGAACCAGTTTTAAACTACTGCAGCTGCACCTGGGTGTAATGCATAGAAGTGCTTTTAAATTGAGGCAATACTATTATTACTTGCCTTGCAGGCCCCCCACCCCCGTGCTCTAGACACTGTTGCTTCAGCTCCAGGCACAGCTCTAATGTATTACTGTCAACATTTAAACATTTTATCTCCTTTTTATTCAGTTCAACTGAAGGTTCATTCAGGGGATGCCTACCAGTTCGAAGGCTACAATTCCCCTTTCCAGCTCCCCACTCTGGCCTCAGTCTCAGTCTGCTGTTCAGATCCATTTGTAAACAATTTTACAACACCAAGTTATACTCCAACAACTTTATTTGAAATTCACAAGCTTTCGGAGGCTTCCTCCTTCCTCAGGTGAATGTTTTTTTTTTCCACAACATTCACCTGAGGAAGGAAGCCTCCGAAAGCTTGTGAATTTCAAATAAAATTGTTGGACTAGAACTTGGTGTTGTAAAATTGTTTACAATTGTCAACCCCAGTCCATCACCGGCATCTCCACATCACAGATCCATTTGGGCCTTCCTGCTCCAGCCTCGTGCCTTTGCCACCCGTGCTGCCTGGCCGCCCCTATCCTGGTGCCCATCCACACTCACGCTCAAATCCAACCTCCGCCCACCCTGTCCTGCTCACCCTCGCCTCCTTGCCCAGCTTCGACTCACCGGGTCCCAGTCCCACTCAGGGTCACCAATTGATCCCACTCTCTTGCCCAGCATCAGCCTGTCCTGGTCATTCTTGTGCTGCTCCCGATGGTCGTTCCCCTCTCTTGGCTGGTTCCGAGCACTAATCTGGGAACCAGGAATTTGTTTTGAAAGCGCTTATATTTTGAACTGGTCGTGAACAGCTCTACAAAATTACATATACCTCGCTCGTTTTAGAAATAAAGCTAATATTCAGGTCGGGAAGCTTCATCGTTTCTTTAAATCTCTGAACCACTATCTTTAGTCCCAAAGGACTATAATTTGGGGAGCGAGGAACAGAAACAAGATTAGGCTGAAGTTATGAACTACACTGAGGGTAGCTGAAGACAGAATTGGGTCTGTCTTTTGGGATAAGTAGAGACATCCTTGGAAAACAGGACTTTCTAATCCACACCCCTCAATATGACATGTAGTTGGGTCTCTGTTCATATTTGTGTGGACTTGTTTCAATTCACCTACAACTGTGGCTTCAATGTGATACCGTATCGAATGGGGAGGAAAATGTTGCATACACTCAGCCTTGAAAATAGTTAACTGGTCTGGAGTTGGCAAAGATTTAAATAGGAATTAACAGTGCATCCACCACCACAAGCCCAAAACATTTGAAGCTATTGGCCTCTGCAACAGACAAAAAGCCAGGTTGTGTTACCAGGACTAAAAGACAACATTCGGATTTATGAGACTCCAAGCCACTGCTGCTAACTGTTTAAGACATGATAATGAGAGAGAGAGAGAATTAGAGAAAGAAAGGTGAGGGGGGAAATAGAATGAGAGATTAAATTAGAAATGGAGAGAGGAAATGTGAGAAAAAGACAGAGAGAGATAATGTAAGAGAGAGAAAGAATAGGATACATAGAGGGACAGAGAGATACAAAGAAAACGAGCAAGAGAAAAATGTAAAGAGGGAATGACAGAGGTGGAAGAGGGAATGAGGAAAAGAGAAGAGAAGAGGGAATGAGAAAGAGGGGAAGAGAAAATAGACAGAGAAGAAATAAGTGCAAAGGAGGGAAAGGGGAAAGAGAGAAGAGGGAATGGGAATTGAGAGATCAGGACAGAAACAATGAGAGAAAAGGGTAAATTGGAACATGACGGAAAATAAAAGTGAAAAAAAAGGCAGGGAGAGAAAGAATGACAGGTAATCAAAGAAAAATACAAATTTAATGTAAATGGTTGGAAACAAAGCATGCCAAAAGCCACATTGTTTAGCTAGGTTTTAAAACTTTATTCATTCTGTTCGTGTGATTACAATGAGAGTATCAGTTGCCATACAAGTAAAGACAATAATCTTTCTCTGGCTCTTGAGCTTTGAAATGTTAGCTGCCCTTAATCTAAGTTGTAGGCTGGTTCACTCAATCATCTATTATCATGCTTATTCTGGACTCCTGGCACCGACAGATCAGGTAAAATGAGAGTGTCTGTGAATTTGTTGCTCGGAGAAATCGCATACACACACCTTAACCCCAGTGCTCCATGATACAGCATGTTGCATTCTCAACATTGTTAAAACAGATTACACACACCAGAAAAATCCATACACACAGAGACTATCAAGCTCCAAAACATCCCTCAGCCAATAACAATAACTTGAACTTACTTTATCAAAATTCAACCAGTGCCGCTGAAATGATTTAAATGTTATCAAAAGTTGGGAGGGATACATACCACTATTACCGCAGTCTGCACACGAAATTAGTTCCTCGCGTTTCTTTTCCCGATTCTGCTCTTTTGTCCCCAGACAAAACCCACAGATTGGAATTGGCTCTGCACGGGGCTATTGACAGAAAAAAGCAAAAATATTATTCTCAAGAGTTGGTTTGGTGCACAACAGTACAGTCAGCATGTGGACCATTCGTGCCAATGGAGCACAAGCCTGGTGTTTATAAAGAGATAAATATTGTCAACTAACCTGAAGAGACTCAATGAGGGCCCAAGTAATATTTGCATAAGAGTCTGGGGACACCCCCTGCTCTTTGTATCAGTTGGCATGGGATTTGGATGGTTCACCAAGTGAGGTAGACAAACTGCCATTTACGCCCACATCTGAAGTCTGATACAGCTGAAGACTCAGTGCTCCCTCGAGGTTCCACTCCCCTGGAGTGTCAGCTGTTTGAGTTCTTAAACCAAGTCCCCAAGTGGGCTTGAACCCAAAACATTCATCTCAAAAATAATGCTGCAGTCAATGATCAAATAATAAGCTGCCTCACTCCATCATTCCTCATCATTTAGGAGGTCTCTCCATTATAATTCAAAAATATTAAAATCAAAATTCACATGTCACTTTCATGCAGTTTTATGGAGCCAACTTGGTAAAAATATGAAGAGACACATTAGCACCGAGATGGCTAGTGACAGTAGTTAGCAGTTTGCAATCAACGGTGTCAACTGCTTGTTTTCCTTGACGGACACTGGGTCTAAAATAGGTACCATTTTCACACTACACATTTTCTGCTACACATGAAATTGTAAAACATGTCTACAGCAATGCTGCAGGGTCCAAGTGCTGACTTCAACAGAGTGTAACCAAAAATTGAGTACTTCAGAGCCAGGATATCTAATTCAGAGAAACTTCATCTACAAAGGTGGACTTTTCCTACATAACGATTCCAGTCTCACCCAGTCGGGTTATCGGAATTCTGTCATCTGCCTACCTATTGATAGTTGTCTCTCATCATCAGACACTGTCAATCTGCAGGGAGCGGATTGAGAATTTAGAAACTTAGAACGAAGTCACTTGACTGTAACGTTACGGTGCTTTGAAAGCGAAGCAATAAAACATGCAAATCTGGAAGCATGCTTTAAGAGAATTCCAACACTGGTGACAACAACTTCGAAGAAATGTACATCATCACAGACCAGACATCACTGTACTCCTCCGTGTTACCTGTTGACGGACGGCTCATGCTGCATCCCACACTCCATCAACAGCTCACTGAGCATCTGCCTTTGTGGGCGATCATTGAAAAGCTCTGTTATTTCTTCCAGCTACTAGAATGTACCAAGCCTGCATAATGGCAGTGTGTCCCGATATCGAGTTCGAGTCTGCCACACAGAAACAGGCCATTTGGCCCAACTGGTCCATGCCAGCGTTTATGCTCCACATGAGCCTCCTCCCACCCCTCTTCATTTTACCCTATCAGCATATCCTTCTATTCCTTTTCCCTTACGTGTTTATCTAGCTTCCCCTTAAATGCATCTATGCTATTCGCCTCAACTACTCCGTTTGGAAACACGTTCCACATTCTTTCCACTCTTTAGGTCAAGAAGTTTCTTCTGAATTCCCTATTGGATTTATTGGACAATCTTATATTTATGACCTCCAGTTTTGGACTCCCCCACAAGTGGAAACATTTTCTTGAAGATCTTTATCAACTCACCCCCCAGCCTTCTCTTTTCTGGAGAAAAGAGCCCTAGCATGTTCAGCCTTTCCTGATAAGTATATCCACTCAGTTCTGGTATCAGCTTTGTACCTTCTATAATGCCTCTATATCCTTTTTATAAAATGGAGACCAGAACTGTGCACAGTACTCCACGTGTGATCCAACCACAGTTCCATACAATTTAACATAACTTCTCTATTCTATCCCACAAGAAATGAACCCCAGTGCTTGGTTGGCTTTTTTTAATGGCCTTATTAACCTGTGTCGCTACTTTTAGTGATTTGTGAATGTGTCCCCCTCGATCCCTTTGCTCCTCGACCCCATTTAGACTTATTATCCAAGCAGTATGTGCCCTCTTTATTCTTCCAACTAAAATGCAGCACCTCACACTTATCCATATTGAAAATAATTTTCCAATGAACAAAAGTTACAGAAGAAATTGCATTTATACAGCACCTCTCACGATCTCAAGGAGGTCCCAAAGCAGTTTCCAGCCAATTACTTTTGAAGTATTAACACTGTTATAGTGTAGGAAACGTGGCAACCAATTTGCAAACAGCAAGATTCCACAAAAAGCAAAGAAATAAATGACCAGATGATCTGTTTTTAGTTGTTGGTTGAGGGATCAATATTGGCCAGGAGAGAACTCCCCTGTTCTTCTTCGAATAGTCCCATGGGATCTTTTACATCCACCCGAGATGACAGACAGGGCCTCGGTTTAATGTCTCATCCGAAAGACTCCCTCAGTTTTCCACTGAAGTGACAGCCTAGACTTTGTGCTCAAGTCTCTGGAGTGGGGCTGAAACCCACAACCTTCCAATTCAGAAGCTACCACTGAGCCTTGAGTCGAAGACCATGTTACTGTTCTGGTCTTTAACGTTATACTGTACAGGTTGGGTTCACAGTAAAGTTTACACTCAGTAACTTATGCATACCCCTGACCAGTGTTGGAACAGCTTCAAAGTATGCTATTT
Organism: Heptranchias perlo; assembly: GCF_035084215.1. Lineage (NCBI taxonomy): Eukaryota > Metazoa > Chordata > Chondrichthyes > Hexanchiformes > Hexanchidae > Heptranchias > Heptranchias perlo. The sequence continues at coordinate 46,893,558 of NC_090344.1, forward strand.
GCATGTGTAACTTCTCGCCCGACCCATTTACAGCATTGTAACAGTCTTTGTTTCTATCCCTTTCCATCTTTCACTTTTCCCTCTTTTGTTGGCCTGTGCACTACCTGCTGTTCTCCCTCTCAGAATCCATCTGCCTCCCTGATTGCTGTCTCTCTTCCCAGCTGGTTTCTCACTTTCTACCTGCTCGGCCAATTTCCCACCTGCTCCTCGGACTTCCCCAGAACACAACGTCTCAACCATTCTTTCAATCTGGTTCGCAGTCTGCCTCATATCTGTGAGTATCCTGCTGACACTGACCCACACACTGAAAGCCCAACAGAATCAGATCACGAGATGTATTAAGCTGTCAGTCACCTGATCTTCATGGGAGGAAGAAAAAACCCAAATTAAACGGTTTTAAATCATTTTTTAAAAGTAGGAAAGAACTAAAAAAAAATCAATCTGGAATTAATATGCAGACACAGTGATTCACAAAAATATAAATTGTGGTGATGGCTACATAACTTATGTATCTCATGTCTTTTCTGTATTTTCTGTATATTTCCACATCCCAACATGCATCTATACATGGTTGAACTGTACAATGTATATTAATAATTAATATTGATGTACTTGTCTGACATCTCAGTTTCCTCATTTTTCCTTACTCCGAACGATGGACTATGTACACATGCAACCATTAGATGGCAATTTTTTTTGGAAAGAGAGCTATGTGACCTTTCTCAAAGAGGAAGGAAATTCAAAGGCAGAATAAATGTTATTAACTTTGCTTGACAGCACCGAGATCTGATTACGACCTCCCTCACCGCTGGGCTGCTCTGGGAACATTGGTAACAGGCAGTGCCCCATGCGGCTCCATTATAAACAGCAGGTGGTGGAGCTTCAAACCAGTCGAAGAGCTGCTCTCCAGCTGCCCAAAACCAAAGGGAACCACGTTGCACAAAGTGCTTGCTATCACTGGAGTGGCTGAGCAGGGATGCAGACCCGACGAAAAGAACTCTATGCCAGCAGGAAAGCAGACATTTTCAACAGGATGTCAAATAAACTGACAGTAAACTTGATCATTTTCTTTTACGAGAGGAATATTTTGAATAAAAAGTGCTTTCCTGGACTTTAACCCTTTTAAATCTGCAAAAGGCAACTTCTTCCTATTTCCCACATTGTGCTGAATTTCCACCACTAGAGGTCACCAACTGTAGGAACATAGTCGACGAGGGCTGTCATTTGCAGCACAAATGCTGGTATTTTCTATTATGGTGCCAATTCATTGCTGTACATCTTTGCAGCAGCACGGGAGCTCAAGCAAGCACACCATCCTTGCGTGCATACACGGAGCAGGTGCACTGAATATCTCTTAAGAAGCTAATTTTTCACAGAACCACAGAATTCTTCAGGAATTTCACTTATGCTGAAGGACGACTCTTCTACATTCATGGTTACAGCTTTGCCTTCACAACCAGGTCACTAATCTGTCCATTTGCATCTAAGATATGTTTGCCAAGTTGCTGCTGGATGACTTGGTGATGTGTTATCGAAGGTTTCAAGATGTTAAGGGGAACCGATAGAGTAGATGGAGAGAAACTATTTCCGCTGGTTGCGGAGTCTAGGACTAGGGGGCATAGCCTAAAAATTAGAGCCAAGACTTTCAGCAGTGAAGTAAGGAAACACTTCTACACACAAAGGGTGGTAGAAGTTTGGAACTCTCTTCCACAAACAGCAGTTGATGCTCGCTCAATTGTTCATTTCAAATCTGAGATTGATAGATTTTTGTGAACCAAAGGTGTTAAGAGATATGGGGATAAGGCGGATACGTGGAGTTCGGTCACAGATCAGCCATGATCTCATTGAATGGCAGAACAGGCTTGAGGGGCTAAATGGCCTCCTCAAGTTCCTATGTTCCATTCCTTCCTTGTTTTTGGGAGATGGAGGAATGGGAACATCTATCATTGAACATCTCCAGTGCTGCAGGAGCTTTCAAAACAAATATTTTTCCCTTCACAAAAATGTCTTCAAAATGTTTTCAATCCTGCTCATGTCCTTGGTTAAACATTGTGAAGAAACAAGGCCCTTGCAGAAGCAGAGAGTATTACCTGATTTATATTTGTGACTCTCTGGGAAGTTAAGTGGACTGACTCCAAATGGTACGTGGAAAATGTCAACATCAGAAGGAATGTATGAAACCAAACATTCGCTGATTCAAAAGTATTCTTGAAATAAAGTGCTCCATGAATTTGCAGGATGCTAGTTAGGTCTTTGGCTGCTATTCTCATGAACTTAGCCCAGATATGGAGAATATGAAGGAATGAACAAACAAGTGGGGTGAAAGAATTAGGGCATAGCCATTTACGATTTTCATAAATGATTTAGAGAACAGATATCATCCAGTTTTGTGGATGACACCAAATTGGGTGCAGTGGGTGATGATTCTAACACTGTGATAATCCACAAGGATCTGGACAAGCTAGATCAATGGGTTGAGAGGTGGCAGATGGAGCTCAACAAAATTAGTCTGAACTCATGGGATTAGGTACATGAAGCGAGAATGTGGACTACATATTAAACGGCAACATCCATGAACTAATAAAGAGGTCTGTCGGTTTTGGTCGATGGGATGTTAAAATCTTATACTCAGTGTTGGCAGGCAATGAAGAAAGCAAAATGTTGGGATGCGAACCGAAAGGTATGACTTATCGGTCTAAGGAGGTGATGTTAAGTTGTATCTGGCCATAGTCAGGCTTAACTGTGCACTGTGTTTAGATTTGAGCTCTATTTTATGGAATGAATGTCGAATTATTGGATGGAATCCACAGAGACTGCGAGGTTGATTCCTGAACTTAAGACAGCTGAGTTATGAGGAAAGATGGTCTACCCTGGGACTTAACTCTCTGGAGAAGAGCAGGATGAGACGGAACTTGAAGATTTTCATAGGTCTTTTATCGGGCAAAGGAGTTGAGGACTAGAGTGCACAGTTTGAAGTTAAGGAAATTTAGGTAACATTTCTTATACTTGAGAGGATGATAGAAATTTGAAAATTGTTATTCACAAGGGTAGTGGAACAGAAATCCCAGTGAAGGTTTGTAAAAAAAAAAAGGACAGGATGAATTCCTCTTCGGAAGGAGATATGGGGCTATGAGTTCCAGAATCACGGGAAGCAAACTGATGGGAGGTTTCCAAGATTAGGCTTGATGGGGCAATGATCTCCCTCCTGCCTAAAACATTACAATGTTACAATGTGCATTCCAACATAACAACAGTCCCTCTATTTCAAAAGTAATTAATTGTGTGAAGCATTTAAGGTATTTCAATGTGACAAGGCACAATATAAATTATTATTTTTGTTTATTTATTTTTCAAGTGGGGGCAAGACATCATCACAGCTCTCACTGTTGTGGGAGAATATTGTGGAGATGCTCAATGCACAGCAGGCCACCAGTAGTTGAAAAATTCTAGTAACAAAACTGATAATAAAGAAACTGGACTGTCTCACTTCCTCCCCACCTCAGAGAACTCGTTTTTCTGAAGCTTTTCCCCCCGCTTTGGATCAGGAAAAGTTCATACCTTCAGCAGTAGACACGACTAAAAGAGGACCCAGAGTTGTTCTTTTCAACTCTGAACAAAAAGCTTGGTTTATTCCATCACTAAGAACTCACAACCATTGCCATAGTGCAGCTGCAGCATTTCTAAGTACTCAGTGCGAATGGCTGGACGATACTCACTCCACATGTTCGGAGCGAAGATGCCCTATGTACTCTCCTCAGCGAGGGGCATGGATGTAAAACTGGAAGTTGGTATTCTGTGGAAATAAAATAGCTAAGGTATACCACCTCAAGCAGATTTACCCCGAGAAAAGGCAGGTGTGATGCAATGAATGCAAGTGGTGGGAGAGAATCGATGGTTTGAACTTGAGGGTTGTATGCATTTGGATTCACTTAGGTCAATGCTGTTCCTCATCAAACTGTGTAACTTGGGCCTGAGAGACCTGTCCTTTAACCAGTGCTTCCAACTGAATGAGATGGGAAACTCAGAAAGTGGGGAATGAAGGTCATGAAGCAATTTCTTGAAGTTATGTGGCACGTTGGGCTGGCACACCCATGCTGTCTTTTCCCCTGCGTGAAAACCATGCAACCACCCAAACAGGTTTGTATAAAATGGCACAAGTTGCCTATGAAATTGCCGCCTTCTTAGCCAATAAAACTAAAATGTCAGCTGAAAACGACCGATTCAACTGCATTTCACAGTACAAGCTGCACTGGTGACATTGTTTTAAGTGATAATCATCCAGTGAAATAAGCATCCACTGACATTTTCACCAGTAATAGCCCTCCCTCCATTCCAGCTGCAGGGCAGACTATTGAAGCAGTCTGCAGCCAGACTGCCACAGTGTGTACACAGGGCAGGATGGATCTATGGAAACCTGACATCCTGACCTCACTGCCTCAGGGACTGGAGCTCTCTAACCCATGTCAATAACAATCTACTTAAACCGTATTGCTTCGGAATCAATTATCCCTGGATAAATGGGCTAGTTCTGGAGCTCAGAAGAGTGAATCTCTGCAGGATTTTTACCCAGTGCTGTGAGCTGTGTTTGAAACCCAAGCCAGATCAATCAGTGAGCATCGACTGCTGGCTGAAGTGAGTGAGGATCACCTCACGGAGCAAGTTCACCCAGGTAACAACTAATTCAAAAAATTTAAAACATGAAATACTGACACATTTCTGTGCTGAGGCATACTGCTGTGCTGATCAATCACTTTGGAATGAGAGAGGGCTGCTTTAGAAACGGAAGTATGAGGGGGCAGACTTAGTGCAATGTTTACAATGCACACGGACGACATTTTTGTTTTTATTTTTTTCCTCTCTTCCCCGCACACTCCAAGTTACTTCACTTTTCTCTTGCCTGCGTCAGGCGTCAAGTGCAAAAAGACAGCCTGATCTATTATGTGCGCCACTATTCATTCTCGACTCTCCAAGAGGTGTGAAGAGTAATCCTGATTGATATGCCTATCAATTCCACCCCCCTCCCCCCCACCGCCGTCTTTCTTTTCCCCCTGCAGCTGTATCTAGGCCTTAACGTGCTGAGGTTCCCCTGTCAAGTTCCATAATGAATGTCAGAACTACAACAACAACTTGTATTCATACAGCACATTTAACACAGAAAAAACATCCATAAGTGCTTCACAGAGTTGAACGCCAAGCCAAAAAAGGGGATCTTAGGAGGGGTGACTAAGAGCTTAGTCAAAGAGATGAATTTTGAGGATCTTAACGAAGGAGAGGGAGGTGGAGGGGCAGAGGGAACTCCAGAGCATGAGGCCTGGACATCTGAAGGCACACACACCAATGGTGAGGCAAAGGGAGGAGAGATGCACAAGTGGCCAAACTCAGACTAACGGGGCATTGCAGAGGGGTTGAGAGGGGGGTGGTTGTCGGGCTGGATGAGGTTATTCAGGGAAGGGCAAGGTCATGTACGGATTTGAACACCAGGATGAGAATTTTAAATTTATGGGGGTGGGGGACCGGGAACCAGTTTAGGTCAGCGAGAACAGGGGTGATTGTTGAGCAGGTCTTGCTGCTAGACAGGATGTGGGCAGCAGCATTTTGGATGAGTTTCTGGAGGGTGAAGGTCGGGACGCTGGCCAAGTGTTTCAGCAGCAGATGGGGTGAGGCAGGCAATATTACGGAGGTGGAAGTAGCTGGTCTTTGTGATGGAGAGGATACGGGGTCAGAAGCTCAGCTTGAGGATTAACAGGATGTTGAGGTTGCGAATATTCTGGTTCCCTCAAACAGTGGGTGGGAATGGGGGGGATGGAATTGGTGGCAATTGTACGAAGATTGTGGTGGCAGGCTGAAAGCAAAAGCTTTAGCTGGAATTAATTAGCAAGCTTTGGAAAGAATTTTGAGTCCCAATTTCACTGCATTAAATTCTGCTCTCTTGCAGGATCCTGCCAGAAGAAGAACAAGTCTGTCGAGACTATGAAAGCTGTAATTTCTCAAAAGGCATATCAGGGCATGAGCTCCTTTAGTTTTCAGCCCCATCTCCAAAAATTATTTAAGTGCTGGGTTTGAGCAGCTAAATGACAGCATATGAGGCTTTATGAGATTTTAAAAAAGAACCTTTGTTACATTTGATACAAGTCTAAGTCATCCAAAGATGCAATGCTCTGATTGGCAGGTTATTTGAAGAAGAAATTAATTTCTTCATGCCAAAATATTGGCAAACTATACCGCTGGTCACAACTAGATTCAAGAAAAAAGATTGAATGCAGTTCCAAATTGCATATGCCACTGAATGTTTGGTGTCTTGAAATCTTCATTCAGCGAGTTCCTGGTTTATATTGTGCCAGAGGGAAATAGGTAGAGTGACTTACATGGCAAGAGGAAGGAAAGACGGAAAAGGACAAAACACACACACACACACACAAGACCAAGTCGGCTGAGACCTGCCTCATGCACCAAGCAAATGGTAATAGAGGGGGAGGGTAACTATGTGTGGGAACACATTGCTGAACAGGTTCTAAAAAGACAGGTGGACAATCAACTCAGGACATGTTTCAAAAGATAAGCAACCTTCATTTATTAACTTCAGCGTTTCTTTTCATGCTCTGTGGGGCTTCACTATCAGGTGGTTGGTGCTTTGAAATTCCTAAATTGCTTGTGAAGGAGTATGGAGGAAAATTAACAAGAGCTGGAAAGGCAGCGAATGGAGCCAGGCCCCAGGGTGGTACTCTCTGCAAGGCTGCCATTTCAGCTTGCTCCTGTGCATTGCAACTTTATTGATCCTTGCATCTCACTGACTTAACTGATGATGCAAACACTTCCTGTGAATCAACTGGTATTCCCACAGAGATTCACTCAATAACTTGTTGGCATGTACCTAAGTATGTACCTGATTTTATCACGGTGGGGGAGAGGATTGCAAGGAATGGAAATTTATTCCTCTTAGTGCCAAATGGCTGCATAAAACAGGGCTCAAAATGGCTCATTTTTTTTGCAGTGAGTCAACATTTTGCTTATGGCTGTCACTCAGCAAGTTTACTCTTGCAGGAACAGTAAACTGACCAGAGAGATGAGGCAAGAGACTTATTTTTTCTGTTCCTGGATTGTACATTGAAATGCACTGTGGGAACTCAAAGCACAGTACCATCAACCCAACCCCAAGAAAATGCCATTCATAATTGAACAGCCAGAGTCAAATTCTGTGGTCCCTTTCTTTTGATTATTATGCTTACTTAGCTTGTTAGTGGTATTAACAAGATATTAACATTTTGACTAACTAATCCTACCCAAGGGATACTGGTTACTCAAAATCATTTAAGCAAATTTTCATCAAATTAATTTTCATCAGTCAAATGAATTACAGATTTGCAGTAACAATAGCCCATCCTCTGATAATACATCGCCAGAAGTGAAATTACTGCCATCTTGGGTACGTCTGTAGCAAATTATGGCTATAATATTTAAATCAGATTTATGTGGCCATGTGAAAATATGCTCATAATCAGAAGTCTCCCAAACCCAAGAATTAAATATTTCTTCAAATTAAATTTATTTCACAAAGCAAAATCGGTACAGCCACATGAGTTACTGCTGATGTAAGATACCACATCTGGGGGATGATTAGTAAAGCATGAGAGACCAAATATAAAGATGTGCACACATTGAACCAATTGTACACTTCAGAAGCTCATGGTTTCTCAAACCTTCTCAGCAAGTTTTTGGGGCTGAAATAGTTAGAAGACAGTCTCAACTCAACTACCTCTTTTGTAATTGTCTCATAAAAAGAAACAGTGAATGTGCTTGGAGCAGCCACTTACACTGACAGCATAAAGAAGAACTGCTGAAAGATAATGACCGTGCATGAATGGAAAAGTGCTTCTCACACTATTCAAGTACAGAGTCCATCATTGGTTCACCTTGAGTGCAGGCAAAACACGTTTTTATAATCTTTTGCAAGTGACGGAATTCTGATGTTGAGACTCTCTCTCGAATTGAGGTCCTGATGGTGAGGACTCCCTCTTCAAAGGGGCACTGACATCATGAAATTTGTTTGGTTTGCCTCATTTTCACCACAATTAAGTCACGTTCCGACGATGACACTTGTGTATTCTAAAACAATGTACATTACTGCATTGTGTGTAAACAGATGAAGAAAGGTTTGGCAATTGCTTGCTCATGAAAACACGGTTCCTTCAAAATGAATCTCTTTTCCACTTAAGTGTGAATTTACTATTTTGTTTTATCCTCGTTTTTTAAAAAATTCATTTCCCTCTGCACTTCAGGTTTAATCTTTCTGCAACATCCTGCACCAATTCCTGCCTGAGGCTGGCTGCTCGGCTAATGCTGCTCTGTGCCAAGCCCCTTGGAGATACACAGGTGCAGTCCAGGGTGACTTGTACTCCCATTTTTCATTTCAGGGAGCAGATGCTTCATCTCACCGGCTTGCACCAACATGATCAGAAAAGTACCTGGTGATGAACCACTGGAACAAAGCTCTATGGTGCAGCAATTGGAATCATTTTACAAAATATCCTGACTGACAAAGCTATTACTACTTGTAAAATTATGTTTCTGAAGCACCCTGTATTACTGTTAAATTGAGTGACATCTTGCTGAGATTTCTAACATTGAAAACCTGACGATGCCAGAATTCACCTACAGTTTGACCACTGGCTGGACTAAGATTCACGGGTGTTTTGTGGATATCAGATTTTATGGTACTTCATTAAACCGAGGGGTACTTTTGAAAAAGTAATTACATTGCACATGGTCCATCCGACAAGAATGCACATTCCAGCAAATGTCCCTCTGCAGTACAAAATGCAACTCCAAAAGGGGCAAAAGAGGATGCAGAGAAAGTCAAACAGAAACTGTAGGTTTGAGTCAAAGTGTGGCGAAACATACCATGCCCAAGCACTTTTCTTTTTAGTGAGGTCAGCACTGAATTCGCATCTTATTTTCTCCGCATCTTTCCCACGTGCGTCGCCTGGAAACATACACTATTCCCAGCTCAGAAGTCAGCCAGATAACCTACTCCCAACCATTTATCTTTGCCAGTTTGAAGATAACTACAAGGGACTGTGTCAAAATGGTCCAGGGCAATTCTTCCTCCAATTTTCCACAATGACCAATGTATAATTTGGAGTGCGCGCACAAGTGTTGTCCAGTGCATCATATGGGAAAGTGTGACTGCTGCTCATTGTATTGAATGCTGCTCAGTGCTTTTGATAGCAACAGCTCGTGAGCAATGGCCAGTGCATCGGATGGGAACAGTGTGTGAGTGTCACTCAGTGCATCAGGTGCAGACAGTAACCAATAACCAATGCGTTGAGTGGTGTAAGCCACAGTGATCTCAAGCCTCTGCTTTTCTTTATGTGCACTGGAGAATCCACTGTATCACAGTGTAGTGGATCACATTAGTTTGCCTCACCTAAAATACATTCACAACAGTTTGCATGGAACCAAACAAAAACCTTTGAATAAAAAGCTGACACTGGAACAAAATCCAAAAAAAGAACTTGCATTTATTTGACACCTTTCACATCCTCAGGATCTTCCAAAGCGCTTCACAGCCAATTAAGTATTTTTGAAGTGTACTTCACTGTTGTTATGCAGGCAAATGCAGCAGCCAATTTGCACACAGCAAGGTCCCAAAAAGTGGCGAGATAGAATACCATATACTCCATTTTGGGCTGTTGGTTGAGGGATAAATGTTAGTCAGGTCAAATCGTGTCATGGGATCTTTTAAGTCCCGTTGAGCAGGAAGATGGGGGCCTCAGTTTAATGTCTCATCCGAAAGACATAAAACAAGACATTTGATACTACTTTTGGTGTGATATGGCACCATATAAATGCAAATGCAAATTACAGCCGTTCACTTGATTCAAAGTTTGTACATGTGTGAAAGATTATGGCAGAAGCAGAGCTTTCTGCTCACCTAATAATCACTTGCGCGGAATAATTAAAAAGAGGATTAATATTCCTCCTTTGGCTCAGAAAACAAGGTTCACAGCTCCAGGCTACCCAGTAATGTATACTCATCCCAACTGTCTGAGGAAGCAGCATTCAGTATTGTGAGAGCACAGGTTACATAGTACAACTCCCACCTCCAGGCAAACCCTGCTGTAACAGTGAGGGAGCAGGTCAGAGTTTAAAGAGCGACTGCTGTGATCAGAGCTGAATGTTTCACAGTTCCACCCCACTAAAACGGCAGTGACATGGAAATATTACACATACCTGTGTGTGGCTATCTGCACTGAAGAGAATGATTAACCCTTGCCGTGGCCCAAGAGCCAATAGCTTGAACATGCCCGGGCCAGCAGCTCCAGACCATGCAGCAGTCCACACATCCAAGGGCAGTGATTTTCCTCAAATTAACTGAAGCAAGCATCCCACCACACAGGTACATTTCATTTTACAACAAATCATATTGTGGGTGAATGTGGAGTAATCCCAAATAACTATTTTTAGCTCACACAGAAGATACATTTATTTTTCTCTAATCAGAAGGTTTTCAGCACTGGCTGAATCACTCACATTAGCTCGTCCTTAGTGAAGTTGGGAGTTCTTTAATCATATCATGTGGGACAAATATTCTGAGGGGAAAATATGTTGCACGTTTAATGGAGAATTTTAATATTGAACACAGCACCAAATCAGAGGGTCTTCCAGTGGGCGACCAAAAATCTACATCAGGTATGGCAACACCGGGGTAGACGCTCCCAAGTGCACTGGGTTGGAGAGGGAACCAGTATCTGCAAAGGTTTGAGAGAGGTGTTGATGTCAGTCTCAGTATTAGGGGCAGAGGGTTCCAGGGTCTTATAGCTCGGTGTCAGGCGGAGGGGGGGGGCAGGGAGAATGGCCAGGCTCACAGTACTGGAGATGGGTTTTCCCACAACCTGGTAGCACTGGGAAAGGGGTTTGTTACATGTACAAGCATTGGGGGCATACTCGAGGTCAAAGGACTGGGGAAGAGGCTGCCAGGATCTGGGGGCATTGAGATGGGTGCTTCGGGTTTGAGTTGAGTGGTGGTAAATCAAAGTGAGTCAGCAAATGTGGATATAGTACAGGGCGAGTGCTTGACTGATCAAAGAGTGAGGAATTGAAAGAGATAGTGCGAGTGCACAATGAGTGTTGTGCAGGTGGGAGTGAGGAAAACAAGAGGTGACGATGAGGAAGGAACTGAGAGGAGAATAGGCCCAGAGAGGAGGAGAATAAACTTATTTAACTCCAAACCTGATAGTGAGATGTTGGCTCCGGTGATCTCCACCATTATCAACGATGATAGAGGTGAGTGTAGTGAGTGATGTGAAATAAGCAGGCAGGGTGGTGATACAGGAGTAGTGGCTGAGGCTTTAGGGGTCACCACAGTCGTGCCAGTGAGATCTTGGGATCTGAGAGAACTGGGGGGGATGGGGTGAAAAGAGGAGCAGAGGGGGCAGTCCCAGGCGATGGGAATATGAGGAAGGGGAATCAGAGTTTGAGAGCACTGGGGAGAGAGGTTGGGGGCATTTTATTTCCCTGGATTTGTTAAAACATTAATTTGAAACACAGCCTTGGGCAGAGCAGCAGATAAAGAATCTTGTCTGAGTCCACTGTGCCTCTGGGAATTTTCAGAGCAAAACAAGCTTGTCTGGCGTCAGTCAGTCACACCCATGACCTCCACCTGAACCCAAAGCGCAGGAGGGCGTATCCATTCATCTGCATTTATTTCCTGAAAGTTTTTCTCAGTCGATTAAACAACGAGCAGTGATCCGTTGTATGGTAGCGGCTTGATGGCCACTCAAGAGTCTGAACAGTTCATGTCTTTCTTGAATCTCCCTTGAATGGCTCAGTCAAACCTGAAGCTCACATCACATGCCACATCTGAGGTGTGAGATTTTGAGTTACGATTTGATGACAAGCACGAGGCATTGCCTACCTACCATCATAAAACACAAACCTGATTAAAAGTGGCGTTCATCACACAGGTCAATAGGACCGGTCTGTCCATGTTTTAATCCAGCTTGCTGTCCTAATACCATTGATGCAGCTGCTCCAGTTATCACTACAGTCTGCTAGTAACTACAGGAAGAAGCGCTTCCAGCTTGTCACCTATCAGAAATCACCAGAAAGAGATGATTCCACACCGGGAAACATGGGCGGACATTGGCTGAAAAGCAAAGCGAAGCCTCGTCAAAAAGGGTAACTTTTTCAAATTAAACAAACTCTGGGGGCCTGCTTGTCAGTTACCTTTAGTCATTAATGAACACACTGGCAGTGGGAAGGCCAGTCAGCAGCTCTCTTTACGTGTTTGTGTACCATGTATTTGAAGCCCTGCCTTTCCAACTTCACAACAACATTCACAGGCAGCAAAAGCATGGCTCCTGCTTATATCACCGTGGATACGGAACGATGACTGTCTGCTTCAATACAGGCGCAAAGTGGCATCTATGTCCTTACCTCGCCTCCTCTTTCCCAGTCTCTTTCACTACTTTGGATCTTTCTTCTATTTTCCTTTTTATCTCTTTCTGTCTTCACGGCCCATCTAGATGCAGATGCAAGTACCACTAACATGCTTTTTCTTGCTTTCCAGTGAAACAAAGGAAAAACATTGCTGACAATTACTTGTCATGAAGGCTTAAGATTGCGTTCTTGGAACTGTGGTAATCGCGATCTCATGGATGAGGCTCCCACCAAATGCAAGCGTTGGTAAGCCAGATCAATCCCAGATGTATTTCTAACTCCCAACTCTTGTGGACTGACACATAACAGCTTCATCAGTTACTGATTCTATTACACTTACATAAGGCCAGAACTCGGGTGTTCAGTACGATATTACATGTAAATCCTATACTGATACAATGATCTCTCCATCAGCATTCACTCCAATAAATCCAAACAGATTAACAAAAAATAGGTTCAATATTCTTTTACCATGAATTATCATAATTTTGTCAATACTGACGGCTCAGCTGGTAGCACTCTTGCCACTCAATCACCAGCTTATGGGCTTATGCGTACTCCAGGACTTGAGATAATGAAGGCTGGTACTTCAGTGCAACACTGTAAGTGCACTGCATTGTCTGAGGTGCTGTCTTTCAGAAGAGGGAATAAATCTGAGGCCCTGTCTGGCTGTTCAGGTCGACATTAAAGATACAAGACAAAGAGCAGGGACTTCCCCCAGTACCTGAGCCACACCACTAACAAACAAATTATCAGACTTTGGAGCAGGTTGTCTCTCAGCTGATCAATGGGGAACCTCGAAGAGAGGGAAAATACATTTGAAGAATAAGGTTGCAGAAATTCAATTGTCTTAGGCCTCCAGAATTTGACAAATCTGAAAATCCAGCAGCTAAATAATAAATACCCACCAATGTGGAAAATTGCCCAGGTATATCCTGTCCACAAAAAGCAGGACAAATCCAATCCGGCCAATTACCGCCCCATCAGTCGACTCTCCATCATCAGCAAAGTGATGGAAGGTGCCGTCGGCAGTGCTATCAAGCGGCACTTACTCACCAATAACCTGCTCACAGTTGCTAAGCTTGGGTTCCGCCAGGACCACTTGGCTCCAGACCTCATTACTGCCTTGGTCCAAACATGGACAAAAGAGCTGAATTACAGAGGTGAGGTGAGAGTGACTGCCCTCGACATCAAGGCAGCATTTGACCGAGTGTGGCACCAAGGAGCCCTAGTAAAATTGAAGTGAATGGGAATCAGGGGGAAAACTCTCCAGTGACTGGAGTCACAACTAGCACAAAGGAACATGATAGTGGTTGTTGGAGGCCAATCATCTCAGCCCCAGGACATTGCTGCAGGAGTTCCTCAGGGCAGTGTCCGAGGCCCAACCATCTTCAGCTGCTTCGTCAATGACTTTCCCTCCATCATAAAGTCAAAAATGGGGATGTTTGCTCATGATTACAGTGTTCAGTTCCGTTCGCAACCCCTCAGATAATGAAGCAGTCCGTGCCCGCATGCATTAAGACCTGGACAACATCCAGGATTGGGCTGATAAGTGGCAAGTAACATCCACACCAGACAAATGCCAGGCAATGACCATCTCCAACAAGAGAGAGTCTAACCACCTCCCCTTGACATTCAACGGCATTACCATCACCGAATCCCCAACCATCAACATCCTGAAGGTCACCATTGACCAGAAAGTTAACTGGACCAGTCGTGTAAATACTGTGGCTGCAAGAGCAGGTCAGAGGCTGGGTATTCTGCGGCGAGTGACTCACCTCCTGACTCCCCAAAGCCTTTCCACCATCTACAAGGCACAAGTCAGCAGTGTGATGGAATACTCTCCACTTACCTGGATGAGTGCAGCTCCAACAACACTCAAGAAGCTTGACACCATCCAGGACAAAGCAGCCCGCTTGATTGGCACCCCATCCACCACCCTAAACATTCACTCCCTTCACCACCAGCGCACCGTGTCTGCAGTGTGTACCATCCACAGGATGCACTGCAGCAATTCGCCAAGGCTTCTTCGACAGCACCTCCCAAACCCACGACCTCTACCACCTAGAAGGGCAAGGGCAGCAGGCACATGGGAACAACACCACCTGCACGTTCGTCTCCAAGTCACACACCATCCCGACTTGGAAATGTATTTTTTTGTATTCGTTCATGGGATGCGGGCATCACTGGAGAGGCCGGCATTTATTGCCCATCCCTAATTGCCCTTGAGAAGGTGGTGGTGAGCCGCCTTCTTGAACCGCTGCAGTCCGTGTGGTGAAGGTTCTCGCATAGTGCTGTTAGGAAGGGAGTTCCAGGACTTTGACCCAGCGACGATGAAGGAACGGCGATATATTTCCAAGTTGGGATGGTGTGTGACTTGGAGGGGAACATGCAGGTGGTGTTGTTCCCATGTGCCTGCCGCTCTTGTCCTTCTAGGTGGTAGAGGTCGCGGGTTTGGGAGGTGCTGTCGAAGAAGCCTTGGCAAGTTGCTGCAGTGCATCCTGTGGATGGTACACACTGCAGCCACTGTGCGCCGGTGGTGAAGGGAATGAATGTTTAGGGTGGTGGATGGGGTGCCAATCAAAGGGCTGCTTTGTCCTGGATGGTGTCGAGCTTCTTGAGTGTTGTTGGAGCTGCACTCATCCAGGCAAGTGGAGAGTATTCCATCACACTCCTGACTTGTGCCTTGTAGATGGTGGAAAGGCTTTGGGGAGTCAGGCGGTGAGTCACTTGCGCAGAATACCCAGCCTCTGACCTGCTTTTGTAGCCACAGTATTTATATGGCTGGTCCAGTTAAGTTTCTGGTCAATGGTAACCCCCAGGATGTTGATGGTGGGGGATTCGGCGATGGTAATGCCGTTGAATGTCAAGGGGAGGTGGTTAAACTCTCTCTTGTTGGAGATGGTCATTGCCTGGCGCGAATGTTACTTGCCACTTATCAGCCCAAGCCTGGATGTTGTCCAGGTCTTGCTGCATGCCGTTCCTTCATTGTCACTGGGTCAAAATCCTGCATCTCCCTGACAGCACTGTGGGAGAACCTTCATCACACGGACAGCAGCGGTTCAAGAAGGTGGCTCACCACCACCTTCGCCAGGGCAAATAGGGATGGGCAATAAATGCTGGCCTTGCCAGCGATGCCCACATCCCACGAACGAATAAAAAAATCATGTTGGAGTTGCAATTGTATGCATGACAATAACCTACACCAAACAGCTACAGATCCCAACAGCCTTCAAGATTGTCTCAGTTTCTTGTTCTGAGCACGCAACAGGCTGTCACTTAATGCAGTGCAAATGCTGCCTTCAATATTTCAAGTGGACCTGAACTCCAAACATACAGAACATCTTCGACTGTTGAATAAGTACCACATTAAGCAAAAAACGCAGGACTCTATTATTTGACTTTAATATGCTTGTTTAAAGTAAAAGTGCTTACATGTAAATGGCCTTGTTTTCAGCTAACATTCCAAGTAAATACCCTATCTTTTTCTCAACCACCATCTGATATAAATACAAAACAAATAACGTTGATCACAGCTGAATTAACAACTTACACTGATGCAGCAACTTTTACAAAACAGAATGTCCCAAGGTACTTTACAGGAAGAGATGTGACCATAGGCAGTCACTAAGGTAAATTTTGAAAGAATTTCTAAAAGGGGAGGGGGGCGCAAAGAGAGCAAGGCTTAAAAGGTTTAAGGAGAGAGTACCAGAGTGCAGAAGCTTTGTGGTCATTGGTGAAGCGGAATGAGGGAAGGAACACAAAATACACCAGATTCAAAAAAGCGGAAACTTGGACAGAGAGCTGGAGAACATTTCAGATGTGGGGTGGAGCAAGGCCATGGAGGGATTTAAACATAAGAATATGGATTTTGAAGCTAACATACTGAGGAAAGAACGTCAGCATGGACAGGGAGGATACAGAACTTCATGCAGGTCAAAATACAGGCCAGAGAATTTTAGACATGTTGGAATTTGAGCAGGTTAGAGCTGGGAAGGTAGGAAGGAGCACTTTTGAAAAATTGATCCTTGAAGTGAAAAAGGCATGGATGAAGGTTTCAACTATGGTCAAGAGAGGTCGGAACATCGGTGGGTGATACTGCAGAGGTGGAGCTAAATGTACTATTTAAAGCTCAGCTCAGGGTCAAGCTGTATATTGAGGCTGCACATCTGCAAGTACAGAATGAATGGTGAAGGAAAATTAGGCTCAGAAAAAGCATTGCAATAACCATCAAAACACCGACAACTGAAGTGCCATAGTATTTATAGCCCTGATAGTTATGACCGTGACCAAGATCAACCCTGCTTTTAGCTCCTTGTGAATTTTTGAGTTCATCTTAAATCTCACCTATCAGCAGTACATTTCAACTGTCAATCCCCACATTCCCAAACCCGCAAGTGCAATACCAAACAAAGCCTGCAACCTGAAACAGCATGATTCACCAATGCACTGTGGCTGTCCTACGTCAGCAGGATTCTGGTTCAAGCCTCTGATGCTGTAACTGGCAAGTTTCTGATCTCAATCAGATTGCCATAGCGGTTTTCAACAGTTGACCACTTCCATCCTTGCCAATTACCACCTCATCTCAAACTCCTGTTTGCTCTCTTGAGATCTTGGTCTGTGTTGTCACCTCCCAGTTCCGTGCATGTCTCTCCAGTAATTTGCTTAATTGGAGGGTCCGGTCCACCCTTCTTACAGCACCAAAATAGCCCCAACCAAATTCACGGAAACATCCTTTGTGACTATGACCATGGTGTGTTATCTTTCCCCATCCTCTTCAACCTCCATAAGTGACTTCTGTTCCCTCTCCTGCGAAGATCGATCCTTCACCCACTCCTCTTCCTCACGTACATGTTGTGGAGATGCCGGTGATGGACTGTGGTGGACAAATGTAAGGAATCTTACAACACCAGGTTATAGTCCAACAGTTTTATTTGAAAATCTCAAGCTTTCGGAGATTATCTCCTTCGTCACCTGACGAAGGAGATAATCTCCGAAAGCTTGTGATTTTCAAATAAAACTGTTGGACTATAACCTGGTGTTGTAAGATTCCTATCATGTACATGTTGTTCATCCCCACAGACAAGGGGTCAGGTTTCACATGTACGCCAACGGCACCCAGCACTACGTCTGCATCACTTCCCTCAATTCCTTGATTGCCAACACCCAGTCTTGAATGAATCTTAACTTCCTCCAGCTCAACAATGGGAAATGATGCCACAAATTCCATTCCCTTGCCACTGATTCTATCCCCTTTCCCAGCCCACCTCAGATTGAAACAGACCACTCACAATCTTGGCATTCTGTTCAATCCTGAATTGATTTTCAGATCACACGTCCTCTCCAACGCCAAGGTACATCCTTCACCACACCTCATCTCAACTCTCGTGCTGCTGAAATATCATACAAGCCTTCGTAAAACTCCGACTCAACTATTTCAACGCTCTGCTTTTGGGGCTTTGCATCATTCACTGACCAAAAGCTCAAACTCATCCAACACCCTGCTGCACATACCTTGTTCCACCACTCTCACCCATCATCCCTGCCCTGAATGACTTACATTGGCTCCCCGTCCCCCAACAATAAAAATTTAACATCTTCATCCTAGTTTTTAAATGTCTCCATGGACGCCCCCATCCTCGCTCCACAATCTCCTCCAGCCCTATATCCCGACTGCACACTCCATCACAATGATTTCAGCCTCTTGTGCACCTCATGTCACATTGCCTGAATGTCAGTGGTGGGGCCTTCAGCTGCCTGAATCCTACCCTCTGGAATTCCCTCCCTAAACTACTCTGCCTCTCCACCTTCCTCTCCTCCTTTAAAATCCTCTTCAAAACCCATCTCTTTGACAAAGTTTTTTGCCACCCCATCTCATCTTTTCTTTCCTGGCTTGAGGTCCATTTTCCATATGCTTGTACAATAAAGCTCAGTGGGGTGTTTTTTTTTAAATATGAAAGGCATGACATAAATGGATGCTGCCTGACTTGCTGAGCTTCTCCAGCATTTTCTTTTTTTGTTTCAGATTTCCAGTATCCGCAGTATTGTGCTTTTGTTTGTTGTTATTACTGTCATCAGGGGAAGGCAGTGGCTGGTAGAAGCAAACCACTTCTTCAGAGGAAGAAAAAGAAGTCCAGAGCTGCTCATGTGTGCCTGATAAGTCAGTTTGAGAAAAACAAAGGCAAAGGAGAGGCGGCCTTGGTGAAAAAACAGATCACCTGCCCACCCAAAGAGCTGGGAAATATTTGCAGCACTGACTGGAGGTGGGTTGGGGGTGGACAGAAGCGAAAGCAAGAATATAAATCAAAACACTGAGCCTGTAATATTCCATCTCTCTCTATTCACATGCCAAAGCAAATGTTGTCATTTTGCTATGTGTTTTTGACCTATGATACTTATTAGTGCTATTGAAAAATGTTATCAAAATAGCATCACAATTTTGCACTTTATGTGCCACACTGCACATTGTGATATTTCTATTATAAAGTCTACTAAGCATCACATATCAAGTTACAAGGGTGGAGCACATACTGGAAGTTCCGATTACAACTAACTACAAAGGCACCACAATGGGAATTTATAAAATGTCATCTAAACCCAGAAATCGGATTGTGTTACAGGTGTGAAATGTTATTTCTACGCTGATTTCTTGAACACAGAAAGTGTACATTCTTCTGACACAGAAAACAAATTGGAACACAGGTTACTCATCTAACCACAGAAGAGGCACACATTCACAAAGGCACAAGTCCATAGCCTGTGGCCTCGCTCTCTATTCAAGTGTTGCTTTTGCCTTTTGGTGACACAACAGCCCGAGACAACTAAAATGGGGACAGATGTCCCATGAATTTGACCAGAGTGGCTGCTGGCAGCGAAAGGTTATTTGGTGAAATTGTATGGGATATTAAAGCAAAGTTACAGGTTTCCATCGCTTACAATGTACACTCCAAAGAGTAAGAATCAACTTAGTTGGAACTTCCACAGCCAAGTTCCAGCAGACTGGGGGGAAAAAAACAAAAACAAAAACATTCTATTTTTTTTTTACAGATCTCAATCATTGGCAGTTTTTTTTTTGCTTTCTCAGAGCGTGACGCAGTCAAGAGAAAGATGAAGTTTTATTTCCAATTTGACATTATGGATTGAGGCAGGATTTGAGGTGCATCTGCCAATGCTCTTATATCCTTGGCATAAATCTTGGAATTCTGTCTTAAGCACAGGCGACCCCTGATTTGTTACAGTGGTCACAATCCTTTACATAATTGAAATGCTAACAACACTCTCATGTTATAAGTGGACTTCTGCAAGGACTAATCATCCTCATCAAGTTCACTGGTTTACATGGCTTTGGTCGGCACAGTCCAACAAGCTGCCAAACAGGATTACAATATTGTTATTCCTGGAAGGATAAGGATTTTGCAGAAGACTTAAACTGCCATGCGGGATCAAGTTTCCTTCAGGATTCAAATTCTCCCAGCTTTTAAAGCGAACTACATGTTGATTTGCCCAGTGCAAACCAGGAACCTGCAGTTATAACTTAATTTTCTTCTGTCTTATGACAGGGATGGAAGAAAGAAAGAAAGAAAGAAAGAAAGAAAGAAAGAAAGAAAGAAAGTAAATTGCAGCCAGACAGTCGCTCCCAGGCCATTGTACTCCATCTGCCCTCCCGCAGACAATGTGGGAAAATGTGAAGACATTGACTTTGGTTGGAAGAGTAAAAAAGCAAAATATTATATAAATGGAGAAAGACTACAGAATGCTGCGGTACAGAGGGATTTGGGTGCCTTCGTACATGAAACACAAAAAGTTAGCATACAGGTGCAGCAGGTAATTGGGAAGGCAAATGGAATATTGGCCTTTATTTCAAGGGGGATGGAGAAAAAAGCAGGGAAGTCTTGCTACAACTGTACAGGGTGCTGGTGAGACCACACCTCGAGTACTGTGTACAGTTTTGGTGCCCTTATTTCAGGAAGGATTTACTTGCATTGGAGGCAGTTCAGAGAAGCTACACTCGGTTGATTCAGGGTGTGGAAGGGTTTTCTTATGAGGAAAGATTGAGCAGGTTAGGCCTATACTTACTGGAGTTTGGAAGAATGAGAGGAGATCTTATTGAAATATTTAAGATTCTGAAGGGCTTGACAGGGTAAATGCTGAGAGGATGTTTCCCCTCATAAGGAGTCTCGAACTCGGGGCACAGTCTCAGAATAAGGGGTCACCCATTTAAGACGGAGATGAGGAGAAATTTCTTCTCTCAGAGGGTTGTGAACCTTTGGAATTCTTTGCCCCAAAGAGCGGTGGAGGTTGAGTCATTGAATATATTCAAGGCTGAGTTAGACAAATTTCTGATTCGCAAGGGAGTCAAAGGATATGGGGAACAGATGGGAAAACGGAGTTGAGGCCAGAATCAGATCAGCCATGATCTCATTGAATGGCAGAGCAGGCTCCAAGGGCCTAATGGCCTGCTCCTGCTCCTATCTCTTTTGTTCTGACGTACATGCATTAAGGTTCCACTCACAATTATGTCGTTGGATGAGATCAGAAAAACAACCAGCCCGAGCTGTCTGCCATACCCAGTCTTGGCCAATGATTTGGGTTTTTTTGCAGAACAACCAGTGACTCACCTGCTGAATTCCCCTTTCTTCCGGCAGGGAGATATTTAGCCTCTGCTCCCTGCATATTAAATTAGAGAACAGCCACGTGACCAACTGTGCCCAAAACCAGCATCCTACCACTGATGGAGCAAGGCACAGGAGCAAAAGAGTACTGAGCCACTCCCCTCGCCGCTTTAAGAGGGCAACAATCGATCATCTTGAGAAATGAAGCATTTCTCCACTCGGGCAGCATTTAAAGTTCATTTTCTTCCATTGTACCACCGAGAGAGACCGGACAGAGTCTTTCCAAATTACTGACAGCCCCAAAAAAAAATGATTCTTTTGAACTTTATCTCATCAGCAGAACAAGATTCTCTGACACAGAACATTTGTCCTTGCAATATTCTTCACTGCTTCGGTGCAAACCACACAGTTCCTGTTTGTTGAGCAGGGGAAAGGTTAATAGAAGGACATGCCCCGATCACCAGTAATAATTACCCACATCTTTCAGCATTTCACACACACTGTGGCCTGTCAAAACAAAAAATATAGGGCAGTTACATGGGAGTGTGGGAGGAGAAAGAAAAAAAATGTAAAACTGAGCTCCATTTTCATTATTAATGAGCCGGAAGGACTCCCCCGATGAGCTGACCTTGTCTTATTATAGTTCATTACGCTGAAAATTAAATTAGTAACCCCAAAAAAAGTTTATATTTGGAAGTATTTTCAACAATAAAACTATGCGATATTCCTATTTCTCACCGCTTCAATACTTTTCTCAGTCAGATCTAATACTTGTAAAATGATGGCTCTCTAAAGTTTTGCATTCATAATATTTTGCGGAAAGATCAAACCTGTTTGAGTCAGAAACATTTTTTTTTATTAAACATGGTACCAAACCCCAAATGATCAAAGATCACAACAGCACTAAACAGTATCTGACGAAACATCACAATCTGCATATTATAAAAACATGTTGTAAGGCAGTATGAAGAAAGAGAGAAGCTTTATGAGATGTGCTTCCACCTGAAAGAACATCATCTGCCCTTGACAAGAGGATACATGCCAACGATCAACGTTTCACACAGACAGCGTTTTTGGGGGCCAGTCAGCATTTGCTGACAAACGATTGCAATTGGGGACTTCCCCCACCTCCCCCGGTGCCCTGTCCTGCTCTTCCCCAGTCTTGGTGGTAATGCACAAGATGGGCCCCCACACGTCCTACTTGCACCACGCCCAGCATTAATGGCCCAGATCACTGCCTGTGTATACTGTTAGTGGGAACTCAAGGATGGACGAGGGAAATGTATACTGTATTATTAAAAGTAATTTATTTGCACATATACAGTATCGTATGGACAGGACAGTTATGCAGGAAACCTATAAGCGAATTGGGACATTCACCACCTGTCAAATGCCCCAGTGAATTTAAGCACTCAAAGAATCAGTTCCAACCCCTCCAGATCACAGCCTGTGCGTCATTTCAATGCAAATGAATGCTGAGCAACACACTTTCAGTAATTTCCCTCAGCAAATCGGGTCTTGTGCTAAATCGGGTCTTCTTGTTCGAAAGTGAACTGCTGTCATTATGTCTCACGCATTACCTTCAATGCATGCGTCAACCTACTTAGGACACGTAGTTTGACAAGCCCCAGAGCTGAAAATTAACCAGACTTTCTTTGCCAAACCGCAATCACCAGAACAGAAGCATCTTCAAGGACTACCAGGTGCTCAATGGGCCAGATCAGCAACTGCACCTGATCGTTGATTGCACCAACGAGTATGACTTTCGAAACTACCTGAACAACATCACACAGAACAGAAGCACCTGGCATCATAATGTTTTCTGGTCTCCGACAACCATATCTGCCCTGGGAAACTGATAGATTGCATGGCCAAGTCAATGAACTAACTGAGGTAAAAGTAGAATGATTATCATTATCAATAACCAGCAGCAATTTTCAGATGTTATATCACCAGTCCCTAGTTTTCAAACCACAGCCCACAAAGCAGAACATTCATGCGTTCCTTTCTTTCGAAATAGATACATAGTCAGGGTGAGGATTTTGATGATGATGTGAAAATCCAATTTGTTAATCGGGACAGCAAACATGTCAATTCTGGGTACCCATATTGCTTCTGAAATTCATATGGAGTTGTTTTTTGTTAGAAAATAGGAAGTAAGTCGATGTGGTCTAATAGTCAGCAGTAATTAACTGGAATTGTACAAGAGCTCACTCAAAAGTACTGTGTACCTTTATCATCTTCCACTGGGCCAATTAGAAGTCGAAATGGCATCCACTTTCAAGAGCACATAAATCACCCCATTCAGGCAAAAAATGGAAAGGATTTGCTGTTATAGTTACAATTTAAATGTAAACGCATCAAGTTAGAATGTTCCAACAGTATGTTCTCACCAATTGTTCAGTTTGGGAATTCGAACTCGAGAACATCCTAACTCAACTGACACCACGGTGATCACGAAACAGAAGGTACAATTACAATTCTTCAAATATTTTGTGATATGTATCGATATGCATATACATACACACACTTAACGGCAAGATTTTCTGCTGAAATGCAGTATTGTCACTGGGATTTAAGCCAAGTCGGTGCGCAAATTTTTTGTACTACATCCACTTGAACTGTGAAAGAATCTAATATGACAAATATAAGTTCCTTCCTACTTTACTTGTCATATCTAGCAAGGTCATTTTGAGTTGTACAAGGTGCGGGTGAAGTACTGATGATTACTGGTCCGTCACTGGTCGTGGGAACAATTTGGAGGCATTAAGATGTAGTGGATCAAGTGCGATTTTTCCTGTGGCATATTGATACCTCAGTTCAAATCATTCTTTCATTACTGTCTGCCATGAACCCCAGATCAAATTATTATTGCATCAGCCATTACACCCACTGCCAACATGGAATCAGAAACATGCTGAGCAAAATAAAATAGCTCCCACAAAACTCTGCCTCCAGAAATATATATTTATAGATATAATATAAAATAGAAGCTACAGTAAGTTTCCAGGAAACATATCCTGGGGTTGAGGTGACACAGATGAACATAAACTTTGCCATTTCCAATGTCATTTTAATCCCTCAAAGTATTGCTGCCTTTTAACACATTGCTTTTGTTTTATAATATCGGCACATTGGTAGTGTTATTTCCTGCAACCTGACTGTAGATTTCTCCTCAATCAACTTCGAGCAATCAAATTACAATTAATCCCATTTTGTGGATTTTATTCAAAATTGCACAAACTGTGTCCATGCTGGGAGATCAGCAGCTTCTGGCAATGAATTGAAAACTGATTAAAACTTGAGTGAATGTTATAAAAATGGATATAATAATCTCAATTTACATCTCAACTCCTTGAGCTTCACTCTTACTCATTCTGTTCAAAGCACGATTCTAAAACTTCAGTTATTTCAGACTTACAGTTAGAATCTGATAAAGTCAAAGAAAGTCAAAGGAACTCAAAGTGCAGAAAAGACACGTGCAAAAATAACATTCCCTATTCTGCCCCCAGGTTCCTTCAACGTGCTTTATAATCATGATGTGATACCGCATTAAATCCAAATGCTGACATCAAGCAGGAAGAGGTCAGTGCCCTCCCAGTTTTACTGAGTTTTCGAATATTGACTTGGACATCTGGATCTTGTCTCTGCAGTTTACCTGAACTGCTTGCCTTCACACACTATTTGGTCAAACAGTCAAATGTTAATTTTATCATTCTTTGATACAAGACAGCCTCATGAGGGTGCAGATAATGTTCTGAACTCTGCAGTATGGTCACCGGACTTATTTAGTATTTTCTTACTACGGAAGGCTGAAGACATTGTCTTAAGTTCCCACCACAAACTCCATCCCTCTCCCTGGCTGGCCACTGTCTGAGGCTGAACCAAACTGTTCGCAACCTCGGTATCTTATTTGATCCTGAGAGGAGCTTCCCACCACAAATCCTCTCCATCACCAAGACCTTCTATTTCCACCTCCGTAACAGTGCTCGCCTTTGCTCCTGCCGCTGAAACCCTCATCCATGCCTTCGTTACCTCTTGTCTCGACGATTCCAATTCTCTCCTGGCCAGCCTCCCACCTTGCACCCTCTGTAAACTTGAGCTGATCCAAAACTGTGCTGCCCGTAGCCTAACTTGCACCAAGTCCCGTTCATCCATCACCCCTGTGCTCGCTGACCTACACTGGCTCCCAGTACGGCAATGCCTCGATTTTAAAATTCTCATTCTTGTTTTCAAATGCCTCCATGGCCTCGCCTCTCCCTATCTCCGTAATCTCCTCCAGCCCTACAACCCTCCAAGATCTCTGTGCTCCTCCAATTCTGGCCTCTTGTGTATTCCCGTTTTTCTTCGCTTCACCATTGGCGGTCGTGCCTTCATCTGCCTCGGCCCAAGACTCTGGAATTCCCTCTCCGCCTCTGTACCTCTCTCTCCTCCTTTAAGGTGCTCCTTAAAAACTACCTCTTTGACCACCTGTCATAATCTCTCATGTGGCTCCGTGTCTAATCTTGTTTGATAATCGCTCCTGTGGAGCGCTTTGGGATGTCTTGCGACATCAAAGGTGCTATATAAATGCAAGTTGTAGTCGTGCAGTAGTTATATGTTACAGGAAAAATTGATTTTGTGCCAATATGCCTCTTGTGCAATATCTTAAGACACTTGTACGACCTATACAAGAGCAGCTGATGGCATAAGTGACATTCCCCGAACACCTCTGCACCAGGAAGCAGAAAACTGCCAGTGTATCATGTTCCAGCAGTATCACACATCCATCTATTCCTCAGTCTTGTGAACTGCCACATTATTTGCCAAGAGTCTGATAAGAGGACACTGCCCAGATTGGCACTGGGAAGGCTCCTACATTACCACTCTCTTGAAGTCAGAACTGCCAAGCAGAGTCCTTCAATTCGAGCACCTTAAATTGCTCCCTCCCCGAACAGCAACAGGTTATTGACTTAAATTACTTCACCGAGCAGGTGACTAAATTTCTCAACTAAATTTGGAAAGGCAAAATCTACAATGTTATCTTTCACACATTATATGGTCACAGCATAAAAGCTTTATTGACATCCAAGTCAAATAAACATGTACAATATGACTGTGAGAAAATTTTAAATGCCTGTTACGCTTAACTGAAAATCCAAGTGACAACACTAGCTTTGCACATGGTCTTAAAACTGGCTGACTATTGATCATCATACAACATACTCCAAAATAAAATGCAGTTAAGAATTGATATTTCACGTGGGATTTAAATTTTGATCATTTTCTGGATTAAAATGCTTTTAGCAACAATTTACTGTCAATTAAATGTGAACCAAAATACTTAAAAACCTTAAAATTAAATTACTGCACTGATCTGTGTTGTGCAGCATAATCTGTGTGACAATAAAAAGGATAAATTTGTGTCACAATCAGTTCTACAAACATAGGCACGCACACTTGATTTACTTTATATGCCCAATTTCCAACCATATGACACTTCCAATTCAACAAGCTGCACTTTATGTGCAAACCTTCACTTCCACACTGAAGTGGGAGGTATACCATCGAAGCCTTACAGTGCATGGCACTGCCTACAATTTCACACATAGCAAGTTGTCAATTTCAGCCAGCCCATCGGAGAGAAGACATTGCCGCAAGGCTTCACCACACTGAATACAAATGATGTGTTCGAATACACTTTAAAAGGGCTGCCAAATCACCTCGTTGGCCCCCATGCAACTCCAGGCAGCTGGTAACAAACCAGCATTGGCAGAGGCCTGGAACCAAGACATCCCTTCCCGTCCCTCTGCCAGCAACAAGAAATAGTACAGGGTGGGATCAGAGGAAATTAAGAAGGAGAAATAAGACAAGCAACTTTTAAAAATAAAGTAACAACTATTTGATGTTGAACAGAATAAGAACAGAAGAAACAGGAGAAGGCCATACGGCCCCTCGAGCCTGCTCCGCCATTCAATAAGATCAGGGTTGATCTTTGACCTCAATTCCACTTTCCCACCCGATCCCTTGATTCCCTTCGTGTTCAAAAATCTATCGATCTCAGTTTTGAACATACTCAACGACTGAGCATCCACAGCCTTCTGGGGTCGAGAATTCCCAAGATTTACAATCCTCTGAGTGAAGACATTTTCCTCATCTCAGTCCTAAATGACCAACCCCTTATCCTGAGACTATGCCCCCTAGTTCTGGACTCTCCAGCCAGGGAAACAGTCTCAGCATCCATCCTGTCCAGCCATCTAAGAATTTTATATGTTTCAATGAGATTGCCTCTCATTCTTCTAAACTCCAGAGAATATTGGTCCATTCTACTTAATCTCTCCTCAGAGGACAACCCTCTCATCCCATGAACTTTCATTGCACCCCTTTTTTTTTGAGACAACTTTTGTTGAAGACATTTCAACAATTTCTCTTTAGTCCAAATAGCGATACTGGCCAACGACAGAGACACTAATCTTCAAATAAACTCACTTCCAAGTCAATTAAAATCACTAAATAAGATCCTGCCCTTAACTAAAAGCAGGTGAAATGATGAATAAAAGCAAACTTCACAAGCCTAAGTCCTTGCTCTACAGCTGCCAAGGTTTCATTCGCGTGTAATCAGCAGCCCAGGGCATCGAGTCACTGTTACACCCGACACAGTGCCACTTAGTATCCTTCAATACACAGGTTTGACGCAAGCTACACCAACACCATCCCCATCGATTCAGTCAGGAATAGTAACTGGGCTCTGGTGTACGTTAAATTATAAACACACAATACGTGCACTTCCAGCAAAAACAGCTCAAGTAACTACTGCATTGTTAAAGGGTTGACTCTCACCACCAGCAAAACTAAGAGGGCTGAGTTCAAGAGAATCCCTTTATTTACACTGAGCATAATTAAGACCAATTGTAACCCTGACTTTTAATTTCAGAACATTTTTGAAAACTTTAAACACTAAAAGCCAATATGCTACAAGAGGGGAAGCAGCTGAGAGGAGTTTCTGAGCATGACCATACCAAGGAGATGAACAGATGAAATGACATCATTGCTCAACCAACCATGGTTAATGAGTTTATCTTCACTGCTCCCCCAAGTATGGAAGGTCAAGAACTTCACAAATTCAGCTCCCTCAACAACAAAAACATCCTGAAACACCTCTCACTAACTGCACCCCCCCCCCCATCTAATTTCTTTTATATACAAATAAACATGTCCAGATAACAATGACACTCACACACTTCCATGAAGCAACAGACTGTTCAGAGCAGCTGTTTAAAAGGCATGTCCTAACAGTGCTGTGTCACCAAGTGACAGGACAGAGGTGTATGCCTTTCTTTTCCCAAAGGATGATATTACAATTTGAGCTGCGGTACTCTGGGGCAGGGTGGAAGAGGGGCCTTTGTCGAGCCCAGCTGTTCCTCCAGAGTGACAGAGGAAGGGAGATCCAGTTGTCCAGCCTCCTCTGCTACCCCTCAAAGAAGGCCCCAACAGAGAAGCAGCCACGAGGGCCCAGATCCCGTTCATTCTCTGAACTAAGGTATGATGCACGACAAGAAATTATTTTTGAAGTAATTTACACAAAGAATTTTTTAAAATTTAAACTGAGAAGCTAAGTTACAAATTATGAACTGTGGACCTTTGGAAGGACTTCCCTCAAGAGTTAACCTCTTTCTTAAAGGGGCAGGTCTTTATGACAAAACATGTGTGAACAAATGGAAGAAAGTGTGTCAATTCCATATCTTGATGCAAATTTGGTCAGGATGCATCACTTGCAAACGATATCATGATCAGTGTCACAAAGCTCTTCTCCAAACATAACAAGTTTCCAAACACATTTTCATTCAGACAGTGCCTCATTAATAAACTATAGACAAGTAACCAAGACCCGTTTTAAAGGGCACATGTGATCCTTCAACTTCAGGTCTGCTGATTTGCACATTTGTGTGTACTGACTCACAGAAGGTTCAATGATTTTCATATTTGTCAGGAAGTCTGTCGAAACTGAAAGCTCAAAAACACACTTCAATCTCTTCATCTCAGTCTTTCCAGTATTAATGGAATGGCTTTTTTCCAAAGGCAAGTCAAATTTACAAATAGATAGGTCGTCAAAACATGACAAGGAGCTGCCCGGTGATTTATGTTACCAAAGGCAGCAGGTAACCAGAGCATCCAACCTTCCATCACAGACTTCTGATTCTGGAACTCGATCCACTGACTCCTCCTAGAAAGTACACATGTGGACGTAGGGTGAGAAGAGGATTGAGATGGACTATGATGTCTCATTTTTTCAAACAGCCTGCTGACACTTACAATATGATTCACAAGTGAAGAATGGTCAAATGAGCACAGTATCGGTGGGTAACCAGTCTCTCGTTGAACCCTGCCCCAACACGAGTCATAATCCTGGCAAGAAAACTGGAGAAGGGAGGGAGGAAGTAAGTGACAAGATCATAGGCGGAACAAGATATATGTTTTTTTGGTGACTGACAATGTAACCAGCTTGTCCGAGTATCACACCGCCCTGCAGATGATACAGTCAATGCTTCTCTGGGAATGAGCAATATTTCATCTCAGTTTAACACTTACCCCATTGAATTCATTAATTTGTTAGGATCACAAAATCCTCATTTCCATGAGTTTGTCAAATGAATCATATTTATTTAGAAGAGTTTGACTTTAAATTGGATCCAGGACTGATCAATTCTCTCTTCAAATGATGCCTGTGGGATGGTGAAAAAGCCTCCATTTTCTCCCCCCACCTCCTCTCCTAAAGGCTCAGATTCCTGCACAGACACCACATGCCCTGTGGAAATGGTTCATGGAGTGAACCTCGAGAGTGAGTCCACTGACTATTCTACCATAGGAAGCATCACAGGCAAGCACAATCCTGTCCTCATCCAACATTGATGCTTCTGCACTTTCCAACCGGAGCCACACTACAGCAATTAGGAAGAGGGAGGTTGACTGTTTATTTTCTTACCTTTCCTATCCCAGGCCAATTGCACCTCCCTGACTTGACATCGGCATAGATACTAATCAACCAGTGAGCTTTCTGGCCTGTCATCTACCAACCACCATCTGGGAGCTCAAAATCCCTCTTCATGGGACAACTCAGTAAACATATTAATGGGCGCATTACAGGAGATGGAGCAGTGTGGGGGGGAGGGTTGGGGGTAAGATTTAACACCCACGTACTGAGATTGCAGACAATTTAACTTCATTTCCTGCTTCAAATGATTCATAATGTTAATCATTCACATGAAGCTATCGTGTACTGAGTCTCAGTAGGGCAGCCCCTCTGACACACACAGAGAACCACGAGTTGAATTCCAGGTTGTGATTTGATGTGCTGTGCATGAAAGAGTCTGGCAACTGGATAACATGGCTTGATGATTTGATCAGCTAATGCTGTGGTGGGAGAATGGGATGGAATGGGTTCAGTGGAATTCAAGGCTTGATCAGAATTATGCTCCAGTTGCATGTGTGCTTCTGTGAAGTCAACTTTATATAGTTTTATTCATAGAGAACCATTTTCAGCTATCAAAGACGATGAGATACATACTACAAAAAAGAGGCATGAAAGGGGATCCCCTGCATGTGCAACTTGAAACATCTGCAAAGATCAAAAAGAAAGAAACCTGCAAAAAATCTGACACAATTGTAAAACTGTTTTAACAAACCTTCAGGGTGAATGTTGGTGTAAATTTGCCTAGATGTACATATTACTATTATTTGGAAAAATGCATCAATACCATGTTGAAGTACTGATAACAATGATCCAGTGAATTCGACTGAGAAATGCATTTGCATTTAGTTTGTCTTCCTCCTCACAGCTTTGTCAACATCTGCCCCAGAAATGACTGCTCAGCAAAGTCCAAGAACAACTCAGTAACGACGACAATTCTGGGGTTCTCTCTTCCTCTTGTCAAGTGCTGCCTGGCTGACCCCTGTTCAATTCCATCTCCAACAGCTCAAGAACTCAGTGCATGGCGACGTGCTCACATAAATTTGAACCAACCACGTCATGACCACAACATATCTGTACGCCAACATGTGAAGAAGACTTGCGATTATTTAGGGCCTTAGCGCATCCTCAGAGCACCACAAAGCACTTCACAACTGATGAATTATTTGTTTGGAATGCAGTCATAGAATCTTACAGCACAGAAGGCGGATATTTGGCCCATCCTATCCGAGCCAGCTTTCTGAAAGAGCAACCCAATTAGTCCCACTCTCCCGCTTTTTCCCCATAGCCCTGCACATTTTTCCATTTTAAGTATACATCCAATTCCTTTTTGAAAGTTACTATCGTACCTGCTTCCTCTCAGGCAGTGCGTTCCAGATCATAATAACTCGCTGCGTAAAAAGAATTCTCATCTCCCTTCTGGTTTTTTTGCAAATTATTTTAAATCTGTGTCCTCTGTTTACTGACCCTCCTGCCAGTGGAAACAGTTTCTCCGTATTTACTGTATCAAAACCCTTCATAATTTTGAACACCTCCATTAAAACTCCCCTTAACCTTCTCAGCTCTAAGGAGAACAATCAGAGTTCCTCTAATCCATTGTAGTAATTCTTCTCTGCACCCTCTCTGGCACCTTGATGTCCTTCCTGAAGTCCAGAATTAGGAACATCGGAACAGGAGTAGGCCATTCAGCCCCTCAAGCCTGCTCTGCCATTTGATAAGATCATGGCTGATCTGTGATCTAACTCCATATACCTGCCTTTGGCCCATATCCTTTAATACCTCTGGTTGCCAAAAAGCTATCTAGCTCAGATTTAAATTTAGCAATTGAGCGAGTATCAATTGCCGTTTGCAGAAGAGAGTTCCAAACTTCTACAGCACTTTGTGTGTAGAAATGTTTTCTAATCTCACCTCTGAAAGGTCTGGCTCTAATTTTTAGACTGTGCCCCCTACTCCTAGAATCCCCAACCAGCTGAAATAGTTTCTCTCTATCCACCCTATCCGTTCCCCTTAATATCTTATAAACTTTGTTCAGATCACCCCTTAACCTTCGAAACTCGAGAGAATACAACCCCAATTTGTGTAATCTCTCCTCGTAACTTAACCCTTGAAGTCCGGGTATCATTCTGGTAAACCGATGCTGCACTCCCTCCAAGGCCAATATGTCCTTCCGAAGGTGCGGTGCCCAGAGCTGCTCGCAGTACTCCAGGTGCGGTCTAACCAGGGTTTTGTATAGCTGCAGTGTAACTTCTGCCCCCTTGTACTCTAGTCCTCTAGATATAAAGGCCAGCATTCCATTGGACACAATACTCCAGTTGAGACCTAACCAGGCGTACCTAAAAATGAGGTGCCAACCTGGTCCAAGCTACAACTCAGGACTACATGCATGCTAAACACAGAGCGAAGCGATTCCACAACCAACGGATTAGATCAAAGCTCTGCAGTCCTGCCACATCCAGTCGTGAATGGTGGTGGACAGTTGAACAACGAACGAGAGGAGGAGGCTCTGTAAACATTCCCATCCTCAATGATGGCGGAGTCCAGCACGCGAGTGCAAAAGACAAGGCTGAAGCGTTTGCAACCATCTTCAGCCAGAAGTGCCGAGTAGATGATCCATCTCGGCCTCCTCCCGATATCCCCACCATCACAGAAGCCAGTTTTCAGCCAATTCGATTCAATCCTCGTGATATCAAGAAACGGCTGAGTGCACTGGATACAACAAAGGCTATGGGCCCCGACAACATCCCAGCTGTAGTGCTGAAGACTTGTGCTCCAGAACTAGCCGCACCTCTAGCCAAATTGTTCCAGTACAGCTAGAACACTGGCATCTACCCGACAATGTGGAAAATTGCCCAGGTATGTCCTGTCCACAAAAAGCAGGACAAATCCAATCCGGCCAATTACCGCCCCATCAGTCTACTCTCAATCATCAGCAAAGTGATGGAAGGTGTCGTCGACAGTGCTATCAAGCGGCACTTACTCACCAATAACCTGCTCACCGATGCTCAGTTTGGGTTCCGCCAGGACCACTCGGCTCCAGACCTCATTACAACCTTGGTCCAAACATGGACAAAAGAGCTGAATTCCAGAGGTGAGGTGAGAGCAACTGACCTTGACATCAAGGCAGCATTTGACTGAGTGTGGCACCAAGGAGCCCGAGTAAAACTGAAGTCAATGGGAATCAGGGAGAAAACTCTCCAGTGGCTGGAGTCATACCTAGCACAAAGGAACATGGTAGTGGTTGTTGGAGGCCAATCATCTCAGCTCCAGGACATTGCTGCAGGAGCTCCTCAGGGCAGTGTCCGAGGCCCAACCATCTTCAGCTGCTTCATCAATGACCTTCGCTCCATCATAAGGTCAGAAATGCAGTGTTCAGTTCCATTCGCAACCCCTCAGATAACGAAGCAGTCCGAGCCCGCATGCAGCAAGACCTGGACAACATCCAGGCTTGGGCTGATAAGTGGCTGGTAACATTTGCGCCAGACAAGTGCCAGGCAATGACCATCTCCAACAAGAGGGAATCTAATCACCTCCCCCTGACATTGAACGGCATTACCATCACCGAATCCCCCACCATCAACATCCTGGGGGTCACCATTGACCAGAAACTTAGCTGGACCAGCACATAAATACTGTGGCTACAAGAGCAGGTCAGAGGCTGGGTATTCTGCGGCGAGTGACTCACCTCCTGACTCCCCAAAGCCTTTCCATCATCTACAAGGCACAAGTCAGGAGTGTGATGGAATACTCTCCATTTGCCTGGATGAGTGCAGCTCCAACAACACTCAAGAAGCTCGACACCATCCAGGACAAAGCAGCCCGCTTGATTGGCACCCCATCCATCACCCTAAACATTCACTCCCTTCACCACCGGCGCACAGTGGCTGCAGTGTGTACCATCCACAGGATGCACCGCAGCAACTCGCCAAGGCTTCTTCGACAGCACCTCCCAAACCCGCAGGCACATGGGAACACCACCACCTGCACGTTCCCCTCCAAGTCACACACCATCCCGACTTGGAAATATATCGCCGTTCCTTCATCGTCGCTGGGTCAAAATCCTGGAACTCCCTACCTAACAGTACTGTGGGAGAACCTTCACCACACAGACTGCAGCGATTCAAGAAGGCGGCTCACCACCACCTTCTCAAGGGCAATTAGGGATGGGCAATAAATGCTGGCCTTGCCAGCGCCGCCCACATCCCATGAACGAATGATAAAAAAATTTTTTTTTTTTTTACTGTGGTGCCATTGTGGGTTGCTGTGCCAGAAAAGTTTCCCAGAGAGTGAGAAAATGTGGGCTACACAATGCATATCTTTGCAGGGTACATTCTTAATCTTAATTGTTCCTCCAAGAGTAAGAGTTAATCTGAAGTGGTCAAGTCAGCCAGGGTCACTCTCATACACCTGTGAGCAAGGGCAGCAGTGGTCAAGGAGCTGGACGCCTACTTACCCTCTCCAAGGCACTATTCTTCCATGGAGGGAGGAACAGCTGGGTGCTGAGAAGACCAAAAATGGGGGAATAAGAACAATGTGAAATGAGCTGAGGCAGTTTCAATCTGGTTCCCAGTGAGCTTGGGCCCAAATCACAAAAATATCCCTAATCTGGCACTAAATTGGCAGTCTGCCTCTGCTAATATGGAAAACACAAGTGTCACACACTGGTGCATTGAAGGGTGGTGTTCTGAGGTTGGACTGAGGTATAACGGTGGGGCTCTTTACTCTGCATCAGGTAGTTCGATATCTGATCTGAGAGTGCATGTTGCACTGGAAATAAAAAGTGTCCCAATGCCATGCCAACATTCCTCACCTTCAGGCCAGAATTCACACAAAATGTTTTTGAGAAACTGGCACGAAACAAAAAAAAACGACCAAACTTGGGAGCTTTCTATATTTTTTATATATTCTGCCAGGCACAGATACTTTTATACATTGTTTAATCTGTACATTATCACCGACCTCCCAACCACAAACTGTTACAGTCATTACCAGACATACAATCTATGCCTCTGTTATAACGAAACCTGCTGCAAAGTTTTCTCAAGATTTCTGACCACAATATACAGCTTTGAAAATATACATACGTCCTCTAACAGCTCAAAAAGGAGTGCATGACCGAGCTGTACAAATTAGAAGGTCCCGCGTTCCGCTCCCAGCTGGAGCGGCAGTGGTGGAGCGACAGTTGGCCTCAGCACCCCTTGGCCAGTGCGGGGGGGCAAATCAGGAATATCAGCCAGGTTTCCCTCTCCTGGTTGCTATCCAGTGATTCCTGCTGGAAATTGTGCATGTGTGAGCATGAAGTGGGGACATGATTGAGGCCACACACTGTTCACTGTCTTTGTTTACACAATGAGTTTGGCCACTTGGACAAGTGGAACATAACTGGGCTCTCTACAATCACATTCCAGCAGTGTCAGTCAGCAGCTTCAGAACAGGAGAGGACAAAACCTACATTCCATTGATCCTCTTCTTTCAACATCTCAGGCCCCGATCCCAAACATCCACCAGTTCAAATAGTTTGCCAACAAAGTTAACCTCTCCCAACTCTAAAACCCAAAGCGCAATCAAACTTAACAACTCCAATTTCATGTCAAACCAAGACAAATCATGTCGGGATCTCTCGGCATGGGTTTTGATATTACACCAGAACTTTTTAAACTCAGAACACCCAGAGTAAAATGTATCCCATCGCTCACTTTCAACAAACCACGAAACACGAATGTAAGCAATACTGTATTTTCCACACCATGAGACAGTGGCCAAAAACATGACATTAATATCACTGTACAGGAAACAACAATGTGAAATATGATGAAAAAAGACAAATCAGGTTTGCGATCATGTCCATAGAAATGTCTTGTTAATGCTTCGAAAAGGAGAATTTGGGGGTGGGGCAAGCATGGAATAATACAGATCTACGTTCTCGTACAGGTGTATTATCTGTGGAACTTTGAAAAATCTACAATTATTTAAATACATATGTTACAGAATGCATTAAAAAGTGTTTCACTTAAATCCAAAAAAACTGTCGCAGCTTCTCTCGTTATTTCCTATGTCCCATTCAAGTTTTTTCTCTGAATTTCCATCTGGAAACTCACAATAAAACATAGACCACCTCTCACCTATGGTTTCACTTGGTCTGTATTTAAGCAGCTTTAGGGTCGCCTATGCTGCCCAGTTTATGACTGATGTCACATTGGACAGTTCTGGAACCCTTCTGGCCCAGTGATTACAAAATTCAACTGTGAAAATTATGAACCACAGAATCTAGACCAAGAGACCCTTTTTCGAAGAGATGTTTTAGAACAGAAATTATTTTCTCAATTACTGAGAGTTTTCCTGTTGATCTTATTGTTGCTTGTGAGCTTCTTGTGAGTGGCAACTTCATCAATGGCATAACTGGGTTGGTTAAGTTTTTCAGCCAGTGTGAAGAAGCTGAATTAACATCAGTCGCCATTCACTCAGGATTCAGTGAGCTTGCAGCTTCAACTGCGGGTATTAATTCAGCTCTCGCATGCTGTCGAGCTCAAGAACAGAATTAAGCCAATGATGCAATCCCCAATCGTTGTTTAAACAGAAATGTTCCATTTAAAAACAGAGATGATTGTTTTTTTCTTAAGAATGTTGAAGTTTCTCGTGCTATTTACAGACTATTATTTCCTTTGTAATCAGCTGCAGACTGTGACTCCGGTTGCATTACAATTGTTCATTCTTCAATGAGGGTGGCAATGACACTGTGAGTTACACTCTGGTCCATGCACACCATCTGCCATCAAACACCAAAACAACTGAAAACTATTGCAGTCCACCAATTCCACCGCACAGGATATGAAAAAAAATCAGAAAGAACTTGTAATTACATTGCATTTGACAATGAATGGATTGCACTGTGCAATTACAGTTGTTCTGTGGGTGAACACAGCAGCC
Organism: Heptranchias perlo; assembly: GCF_035084215.1. Taxonomy (NCBI): domain Eukaryota; kingdom Metazoa; phylum Chordata; class Chondrichthyes; order Hexanchiformes; family Hexanchidae; genus Heptranchias; species Heptranchias perlo. The sequence goes on from NC_090344.1 coordinate 46,930,479, forward strand.
ATTTTGCATGCAGCAATGTCTCACAAACATTCAGAAAAATAACTCATCAATCTGTTTTTTGGTAGAGTTGACTGATGGGGGCATGTTGGCCAGGAGAGTTGGAGAATGGAGGCATGGGCAAATAGGTGGGGCTGGTCCAGACAGCTGTCTCATATCAGTGTATCAAACAGTGTCTGTTCGAAAAATGTTCCAGCTTTGCTGTTACAATTATTGATTTCATCTTTATCTCTTTATGAGGATTCCATCTTATATTCATTCGTCGATCAGTTTAAATTTAACAAGGAATGTTGCTTGTATTTTTTCCTCTCTTTAACGGCATTGAAAATTCTTCAGTGGAATTGCTCCTGATTTTCAAAAATGGACTCCTCTGTCCTGTATGGAATTCTTTGCCACATGCTATTAATTCTGTAGGCTGATTCATTCTAAAATATAATACCTTGGATTTGGGTAGGTCCGCTAAGCTGCTTTGAATACCCAACATGACTTATGTCATTTTTGACTACTTAATATAAACATACACTGTGAGCTCCGCTCAGCACCATACAGAATTCCACTCGGAAAAAGGGGCTGGAGCGGGTTGGGTTCAAGGGCAGTTTAAATACTGCAAGGGTACATTAAGTTCAGATCATCCCACTCCAAAGGATCTCATGGTATAAACAGCTGTCCAGAGTAGTGTTCCATCAGCAATCTGCATGTACTCTAGCATTTCAGCTACAGGATCCAGAGGGCTACAATGTATTAGCTGTGAGAGACTCCTTCACCTCTGATCAAAGGAACACTGTGCGCAAACATTTATTCATGTGGTTGATTCCCCATCATTCGTGCGGCCTTGCAAGAATTTATGCATAAAAAATTGTGACTAAAAAGTCCAACTAAGTATTTTTTAAAACTGCAAACTAAAAGAAATATCTCACCAATGAGATTCAACACCTGTACATGCATTTCAAGGCCTGGACATTGACTTTATTCAATGGCACCCTTGAGATTTTTTGGACTACCTTGAAATATCACAGAAGGTACAGCAATACACACATGTACTTTGTATTACGTCAGCTCGTGGCCCTGAAATACACAACGAGTTTTCTCTCATTCCCACCCATGCCAAGCCTGACAAGACAACACAGCAGGTGGTCTCAAATTTCAGACTAATCCCTTCACTGCTATTTAAAATAATAACTGCTTTCAGACACATATGAAGCATTTTTAAATCGCAAACAGCAATATAATGATTATACTGAAATGCTTGCAACCATTTGACATGCAGTAAAACAGCACAAGTTCAATTGAAGCGCTCTGCTTAGTTTGATCCTGGCATTTCCTGTGATCTTCCAACAAACATATGGATCAGACAATCAAAGAGAACAAATGGGACCCCACGCAGTAGTGCTGTAAAGCAAGAGGCTGCCACAATAGACAAGGGGGAACATTAGAAAATGCAGGATTACAGCAAATGAGAATGAGGAATCCCGGCCCCTTGTTCAACCACAGGGACTACCATGAAAATTGATACTGTAGCAAACAGACATCAAAAGGTTTGTGAATAGCTTTTGGAGGCACCAAGCAGAAGCAAGGTGCTGCCCATAAGGAGAATGATGCTTGGACAAAACTCTCTCACTTTCCAACAGTTGATTACAGAGCATCACATGAAGCGGTGTGAGAAGAGGCCACCCACCAGCTCTGCAGCAGAGTGCTGCACACCACAAGGGGTTCAAACATGAAAAGGGAAGAATTAGGTACTGGGTGACAACACTACTAGGATTGCCAACTCTTTCGCATTGTCCGGGTCTCTTCAAGAACGGCTGATTGATCTCCCAAGTAATTTGGCTAGCAACCCGGGAGAGAAGTACTTTCGTTTTTTCGGTTCGCGCCTGTGTACTTTCACCCCTCGAGCTCAAAGACAACAACTACTGCTATCCCAAACAACAAGCTCAACTCCAAACTCGGGGTCGTCCTGGCCGCCTCGGAGGACTGTCTCCAGCTTTGCCTGCAGGAAGGCATCACAATGGGCTTCGTAATCCGGTGGCCATGCTGCATGCCGACAATGGGTTTCACTTCTCCTTCATTGCTAACACCAATGACTCGCACACAGACAGTCCATTCCCGAACCTTTACCAAGGCAGTGCTGACCTCCAAGTGGCATGGGGATGAAAAGGGATCCCTGGGGCTGGCCTTCCACCCGAAATTTAAATGGACCAGTATGTGTACTACTCAATCTACGCTAGGAAGGATACATCTTAGCTGCTAAATTTCATCCAACACGTATGAAAAATAGGGTTGAGTGTTTCCTTGTGGAAAAATTCAAGGACAAGTCATCCCAGGCCATCCTTAGAAAGCAGCCAAAGAGCATCTTCGCCCTGTGATCATAGATCTACTTACTCTCCGAATCAGGGAAAAGGAATCCAAAAACCATGAAAAACAATTGGGAGGAAAGGGGTGAGATAGTTTTCACATTCTGCTTTTGGGATACCAAGTTTGAGCCCAGTGTGCCCTCAATCCCAAATATACATTTATGTGATGGGAGAAAATAACAGACGTATCAGAAACAGCTTTTGCTCTTAACACTAACTGATGGTGGAAGGGGGCTAAGGGGGTGTGCAACTCCATTTTTCTGCTGGTCTTTGAATAAGTCGCCTTTTTTGAAAGCAGAGTGCACTGAGTTGTCAGCCTTGCCTCCACTGAGAATGATGCAGCAGTGCAACACTGCCCTGCTCAGTTACCAGACCACACATAAAGCCACAGTTCATTCAAACAGGATTTGATGGTGCAGCAGATCCTTTGAACGGCTCTCTTTTTTACTGCAAGAGAGAGACTTCAGCTGCAGCCGGTTGAAATGAAATGCATTCTGCTGTGCATGCTCTGCTCAGCACACCTTTGGTCTGTGGAGTGGTATTTACAGCTCTGCCCCTACAGACTCACTCCACCGCCAAACCCTTTCAAAAGTGTGAGAGAATGAGCACTGCTCAGCTAAGAATAGACCACAAGACTATCTATATATATATATATCTCTCACAAAAGCACTGAGAGCAGAACTTCAATACTGTGACTGTATGTTGCATTGCTTGTTGACACAACATAATTTTATTTTATGCAAAAATCTTTACAGCCCTTGCACCTGAACCCTAAAATTACTGTGATACAAATTAAAGGGAAGAGAGAGAAAGATAACGTCAATTGATACCATGTGCCAACAAAAACATACGAGATATTGTTTTATCTTAATCCATACAATATGTTTAATCAGAGAAAAAAAATTGAGCCTCAGCCAATATTTAACTTGTGGACATTTAAGTTAGTGATGATAGACTTTTGTTGCCATGTTCTATTAAACTTTTCCATTAAATCTGCATTTGCCTTGGGATCAGAAAGTTAGCAAAATTAAACTGTGAACAACGAATGTTGCAAAAGTATCAAGAGTAAGTCAGTGAGTGTAAGCTAATAATTTAATAAAGAGTGCCAAATATGCAGCCATTAGTGGTAGAAAATATCTGACCTCTGGAATTGCTAAGTGAAACGTCAATCTGTACCATGAATTTTGTGGTTGTTTCAATCTTTTCTGGAGAGTTTTGTTTCATGTAGTGGCTGCAACTCTTGTCTAACTTGCCACCTCTTCCAGAGGACAAAGCAACAGCTTGCCTGTGAAGGAATTTTTCTTTTTTTTTAAATGTGTCCCAGACAGGTGGACAGTGCTTTTGTTTTTCTCATCCAGAGTAACAGCAAGTTAAAAGCTACTATGATCAAAGCAAGTCTGAATTCCTGTAAAGGAAACATTATGGCTATTATTAATCTCTATCATATAACAAAGCCCTTTCAAGTCTTACAAGAAATAGGAAAAAATAACATCAGTCTTAATTAAATAGGTGCATCAAACACAACACTCAGACCAAACACAGTCAGCAGTTCACAGAGTTCTTGTGGGCTGTTTGGGTTCTTGAGAGTTTTATTCCCACAAGTGAGATGCAACTTACTGTTGGCCTCACAAGTGGAAATTCAGGAAAAAAAGCACATCACAGACCTCCATGAAGTTGGCTGGAAATTGCAATGGATAACCCAGGAGATGATGTCTCACTCAGGTGGGAAATCTCAGCAGTCGAAGTCAGAGGTGTTTGCAGTCACTGGACAACAAATACCAGCATCAAAAAGATGCCAATGATCCACAATATAAAACCACTCGTCCACCAAACCAAAATCACCACACCTCACCTGCACACAGAACTGTACTGTAAGGTGTCGGGGGGGACACACACTTATTCCTCGCTATTTATAGAAATGCAGCCAGGACTCGAGCCAAAGGCAACCATGATGCCACTGCACAACTAAAACATGACTGAAATCAAAACAAAACCTAACAGCAGCATCCCTCAAACAAGACTCAATTATCTACAGGAACCCAATGCAACCAGGCCTTTACAATCTCAACTGGTTCTTCTCCACAAGCCAACATATATCAGAAATGGGAAAAGCTAAGGAGTGTACTTGAGAAATCTGCTCAACCATACATAGCAGAGAAACGGATCAGAAATGCTCCATTTCAAGACACTACAAAAGTACTTCATTGGCTGTAAAACACATTGGCGCTATCTCAAAGCAAGTTCTTTCTTTCTAATTATAAACTCACAATTTCAAAATCTATAAGACAAAATATATCTGAGGAGCAAAGTGTTTTATTTATGAGTTTCCACCACTTTTCCCTCTTTTGGATTCATTCCACCCCCAGTGGCAAATGCAATCACATGACTCAAATGTGGGCAGACTACTTGGTGCCAAGCTTCTGACAATGCCAGTAAGTAAACAAGCCCCCGTTGGTACATAAAAGCATGCTATTTCCATCATACTCTGTGGGGGAAGCACCCCATCTCCACTTGTTCAATGAGATGGGGAACTTAGCCACATCTTGCCACCCCATGGCACAGTGTGCCAGTATACCAATGTACCGTGTCATTACCGTCCCATGCCTGTGGTATGCTCCTGTTCTCAACTTCAGGAAAGTTTATTAATCCGGTCAACTCTTCTCATAACTCAGCCATGACTAAGATGAAGAGCATGGGGAGTTTGTAGATCTGTCAAACATTTATAATGAAGTTCAAAGGGTCAACTAGAAACTTTGGACATACTTCAGTTTCACTTTCATCATTGGTAAAAATCAAGAGCACCAACCTGCTCCAATCACATCAACTGCAAACATTGATCAACAGACTGTTCTGATACCAAAGCCTCTAGAAGTTTATTTTGAATCATGCAAAGCTCTCTTTTAAGCCTATTTGCTGCATCAAATTAAGTAGGGGCCTCCCAGAGGCTAAGAACAAGTCCTAGCACCTTTCAAGCACTTATGTCTTACAATGTGCAAATGCACAATATATGCCACGTGTATCATTTTTGCGTTAAATTTAGTCAACCTGTCAGCATAGATAATCCTGTTCGAGTCCAAGGAGCAGGGGAAGGGTCTGTCGCTCATACAAACTTACCCCTGGAAGTTTTTATAGGACCTCAGCCGGACCCAGTCACTATGGCAGATATCTGCATGAAGACAAGGATTTAATGAATATGCCCCAACTGCAAACTCACTTTCCTCTCAGCCCATCATGGAATGATACCAACAGTACTTGTGGAGATGTTTGGGAATTCCTCCCAAACTAAGAAATCGTGCCGAAAGGCAAGCAGTACTGGCAGGGTGAGGAAAGGACTTTTTTTTTAAATTTCGGACTCCTGAATCTGTCCAAATACCAACCTTGAATGAGCTTCCCTTTTGTTCATATATTTTTAATTGGTGAACACTGTACCTGGGCATCAGGCTACATTCCTACAGGAATCCTAACTCTGCCCAGTATTGTCACCACACTTGTTTACCATATTGGTACAATACCTAGTAAGAAGAAAAAAACACAAATCACAAGTAAAAGAAGATACTTCTGTGATAATTTTAATTCTTCAAATTGCTCCTACTACCATCAGTGATAGACCCGTGGCCATCAGTATTTCATCCTGGTGTTACGTGGCTCACAATGTACTCTCTGGAGAAACCCAAGTTTGAAACAAAAAGATATATTCTAATTCAATTCAGGACCACGGTAATCTGATATACATTTCATTCTTTTACTTTTCGTGCAAATAGATGTTCGACTTAATGAAATGGATGAAAATGACTGGCACTATCACAAGGAACAAGTACAATTAGCATGAACATAACAAGGATAAAATAATTACTACCTGCCATCCATTATGTGAAGTCTGTATGAAATTTTGACTCTTTGGGACAATAAGCCATTGTCGGTTATCATGATTTTTTTTCATAGATATAAAAGAATTGTCCAAATATATTGTGTCTGACATCAGCTCATTCACCACTTTCCTTCCATCTTCCTCTACTTTCTTTCGCACTCTTTGGGTATAATGTTAAACTGCTCCCAGTGTCTCACTTCATCAGACATAACCCAAGGTGAGCCATGTAACACCAGGATGAAATACTGATGGCCACGGGTCTATCACTGATGGTAGTAGGAGCAATTTGAAGAATTAAAATGATCACAGAAGTATCTTATTTTACTTGTGATTTGTGTTTTTTTCTTCTTACTAGGTATTGTACCAATATGGTAAACAAGTGTGGTGTCAACTTGAATTTTTCATTCAAAATTTAATTGATGGTTTTGCGTTTTCCCATTCCTCCCAAAAGTAAGCAGATTCCCTGACATCCAGCTCACCTGGAATGGTCCGTTCAGAACGGATCGATGGAAAAGACTGATAAGAGATGGATCCACATAACAACTTGAGGCAACACAAAGTGACAGGATGCGTGTTCAACTCCATCATTCACAGCCAGATTCATCAGGTAAAGATAATCAATCCAGGAGAGAGGGAGATAGTTTTCCACAGCCAGCCAACAAAAATAAATCTCAAGTTAACTCAACTCTGTGCCACTCAAGCACCTTTCAATGGCCTACAGCAATACTGTAATGACAACTGTTACAGTGTGAGTCACCTCCCCACTCTTGGCCAAAGAACAGCATGTGGTACCAGTAGAACCTTTCACATTTGAACTCAACATAACTGGAAAAACGTGACTGGAAATGGAAAAACAACATTCCACGGAGACTGTATGTAGAAACACAGGATGTAAACTAACGTAGCTACTGTAACTACCATCAAATACAACGTCACTGATATTGGATTAATTAAATTTCAGAACCCAATGTCATTTTTTTTTTCGCACTGAATGCAAATCAGTATGTGGCTCTTGATTTACCGTTTCTGTTTCATGTCATCAGTCAAATCTTTCATCTTAAACAATGTCACACCACAGCAATGTTCACAGCTTTTGACAGAAACTTTTTGCACATCATTTCCTTTTAATTCATCAAGTTTTAAGTTATTTTCCCTTGCTTGCCTCCACCCTGTTGTCACTCACATTTGCCTGACAGGAGATGAGAACTCACAGCTGACTTTCAATACCTGGCTGTAAGGTCCATGGGTTAAAGTGGAGTAGCTTGCTACCTCTCACTCATCCTCCTGTATAAGCGTTATGCATCCTTTTACTTATATTTCCCGCTACCCAAGAGTTTGTGATAATGCACAATATCACTAATTGCGAACCTGTGTTGTGACACATTATCTGTCCCAAGATCTTCATCGATACTGTGCATGTTGCTCTCATCTTCCAAGTTCAAACCACATGAATGTTTATGCTTCCCTTTCATGGTGATCATCATATTCTCAGGCTCATTTTTCCATACCATTTCATTACCTACTCAATATTGAAGGTAATTTTACTGCAGTATGTCCAAATCAGAAGAAGGTACTTGCATGGCTTCGTACTTTACATCAATTCTCATTCCGTTAAACAGAACGGAACACTCATTACTCAGGAAACTTCGATGCAGCAAATATTTGTTTTTACACTGTTGCCTCAGTGTAAAAAACTAAATGGGAATTAATCAAACCCCCAACCTCCTTAAGGGCGATAATTGGATAGTGGAGGAGGAGGAGGAGGAAGGAACATGTGATGCCAACCAGTGCCAACACAGAGATACCAATATCAAGTCACATGCCATCAAACAGCTACAGTAAAAGCTCTCCAATATAAAAATAAATTCTGTTTTGCATCAAGCTTGAAAGGTGAGAGTGTCTGTTGCATTAGAAACAGCAGTGTGAAGGGATCAAAAACTTCCACAAATGCAGCTGACCAGATAACTCCAGTGACAAAGTCACAAGTGGGATATGAACAGTCTCACACGCAGAGATATCAGTGCTATCTCACTGCTGACCATTGCATAATCTCTGTCTACAATACTCAAAGCACTGGTTCGACTGAACAAAAAACAGTTTGCTTGCGTAAAACCTGCTGCACTTTGTTCCCCCTTGGAGTAAGCACCCTGGCACGACTTTAAAAGTTCTACTCCAAGAGCTTTCAATTGGGTTGAATGAAGCCAAATGTCCCATTTATGCTCAGACCTGAAATCCATGTCTGAGCTGTCACATGGGCCACTGTTTATTGTGCAGATGGTTTCAGATACCAGAAGGGTCATGCAGGACTGCCACAACCCAACTACCTCCATCTTCACTCACATTCTACGTCCATTTGGCCCACAATGTCTGCCCAGCTTATGTGCACCCACACAAGTTCTATTTAACTTCATCTTCAAGTTGCAACTTCAAGTGGAGACAGCACAGTCTGTTGTAAGAATACTGCAACATCACATCCGGTCTCTTGATCAGTGTGTGGCATCTTTGACAGCTGCTTGACTCACTCAGCTTTCTTGAAAAGAATCAAATGCTCTCTTCCTGCTACTTCAGCATTTACTCCTAGGCCCTTGTCAATCTCTCAGGACTGTTGTGAATCCTTGCCATTCCTCTTCCACTCTAATGGTACAGTTACTCGCTCTCCTAAAGAGGAAGCTGACATTTGTGGCTCATTTTTTTTCAACTTTAATCTTGATCTTAGTGATGAACCTGCTCCATCCGGTTCAATCAGTATGACTGCATAATATATGATCCACACCAAGTCAGTTGGATCTCTGGACTCCAGGTAAGATTTCTAGTCCAGACTGTACCTGTTCCAACAACCTCAAGATGTCGGTCTCTGAAATTATGCTGCCCTATGCCATCTCTTCATTATCTCCGACCCCAGCTCACCTTTCTTTTCCTTGGACATTTACTTATCTTGATCGGTTCTGTAAGAAAGGTGATTGTTCTTGCTCTGCATACCACTGCCCTGTTGTCCTTACATGGTACTTTCTAAAATTATGGAAGCTGACTAACTTCCAAATTATCCATCACCTGAAAAGTTCTGGATATCAAGGTGGGTTTTGGCATGGCCATCCCGCTGGTTCTCTGCTTGCCTTTGTTATGATCCCTGGAACATTTTGATGAATCACATGTCTTTGCATCTCAAATACCTTTGACGGAGTCTGGCACGTCTAAACATCACAAACCAAAGCTGTGTTTGTGGCTACCCAGGTTGCTCTCCCTTTTAACTCTCAGTTTCCCCAGGCTCTACTGTTTCTTTCTCACTGCTCCTTCTTCATATGAATGACCTCTTCAATTCACCAATTTAGCATTGAATCAAAAGCAAAATACTGCGGAGGCTGGAAATCTGAAATAAAAACAGAAAATGCTGGAGAAGTTCAGCAAGTCAGGCAGTATCTGTGGAGAGAGAAACAGAGTTAACGTTTCGGATTGAAGACCTTTCATCAGAACGGGTCTTTGACCTGAAACGTTAACTCTGCTTCTCTCTCCATCGATACTGCCTGACTTGCTGAGCTTCTCCAGCATTTTCTGTTTTTATTTCACCATGTAACATTGCCCGCCCTTTCACCAATGATTCCACTTCACATTCACAACTTTCTTTGGACTGCACAGCCTCAGTGCTCACAAGCCCCAGTCGCTCTGAGGCTGAGTCCTCTCCGCGGCTGAATCACGACATCAGGAGCTCCTCCGCACCCTTAAATGCGGGAGTGAAAAATCTTGTTTCTTTTAATCCCTCAAAGACACAGTTTTCATATGTCTCTCGCAAATCTACCCACAGTTACCATCTCTTATTTTTGATGGCTCCAACCTTTGTCCTCCTTCATCAGCTGATATTCTTCACCTAATTCCTCTAACCTTAAATACAACTCCCATTATCTGCTCTGTTGCTAAAGCTCCAAAAATCTTGTTTTCCTCATCCGTTCCAAATAGGTTCTTTCCTCTCAACAACTTTTAGCTCTCTATAAAGCCTAAGAGTTGAATACTGCTTCCATATCTGCAGAAGCTTCTTTAAATATTCCTGTCCTGTTTCTTCGATTCTTTCTTTTCTTTCTAAACTTCAAATACTTTACCCCACACTCCCACCCAAGTCGCATGCCACCAAATCACTGATTTCTCTTCTCTTTTACTATTTTGAACCTGCAGCAAGGAGGTTAATCCCAAATTACCTCGTAGCACTCCGATGACTTTGGTACTATCAATTTGTTGATGGGAGCACACCCGTACAATAACCATAATCAGACTCCACAGGTTTCCAAAGGGCGCTGTGTTTGAAACCATCAGTTTTGATCAATTTATTTGATTTGGAGATATTTCGCAAGTTGCTACTTCTACGGATAGTTGTAAACAACATTCAATCCCCCACTGCAACTATAATGTGACACAAGATTTCCCAAGACTGCACATAACAGTTATGAGCATCTCACCAAAAAACCTCTGTCCTTCCAGATCTTAACCCTCCCACGGTAAGTAAAATTATAAAAGTCGGAATTCAAATTATGGAGTATTGTAAGACTCCAGAACTGTGAGTGCAATTTTACTTGTCTATTTCCATGACAATTTTGAGACTTTTTCCACTGAGTACAAGAGCAGCAAAATGATGGGAACATCATCTCCTTCAAATTCTCCTTTCTGTCCATCCTCAGTTGGACATATTGTCCTTCAACATCACGAGGTCAGTATCCTCAAAGTCCCTCCACTGTGGGAGCACATTATCAAAAGAACTGCAGCAGTTCAAGGGGAAGGGTCAACACTACCTTCTCAGGGCCACGAGAGATGGGCAATAATTGTGACCCTGCTAGCAACACCGACATCCCAAGAACAAATTCAAAAATGTAACTGGTCAGCTTTGAATTCTAGTACTGAACATTTTTGCCAATTTCAAGCATAAAATCAAAGCTTACTTTTCAGGTGCAATGGTACACAGATATACTTAACTCCAAGTCTACAGCACCACTCCTCGACTCTATCCTGCATGGCAAAATATCACAAAAGTAAATCTTAATAGAACATTCTCAGCACAGTAGATAATCAGTGTGTAGTTATACTGCTATATGATACACCTGTGGCTGGCCCATCAACCCACAATCGTATGTACAGATCAACCTCCTGGTGCCAAAACGTGCAACCCCTGAAGCATTCTGGGAATTTCAATACCACAGTTTAATGTAAAGTCTAGACCAGGCCCAAAGACAACAGCTGAACGCAATATTCCAACTGAACTTGAAGGGAAGCCAATACAGAATTCATACCATAAGCTGTGAGGTACCTGTTCAACTGGTTCGAGTTGGCGAATGTGTGTAATTTTATGATTTCTCGGCTGAATTCATGCAACAGCATTTCAGTGAGTAGTAGCAATCTCTCTATTATCTTCCTTCGTAATGTCAGCTTGGCTCACTGGTAGCACACTCGCTTCCAAGGCAGAAGGTTCTAAGTTCGAGTCCCACTCCAGAACATGCACATAATCGAGGATGGGACTCATTGGAGCACTGAGGGACCGCACCACTGTTGGAGGTGAAGTCTTTTGGACAAGATGTTAAGACCGAGGCCCTGTCTGCATGTTCCGGTGGATAGAAAAGATCATAAAGCATTATTCGAAGAGCAAGGGAAATCTCCTCGTGTCCTGGCCAAGGTTTATCCCTCAACTGTTAATTGTATCCCTATGATTTATATCAATTAGTGTTAATTCTATTCAGATGGTGCGTATCAATTGGGGACTCTCGTATCCATTTGTATGAGAGCTTGTCTCGGGGTGGGTAATGTGAATCTTTGTGAATAAAGGCTTGGAAGCAACAGAAGACCAGGCTCCAGTATTCTATCCTTCACCACCAGGCTATTCAATTTATTACATCAATTAACACTACCAAAGATATTAAATGGTCATTTATCTCACTGCTTTTTGTGTGACCTTGCTATGCACAAATTTGCTGCCACATTTTCTTCCATAACAACAGTGACTGCATTTCAGAAGTAATTCATTTGAGGACAAAGCGCTATGGGTCGTCCTGAGGATTTGAGAGGCACTACATGAATTCAAGTTCTTTACAAATACAAAGAAAGAAATGCTTTTATTTATGTAGTACCTGAACACATTGTTGAAAAATCTCAAGCACTTGACACATTTAATGACTTTGAAGAGCACAGTGGCTGTTGTTACGTGGGCAAATGCAGCACAATCTTTCCTTTCATCATTACAAACCTTACCGCCAGGTTCGCAAATCAAAACTATGGATCGCCTCACTTCGCACCTGTACAGACACAACCTCCAACATAACGAGCTGAAAATAATATTAATCTCAGACTAACACAGACCCACTCTTCACAAAATGCACAAACAAATGAAGACAAGGCAATGGCACTGAAGTATCGGCTTGGAGTGCACATCCCATTTACATTGTGGTGAGTCCAAACTCATGCTGGCACAGAACCAAACCCTGAAAGGGTGCGTCCTGGAGCTTTTCAGAGGTCTGAATGAGCAATTCAGGAGGATTTACACTGCCGAATGTGTGTGGTGTGTAAGACAGAGAGGTTGATACTACTTGGTATTAATGGTGAGAAGAAATGGAACTGGCAGTCAAAACTTGTGATCCATGACAGCATTTTCCAGCACCGAGCCCCACACAGTTTAAAACAAAACATTAAGCATTAAGGAATGACAGCAGTGATCTGAGCTACAAGAAATCTCAAAACATTGCACCACGCTGACCTGCATTCTAACTATTTTGTGCAGTGCATTCATATTTATTAACCATCCGTCGGCAGAAACCCGTATTAAACAAGCTTTGAACCTTAACTGGGATGTCTTGTAGAAATATCTTCACCGACTAAATAAATTATAAGGCTGTCAGAGCCCTTAAAATCAAGCTTGAGTTCTTTTAGGTACAGAGACAACTCAGAAACTACAGAAGAACTGCAGGTTTTCTACAACTCCAAGTTAGTTGTAACGACACTACAGAGTTTGACACCAATTTCCCTTTTTTTGCAATACAAGTATTTACAAGGCCTACACAAGTGATAAAATCGCCCATGGTCACAAAACACTCAAATGGCAAACTTAATTGCTGAATGCTTCCATCATGGCTATCAGATTTGAAGCATTTTAGCAACTGAAGTGAACATTTTTGGTACTTGAAAGTATCTGAACACTTCTCCCACCACCCACTAAGTACTGACTCTCATTATTACATGCAGTGCAGGCACAGGGAATAAATTGGAATGAAGAGCAGGGGGATTACACTCCGAACCAAAATTTTCCATCATTCCTGGAATTACTTTGCCCAAACACTTTCCACTTCTCCTGGATCAGTAATTTACATAGCTGGCTCTTTTGGCTCTGAAGCCTCAGTTTAACACGGAACAAGTTTCAGTCTTCATCCAAATGCCACCTACCTTGTCCTTTTCATGAGTCAGGAGGCTAACCGGTGGAAGGCAGGAGATTGTCTCAAGTCCCTGCTTGCCATCACCACCTGATTTGCCGCGCGACAGCCGATACAGCGGCCCATCCTTGATGATCCTGCTGTGGCTTATAGAGCGTTTCAGGGAAAGCCTCAGCTGCTGGTGGAGGGCTGAGGAGGCGCCAACTCCAAAAACTGCTATCACATCCTTCTGACCCCTCAGAAACCGTTCAATGTTCTTCAACGATGACCCATTGGGCTCCGACAAGCCCTCAATCGACCTTTTGAGAAGTTTATTCCAGTCGACACTGTGCTTAGCATCTGACTTGGACTGATTCCGAGGTTTGGGGAGTACAATCCGCCCCGGATTATCTGGATCCTTGTAGGAATTAAGTCCCTTATTTGTAACTTTTAAGATTGTCCCATCTTTCACACTCAGCTCCAGTTGTTCCAGAACAGTTTTTCTGTCTAATCCGTGGGACGAGGACACAGCATTGCAAATCCTTTCCTCTGAGGGTCTCTGTTTCTGCTTTTTAACTTTTTGGATTGCCTCCAGAATCCACTCGGTATACAACGGATTCGCAAGTTTTACCATGGCTGATGACTCCCAATATCCACAGAGTGTTACCCCTTATCTCTGTGTTGAACCAGTTCCCCACATAACAAAAAAAGATTTCTCGGAGTAAAGAAGCAGTTCACCATAGCATTGACGTTTTCCAAATCGAAGCCAATCTCTCTCTCTCACCAAGACTTCTGACGCTCCCAGCAAGGGGACGAGGAGGAGGAAGAAAAACAGTGGTATACTGGCTCTATAAAAAAATAACCTTTCATAAATAGGAAATTAAAAGCACGGTCCAATTTATAAAATCCCAAACGTTCTGTAAAGTTCCGAAACTTCGAACCATCAGAAAGTCTCCATTCACTTGCCCGAAAAGACTGCGTTCACTCCAAATGTAATCCAAGATAAACACTTGGCAGAATGCTGCATCTGTGGGGGGGGGGGGGGGAAAGGGAAGAACAATAATGACATATTTAGAAGAGAAAGAGAAAAATAGCATCCACACATAATAATTAATCCCAACTACTCAAAGAGTGGAGAACAGCTCCAAAAATCAAAGGACAGGCAAAGTGCACTGACAGGGACTATTGCTGCAGTTGTTATTGAAAGTGAGAAGAGATTTAAATGCAGAAAGTGCATATAAGGAACTGGAGTCAATAAATCCCAGTGTAATTTTGGTGCTAATCCCTTCTAGGCTGAGGATTGGCAGCTCCAGCAATCCCTGCTTTTGTTTACAGCCCAACACTTGATCACAGCCTCAGTATTTCACCGCACTGGGGGGCCGCAGGTGGCTCCCACACCCCGGCTCTGCCCTCACTCCGAGCGGCCGCTTATTTTCACCGCCGTGCTGAACCCGGCTCTGCGCCGACTGCAACCCAATTCCCCGCTACGCCACAACTCACAGCCCGGGGCCTGCGGCCTAGGCCAGTCGATGCTGACGGCGTACGTGCGGCGACCTCGCCTGTCGCGGGCGGACAATCCTCGGGTCTCGCCTCCCCCCCCTGACGGGATGAAACCCTCCTTCCCCCCCGCCCCCCCCACCCCGAGCCTCGGCCCCCCGCTTCTTCCCCGGCGGTACAATACTCGCCCTCCTCCCCCCCCCCCCCCCACACACACACACCCCACCCTCCCCGCGCCGCCTTGAGGCCGGGACCGAGGCCGAGGCCTCCTGGTCCATCCCACCCTGGCCTAGGCCCCAGGCCCGAGCTGGGGCTCGGAGTTTGGCCGCAGCCCCGCTGTCGGGTTCGAGGAGAGTCAGGGTGGAGGGGAGGAGAGGGAGAGGGGGCTGGTGGTGGTGGTGGTGATGGTGGGGGGGGCGGAGGGAGCTCGGGTTGGTTTTCCTCCCATCGCCCGGAGGCCGGTATCTGGTGGCCGGCGGGCCCCGGGGCGGGGCGGGGCGGCGCGGCTCGGCTCCGGCTGGAGCCGCGGAGACTCACCGAGAGCGCAGGAGAGGAACAGACGGAGAGCGCCGCCGCCATCTTACACACAACAGACAGACGGACAGAAAGAGCAGCGGGTGCGGGCTGCAGGGAGGGGGCAGCACTGGGACCGGCAGGCAGCGGCACACGGTGTGAGAGAGGGGACACAGTGATCGTGTACATGGAGAGGGGCAGAGAGATCATAGAGAGAGGGGGGACACAGATAATATATAGAGAGGGTACACAGTGATCGTGTACATGGAGAGGGGGCAGAGAGATCATAGAGAGAGAGGGAACACAGATAATATATAGAGAGGGTACACAGTGATCGTGTACATGGAGAGGGGCAGAGAGATCATAGAGAGAGGGTACACAGATAATATATAGAGAGGGTACACAGTGATCGTGTACATGGAGAGGGGCAGAGAGATCATAGAGAGAGAGGGGGGACAGATAATATATAGAGAGGGTACACAGTGATCGTGTACATGGAGAGGGTGCAGAGAGATAATAGAGAGAGAGGGGACACAGTGATCGTGTACATGGAGAGGGGGCAGAGAGATCATAGAGAGAGAGGGTACACAGATAATATATAGAGAGGGTACACAGTGATCGTGTACATGGAGAGGGTGCAGAGAGATAATAGAGAGAGAGGGGACACAGATAATATATAGAGAGGGTACACAGTGATCGTGTACATGGAGAGGGTGCAGAGAGATAATAGAGAGAGAGGGGGGACACAGATAATATATGGAGAGGGGGCAGAGAGATCATAGAGAGAGAGGGGACACAGATAATATATAGAGAGGGTACACAGTGATCGTGTACATGGAGAGGGTGCAGAGAGATAATAGAGAGAGAGGGGGGACACAGATAATATATGGAGAGGGGGCAGAGAGATCATAGAGAGAGAGGGGACACAGATAATATATAGAGAGGGTACACAGAGTGATCGTGTACATGGAGAGGGGGCAGAGAGATAATAGAGAGAGAGGGGACACAGTGATCGTGTACATGGAGAGGGTGCAGAGAGATAATAGAGAGAGGGTACACAGATAATATATAGAGAGGGTACACAGTGATCGTGTACATGGAGAGGGTGCAGAGAGATAATAGAGAGAGAGGACACAGATAATATATAGAGAGGGTACACAGAGTGATCGTGTACATGGAGAGGGTGCAGACAGATAATAGAGAGAGAGGGTACACAGATAATATATAGAGAGGGTACACAGAGTGATCGTGTACATGGAGAGGGTGCAGAGAGATAATAGAGAGAGAGGGTACACAGATAATATATAGAGAGGGTACACAGTGATCGTGTACATGGAGAGGGTGCAGACAGATAATAGAGAGAGAGGGGACACAGAGTGATCGTGTACATGGAGAGGGTGCAGAGAGATAATAGAGAGAGAGGGTACACAGATAATATATAGAGAGGGTACACAGAGTGATCGTGTACATGGAGAGGGTGCAGAGAGATAATAGAGAGAGAGGGTACACAGATAATATATAGAGAGGGTACACAGAGTGATCGTGTACATGGAGAGGGCACTCAGAGAGATAATGGAGAGAGAGGGTACACAGAGTGATCGTGTACATGGAGAGGGCACTCAGAGAGATAATAGAGAGAGAGGGTACACAGATAATATATAAAGAGGGTACACAGTGATCGTGTACATGGAGAGGGTGCAGAGAGATAATAGAGAGAGGGTACACAGATAATATATAGAGAGGGTACACAGAGTGATCGTGTACATGGAGAGGGTGCAGAGAGATAATAGAGAGAGAGGATACACAGATCATATATAGAGAGGGTACACAGTGATCGTGTACATGGTGAGGGTGCAGAGAGATAATAGAGAGAGAGGGTACACAGATAATATATAGAGAGGGTGCACAGAGTGATCGTGTACATGGAGAGGGTGCAGAGAGATAATAGAGAGAGGGTACACAGAGTGATCGTGTACATGGAGAGGGCACTCAGAGAGATAATAGAGAGAGGGTACACAGATAATATATAGAGAGGGTACACAGAGTGATCGTGTACATGGAGAGGGTGCAGAGAGATAATAGAGAGAGAGGGTACACAGAGTGATCATGTACATGGAGAGGGTGCAGACAGATCATAGAGAGAGGGTACACAGATAATATATAGAGAGGGTACACAGAGTGATCGTGTACATGGAGAGGGTGCAGAGAGATAATAGAGAGAGAGGGTACACAGAGTGATCGTGTACATGGAGAGGGGACTCAGAGAGAGATAACATGTAGAGAGGGTACACAGATAATATATAGAGAGGGTAAACAGAGTGATCGTGTACATGGAGAGGGTGCAGAGAGATAATAGAGAGAGGGTACACAGAGTGATCGTGTACATGGAGAGGGTGCAGACAGATAATAGAGAGAGAGGGGACACAGATAATATATAGAGAGTGTACACAGAGTGATCGTGTACATGGAGAGGGCACTCAGAGAGATAATAGAGAGAGGGTACACAGATAATATATAGAGAGGGTACACAGAGTGATCGTGTACATGGAGAGGGGACTCAGAGAGAGATAACATGTAGAGAGGGTACACAGATAATATATAGAGAGGGTACACAGAGTGATCGTGTACATGGAGAGGGTGCAGAGAGATAATAGAGAGAGGGTACACAGAGTGATCGTGTACATGGAGAGGGCACTCAGAGAGATAATAGAGAGAGGGTACACAGATAATATATCGAGAGGGTACACAGAGTGATCGTGTACATGGAGAGGGTGCAGAGAGATAATAGAGAGAGAGGGTACACAGAGTGATCGTGTACATGGAGAGGGTGCAGACAGATCATAGAGAGAGGGTACACAGATAATATATAGAGAGGGTACACAGAGTGATCGTGTACATGGAGAGGGTGCAGAGAGATAATAGAGAGAGAGGGTACACAGAGTGATCGTGTACATGGAGAGGGTGCAGACAGATAAGAGAGAGGGTACACAGAGTGATCGTGTACATGGAGAGGGTGCAGACAGATAATAGAGAGAGAGGGGCCACAGAGTGATCGTGTACATGGAGAGGGTGCAGACAGATAATAGAGAGAGAGGGGACACAGATAATATATAGAGAGGGTACACAGAGTGATCGTGTACATGGAGAGGGCACTCAGAGAGATAATAGAGAGAGGGTACACAGATAATATATAGAGAGGGTACACAGAGTGATCGTGTACATGGAGAGGGGACTCAGAGAGAGATAACATGTAGAGAGGGTACACAGATAATATATAGAGAGGGTACACAGAGTGATCGTGTACATGGAGAGGGTGCAGACAGATAATAGAGAGAGAGGGTACACAGATAATATATAGAGAGGGTACACAGAGTGATCGTGTACATGGAGAGGGGACTCAGAGAGAGATAACATGTAGAGAGGGTACACAGATAATATATAGAGAGTGTACACAGAGTGATCATGTACATGGAGAGGGCACTCAGAGAGATAATAGAGAGAGGGTACATAGATAATATATAGAGAGGGTACACAGAGTGATCGTGTACATGGAGAGGGGACTCAGAGAGAGATAACATGTAGAGAGGGTACACAGATAATATATAGAGAGGGTACACAGAGTGATCGTGTACATGGAGAGGGTGCAGACAGATAATAGAGAGAGGGTACACAGATAATATATAGAGAGGGTACACAGAGTGATCGTGTACATGGAGAGGGGACTCAGAGAGAGATAACATGTAGAGAGGGTACACAGATAATATATAGAGAGGGTACACAGAGTGATTGTGTACATGGAGAGGGGACTCAGAGAGAGATAACATGTAGAGAGGGTACACAGATAATATATAGAGAGGGTAAACAGAGAGATAATATAGAGAGAGGATACAGAGAGAGATAATATATCAAGAGGGTACACAGATAATATATCGAGAGGGTACACAGAGAGATAACATAAAGAGAGGGTACACAGAGAGATAATATATAGAGAGGGTACACAGAGAGATAACATACAGAGAGGGTGCAGAGAGATAATATGTAGAGAGGGTACACAGATAATATGTAGAGAGGGTACACAGATAATATGTAGAGAGGGTACACAGATAATATGTAGAGAGGGTACACAGAGAGATAACATGGAGAGAGGGTACACAGATAATATATAGAGAGGGTACACAGAGAGATAACATATAGAGAGAGTACACAGAGATAACATAGAGAGAGTACACAGAGATAACATATAGAGAGAGTACACAGATAATATATAGAGAGGGTACACAGCGAGATAACATATAGAAAGAGTACACAGAGAGATAACATAGAGAGAGGGTACACAGAGATAACATAGAGAGGGTGCACAGAGATAACATATGGAGAGGGTACACAGAGAGATAACATATAGAAAGGGTACACAGACAGATAACATTTCGAGAGGGTACAGAGTGATAACATATAGAGTACAGAAAGAGAGTGTACAGCGATAACATTTGGTGTACAGAGGGATATTGTATATAAAGTGTACAGAAAGAATGATAATATTTCGTGATAATGTATATAGTGTACAGAGAGAGTGATAATGTCTATAGTGTACAGAGATAATATATAGAATGTACAGAGAGGTAATGTACAGAGAGGGATCATGTATATAGAGTGTTACAGAGTGTATATAGAGTGTAGAGATCGTGATAATGTGTACAAAGTGTGTATAGAGTACACACAGAGTGATAATGTATATAGAGCATGTACAGAGAGAGTCGACAGTGGATATAGTGTAGAGAGAGTGATAATGTGTACAGAGTGTATACAGAGAGAGGATCATGTATGTAGAGAGTGTATGGAGAGTGATCATGTGTACAGAGAGTGTAGAGAGAGAGTGATGATGTATGTAGAGACAGTACAGTGAGAGTGATGATGTAGATAGGGAGGGTACAGAGAGAGTGATCATGTATATAGTTTTCAGAGAGACCATGTATATAGTGTACAGAGATAATATATGGAGCATACAGAGAGATAACATTTAGTGAGTGCACAGAGAGATAACATATATAGAGAATGTACAGAGGGATGATGTATATAGAGAGTTTGCAGAGAGATGACGTATATCGAGAGTGTGCAGAGAGATGACGTATATAGAGAGTGTGCAGAGAGATGACGTATATAGAGAGTGTGCAGAGAGATGACGTATATAGAGAGTGTGCAGAGAGATGACGTATATAGAGAGTGTGCAGAGAGATGACGTATATAGAGAGTGTGCAGAGAGATGACGTATATGGAGAGTGTGCAGAGAGATGATGTATATGGAGAGTGTGCAGAGAGATGACGTATATGGAGAGTGTGCAGAGAGATGACGTTTCTGGAGAGTGTGCAGAGAGATGACGTATATAGAGAGTGTGCAGAGAGATGAATTATATAGAGAGTGTGCAGAGAGATGACGTATATAGAGAGTGTGCAGAGAGATGACGTATATAGAGAGTGTGCAGAGAGATGACGTGTATAGAGAGATGACGTATATAGAGAGTGTACAGAGAGATGATGTGTATAGAGAGTGTACAGAGAGATAAGGTATATAGAGTGTACAGGGAGTGATTATATATAGAGCATATACAGAGAGAGTGATAATGTATATAGGGAGTGTTCAGAGAGCGTGACCATGTATATAGAGTGATAACGTATATAGAGAGTGTACAATGAGAGTGATGTATATAGAGAGGGTACAGAGAGAGTGATCATGTATATAGTGTACAGAGAGACCATGTATATAGAGTGTTTACTGAGAGATAACATATAGAGAGCGTATAGAGTGATAACTTATATAGAAAATGTACAGATAATAAGTGTACAGAAAGAGATAATGTCTATAAAGAGAGTGTACAGAGAGATACGGTACATAGAGGGTGTACAGTGAGATAAGGTATATAGAGTGTACAGAGAGTGATGATGGAAAAAGAGAATGTACAGCGAGATCATGTATATAGAGCAAGTATATAGAAAGAGATCATGTGTATCTATAATATATGGTGTAAAGAGAGATCATGTATACATTGTATATATAGTGTACAGAGAGATAATGTATATAGAGAATGTACAAAGTGATAATGTATATAGAGAGTGCAGAGATAATGTATATAGTGTAGAGAGAATGATAATGTGGAGAGTGATAATGTATATAGAGAGTATACAGAAGGAGTGAGCATGTGTACAGAGTGATGATGTATAAAGAAAATGTACAGCGAGATCATGTATATAGAGTGAGTGTATAGAGAGATCATGTGTTTATATAGTATATGGTGTCAAGAGAGATAATGTTTCCATAGTATATATAGTGTGCAGAGAGATAATGTATACCGAGAGTGTGCAGAGAGATAATGTATACCGAGAGTGTGCAGAGAGATAATGTATATATAGAGTGTGCAGAGAGATAATGTATATAGTGTACAGGGAGAATGATAATGTCTTTACTATACAGAGAGCGATGTATAAAGAGTGTACAGGGAGAGTGATAATGAATATAGTGTAACAAGAAATGATGTATAGAGTGTGCAGAGATAATGTATGTAGTTTGCAGCGAGTGATAATGTCTATAGTGTAATGAGAAATAATGTTTCTATAGTGTTCAGCAAGATCATATAAATAGAGCAAATGTATGTGGAGAAATCATGTATGTATAGTACATGGTGTAGAGAGATAATGTATACATTGTATATAGAAATTTACAGAGAGATATTGTATATACATTGTGTACAGAGAGATAGTGTATATAGTATATGAAGAATGCACAGAGATAATGTGTATATAGCATATAGAGAATGTATAAAGGGAGATATGCTGTACATATGGTATATAGAGAAGGTGCAGAGATAATGTATATATAGTATAGAGAGTGCACAGACAGAAAATGTATATAGAGAGATAGTGTATATGTAGAGTGTTCAGAGAGAGACAGTGTGTAGAGAGATGGCGTATGTATAGTGTACAACGAGAGATAATGTATATAGAGTATGCAGAGTGAGATGGTGTATATCTAGTGTACAGAGAGAGATAATCTATATAGTGTACAGAGAGAATATACAGAGAGAGACTGGGAGCAAGTGTGCACAGAGTTGATAGAGAGACATGGAGTGTGTACAGACAGGAAGAGAAAGTTTGCAGAGTCAGGAAGTGAGAGAGGAAGTGTGTACTCCAGAGACTGTGTGGAGAGAGGGAGAGCGTGCAGAAAGTTTGTGTACAGAGTGTATATTCAGAGGGAGAGCATATGAGGGAGACTGAGAGAGGCAATGTGTATTGACAGTGTGTGTGTATGTGTATATATACACAGAGGGAGAGAGTGAGTGTGTCCAGAGTGTATAGTGATAGAGGAATGAGAGGTGTGTGATTACAGAAAGAGTCTGAGAGGGAGTGTGTGCTTCGAGAGAGAGAGTACTCAAACAGAGAGACCGAAAGAGTCCTCGAGAGAGAGTGTATTGAGTGAAATTGTGTGTACTGAGTGGGACAGAATATATGTGTGCCCACTCACAGTAAGTGACAAAGTGTTTACTGAGAGAAACAGAGCGTGTCGACTCAGAGAGACAGTATGTATACTTAGAGAGAGACTGTACTAGGAAAGAAAGGTGCGTGACTGCTCAGAGACTGTACGTATGTGCACACTCAGATATTGAGTCTGTGTAAATTCGTAGAGACTGTGTGCACGTACAACGAGAGAGAGAGAGCGCAATTTACTGAGCATGTGTAGTCAGAAAGAGAGACAGTGTGAACTCAGAGAGGGCAAGAGAGAGTTTGAAGGTACTCACACACTTGAGAGAGAGAGACACACACAGCACTGGAAGCAAGAAAGACAAATGGACACACATTCTCACGAAGAAACACTCAGAGCACTGGGACTGGGGAGGAAGAGAATGAGAGAGGGACTCAAACAGCACCATTACCAAAGGAGGCAGGGACTTAGAGAGATACAGATATTTATACAGCACACTGAGGCCATGGAAGAAGGGAGTAACTGACAGAGATCTTCACACAGCACTGGACTTGGGAGGAAGGGAGTGATGGAGAAAGAGACATACACAGCACTGGGACTGGGGGAGCAAGGGAGCGACAGACAGTGTATTCACACACAGCACGTGTGCTGCACAAGGAGTGTACTTGCGGTGAGAGACACTCACACAGCACGGGGCCAGCGGAGAGAGGGGAAGAAATACAAAACCAGACATTGAGAGTGTACTCACATACGAGAAAGTCTCAAATGGCCCAGAGGGAGGAACAGACATCACAGAGAACATACGCACACACACTATGGTGAAAGGTGGGGAAGAGCACAGAACTCGTGTACTTGCACACATATAGACACTAACACAACATTGGGACTGAGAAAGAGAGATTCTGTACCATTTTCAGCACTGAGACAATACACACACAGATGGACAATGCAGCATTGGGAGAGTGAGACACACTGGCAGAGAGAAAGGGAGATACACATCCATCACTAATAGAGAGAGTATACTCCTGAGCTCACAGTGAGAGAAGCACAACTTTGGGATGATGAAGAGTGAGTGTACTCACACTGCACTAAAACACAACACAGAGAGAAACGCGCACACAGGGCTCACCACCACCTTCTGAAGGGCAATTAGGGATGGGCAATAAATGCTGGCCTTGCCAGCGACGCACACATCCCATGAACGAATTTTAAAAAAATAAACGACACTGAGCAGCACCAGGAGAGCTACATATACATAGCACTCCCCAAGACAATGTAGTGTGGGAACGGTGCAACACCGACCGGGCCTGGGAGAGATTCACACAGCACTGAGAGATTCTGTGATCCCTTAGATATATCTCATGCTGAGACATGCACATTGTCCAAAGAGATTAGGCTTGATGGGAAGGGGGAATGAAGCAGAAGCAAAGGTCTAAATCTTCATGACAAAGAAATCCATGAGCTCCTCGCGTTGTTGGAGGTGATGATGGAGGAGGCAGTGAAGAGAGGTTGAAGAAGCCATTTGGTAGTGGAAAAAAGAAGCCAGGGGTTACCTTTGCTTCAGAATAGAGTGGTGGGTGGTTTTGGCAGAGGAGAGTGAGGCTTATTAGCATTTGATGCTCTCCAGCCAGATCTAATGATGGATGGCTAAAGCAACTGTGTACCAGATACGCTCAAGTCTGTGCCCCTTGGACATAAAGGAGTGAAGATGGAAGCCATCCTAGGGGAATGACCAGGATGGCAGAGAGTAAAGGTTTTACTGGAGACAAGTTTCTCAAAGTTGGAGAAGAGGGAGTGGTTGAACAGATCGAAAGCTACATAAGTATCATGGCATATGGAGGACTAAAAACTAGGCAGTGGGGAGTTTGAAAGTGCAGCTCTAAGTGACTTGGGAGTGTTTTTTCAGCAGCAGATGCAGAAGGACGTGGGGTTGGAAGAGATATGGGGTTGTGCATAGTGAGGGATACAAGGAAGTGGTTGGAGACAGTCTTGTTTGTAATCAAGACCATTGAAGTAAAGAGGTCAAAGGAGACTGCAAGATTGAGGGGTGGCTATAAATATGGGTCGAGAAGTTTATACGGAGAGAGAGCTTAAGGGAGTGGACAAGGGCAGTGAATTCAGAGGAGGAAGAGAAAGGTAAGTTGAGATGATTGAAATTACCGAGGATGACGAGTTGCTCGGGGAAGAGGCTGAGAGATAAAAGGAGGGAAGAGACGTGGGGGAGGGGTGGTGGGAAATAGAGGACAAGGATTTTAAAGGAAAAGCGAGAGGGGTGGTACGAGGTGAGGTGCTCGAAGGAGGAGAAGGTACCAGAGGAATAGGGCGAAGACCAAGGTGTGATTTGATGATGAGGACCACACCACTACTGCGGTAGTTTAGGTGGGACAGATGGTGCAAAGGATAGCCAGGCAGGGATGCTCTAACTGATTTGTTGATCTGAGCTGGAGTAGCAATAGGGGGGATCCTTCGATTGGCGTCAGAGGGTTGGAGAGGGAAAAATTGGCCAGAGTTCCCACTTCCATTGACTATCAAGTGACCCTTGAGGAAATGCATTTGCATGGACATCAGGTGAGGTCAGGATTAGGCTCAGCTGTGATGCTCCCTGTGGTCAGATACCCTGCCGACACTCACTGTCAAGAACCACACATTAAGAATAGATAAGGTGCTGGAGGGGACCTGGTGCCCATGGAACTACAGCTCAACAATGAGTCGGTACCTTCGGGAGAAGAGGGGAGGGAAAGGTGAAAATAGAAAAAAAAATGACACCCCTCATCCAAAGAATATCTTTGATCGCATCAAGCTCAACTGAAGAGAAGCAGAGGCCACAACATTGTATCTCTGACACTACAGTACTTAGAGTAGTTTTTCTTTGACATTGAGCAGTGCTACGCATAATTGAAACCTGATTAGCAGTTGATGGATTTTGATTTACCATTTTTCAAGATCACATTAGCTAATTTGGGGCAGCTGTTTGAGATTGCACAGTATGTGCCAGCTTCTCAGTCTTTGAAGCTGCACAGTGAGGTGACTCCTTCCTGAAGTGAATTGCTATGCACACCAGTTACTTGTCGCCCTCTGCACGAATTGCCATTCAGTTTTAACTGAGGGAACATTTCACTCGCAAAAGGCACTGATGCATTTTTTAAACCTTGCACTTTGTAGTCAGGAGTCATCAAAAGATCAATTTGTATTGACAAGGGGAAGAAGTTGATCTTAAGCCTTGTTTGGTGTTAACAGATGTTCCAATCTTAAAAAATGAAGATTGTGGACACGATGGTGCACCACAGCACAGTGCCACATTACCGTTCGTAGTAACGCTCATAGACAATTCCTAACCTTGGCCGAGAAGAAGCTTTGCAGAGGCTTGAAAAGGTGCATCGTGCTCAGAGGGGAAGAAAAAATAGAAATTAAATAAAATTTAACTCAACTGGACAACCACCAGCAGATGCCATTAAGTCATATAGTAAATACTGAACTGCAGTAAATGTCCCAAGTGCATCAGAGACATTCAGTGGCACATAGGAATATTGCAGTGACACTTTATCAAATCCCTTGAGCTGAGTTGACGAAAGACTTCCTCTCTCGTTACGTTAACATGTTGATTCCATCAGTTATTGTTGGCTGGCCAATTTCTGATGTTCAGCAGAATTTGGTCTGATGAAATTTAGATATTTGGCACCCTGAACATTTTTTTTGTTATGTGGAGAATATCTTAGAGTGGGATAATATCTTCAAGTTCTTTTAAGACGTGCGTTCCATTCTCTCAAACTGTCTTACCAAGCAGAGTGCTAGCACACAGGCTCATATCCTTGGTTTCCCATGTGACAAATTTCCAAGTTGACAGGTCTTGACCTAGCGATTTGGGAGTGGTGCCGAGTGATATTCAGGGATGGTAGTGGGAAGTAAAAGTCAAAGAGTGAATTAAATCAGGTCCCACCCACACATTCTCTAGTGGTTAAAGAGCAGCATTGGCAGGGGCTTGGGAGCAAGTCACTTGTCTGGCCTCTTGGTTGAGAAACAGTGTGATGTGCCAACAGAGTAGGAGTGTAACACATTGTTTAGAAACCAAAGGGGGAAAAAAGTGAATTTGGGTTTGTTTCTTTGGGATCTACATGAAAAGTGAGAAGGGAGAAATGATATGGGTTCTGTATTGGTGAGGGGGCTGTGAACAATCAGTGCTACATCAGAGGTCATGGTATGTCCAAAGCTTTGTTAAAGGATCCTCCACAACTGGAACCAGCACAAACTTGAGCTCACCCTTTAAAGAAAAATATGCAAGCAGTTATGCAGCAAAGCTGGATGATAAAAACATCCAAGATTTCTTATCCAAAAGTACAGTATTAGAATTCCAGTTCACCCAAAATAAAGCCAAACTAACTACTGTTGATTAAAATTCCAGATAATAATGTGTGGATTCAAATGCAGTCAATAAAGTTAGGCCTGTGGCAATAACTGGTCAGACTGATACTCGATGCTGCACTGTAGTAAAGCTGTAGCGCACAAGAAATCTGGGCTCGATTTGTTTAAATTTTACCAGCCCGCTGAGTACCCTCTGGCAGAACTATAGGTGCATTTTTGTGGGATTTGATCAGAGGTTTTCCTCAAACATGCTGATTCTCTCAGTAATTGCTCCTTACCACAATGCAGATTTTGGTAGATGTGAATTTCTGACTGCAGGCATTTCCCTCCCCCCTCCCCTCAAGTGTTCTTTTCTCCTTGAACAGTAACAATACAAGGAAAACATAATAAAGTTGGGCGAAGAATCTCCTGTTCCAAGTTTTAAAATAAGCCAAACTATGCTTTGGAAAAATATGAAAGAAAGCAAGAGAATAGCTCATTATGTTACTAAATAGGAACATTTCGAGTACATAGTCCACATTCGAAGGATACTGCAGCATGCAGTGGAGTTACCCTTTCAAGTCATTCAGCAGACATTAAGTTAATAATGTTGTATTCATGATGAAGAAGCACCCACTTAAGTTCAGTTTTGGGAATGTTGAAATCTCAGCATTCATATCACTTCTTTCAAGATTAATATTTGTCAGTTTTAGCTCCAGCTTGATGATAAATTTTATCGAGACGTTAATTCACTGTATGAGCTGTAACTTGCCACATGGAGTTCTTGCTCACTCAGGGTTAATACATACAGCAGATCCCAGCAGACAGTCAGATAGGAACTTCAGAGAACTTTCCTCTGGAGATTAATTAAGTTGGGCGGAGTCCATAACAAAATGAATTGTATATGGAGCACAGACCAGACAATAAATCTCATCCTCTCCAACTACTGCCAAAATCCCTTTCCTTCCTAAGGTCTTTGAATGCATTATCACTGCCCAACTTCATGCTTACCTCTCCCACACATCCCTGTTAAAATCCCTTCAATCCAATTTCCACCCCGTCCACAGCACTGAGACTGCCCTGGTCAGTCACCAATGACTTCCTTTATGACTGCAACCATAGCCTCCTTCAGTCTCTCTGTGGTGTTTGACATCATCAACCAGTCCATCCTCTTCCACAGTTTCACCTCCATCGTCCACGTCCAGGGGACCGCCCTCGCTTGGTTCCAATCAGCTCCTGACGATACTTTGTACCTTGCCCCTGACTTCATTCCCCTCCCTGGCTGCTCATTCAGACTGAACCAGATGGTGCACAACTTCAGTGGCCAATTCGACCCTGAGCTGAGCTTCAAACCCTAAATCCCACCCATCATTAGGACAGTTTGCTTCCACTTGCCTCCACCTCCAGCACGACTGAAACCCTTTTGTTCCAAACCTGACTCGTCACCAGCCTCCTGAGCCCCAACCCACACACTGAATTCAAAATTCTTGTCCTTGTTTCGGGGTCCATCAGTGACCTCACCCCACCCTACCTCTGCAACTTCCTCTATGCCTATGTCCTAGCCTGTGCCCTCCAACCCCCCCACTGTGCACCCACTCATCCCTCTTCACCTCCATTGGTGGCAGAGCCTTCAGCCATTTGGCTCGACTTTCTCTAAACTGCATTGCAACTTATTTCCCTGTTTTTAAAAGCCACAAAATCTACTTTTTAACCATGCTTTCACTCATCTCCACTACCTCTGTAAAGTGCCCTGGAATACCATGTAAGGGTGCATCAGCAGTGGCTGGCCCATCCCAAATCAATCCGCCCTTCGAAAGGATTGATTACTTTACTCTAGTAAGGGTTTGGGGCCTTCAAAAAGCCTCTCAGGGACTCATACACAGTCTCAACTGGAATGCGTTCCACTGAAGCTTTCAAGGGCCTAAAGGGAGGATTTTCCACGAGAAGCTCGGGAGCTCCCACCCATAACAAGCCCACGTGAGGTGGGGCAGGACGGGCGGCTGTGTGCCAGATATTCCCACAGTTGCTCTGAAAGGTCCGGTCCAATGGGATGGAATTCCCGCAGAGCTGGCAGTCCCCTCAGTCATAAGTGGGACTTTCACCCTCTCCAGCATCACCGACTGACACTTTTTCTGTCCCATTCCTTTTATAACAGCACAAAAGCAAACTTCTGATCCCTCGATCCTTACCAAGAGATTACTACTCATCATCTTTAGATTACTGAATGACGCTGCCCCATATAGTGGTGTGAAAGCTCCTGACGGCATTATATAGCACCTATTACCCCTTTACTCCTGACAATGCTGGTACAAGTTGGAGCTTAAGCACAACATTTAGTTGCAGTTAGCAACATGTCACAATTAATTGGGGTCAACATTCCAGATGTCTACAAGCTCAAAGACATCCAAATGATCTGAAAGAAAAATAGACTTTCAGTGGAATCTTGATCGGAAACAATGAGAGCTATAGCTTCCTGGTAACATTTCCATTTCGACATCTTTGGTTGAATTAGTTGGTTGATATTTGATATACTTTTTGAAAACGGCTGCACAGCAACTCTGTAGTTACAACAAAACCACGTGACTCGACCAGAACATTCCAAATACCTAAATCTGAGGCACCAATTAAAAGCAGAGAGTCCCATTTTTACATTTATAACAGTTTCAACAAGTCGACCTCCTGGAGCCTTTTTATGTCTTGTTTTCTCTTTGAAATCCAATTTATTCACTGATCAGACCATTTCTTTAGGCAGGTAATATATGTTTTCAATTTCATGCCCTAATGAATAGCCACTGACCATTTCTGAAATTGTTCAACAGGATTTTTTTGTTAAGCTGTAAATATGTTTTAAAAGTTACACATCAGTTGTCAAGTGACTTAACCACTTATAACTATTTACATACTTATGTACGAAAACTCCATATTGAACTTTAGCAGAGGAATTATTGAAAGGAATAAAATTCACCTTTGATATAGGTGGGATTATGGAGAGCTCCTGAAGGCCAGAAAAGATACGATGAAAACAAGAAAGCAGAGAAGCAAGTTGTGATGGACTGCAGGTGAGGGATGAAACTACACAACAACATCCTTTCCCATTAAATAGGGTTTCTTTGATTAAGAAACCTAGGTTAAAGTGCCAAGGCCATGGTGCAGAAGACCACCAAACAGTTGAAGATAGTGGAATAAAAGATGAGATTAATTGCTGGAAAGATTGCAGGAGGAAGAGTGTGGGAGGCAAGGAGTTCCACAGCTTTCAGGTTATGAGAAAGAATGCTATGAAGAGTAGGAGAACTAGGAGATGGTGAGCGTTACTTTCAACACGGTGAGGATGAAGGACATGTCTGATGTTACACTTGCAACTTGAGAGAAACATCAGAAGAAAGTTCAGAGTAGCCATGCCCTTAGCAGTACCAGCAAAGCAAAGAAAGATGTGATGGTTTGCACAGAGAGAGGTTGGAGGCTAGAGTTGGGGGAAGGCTGCCAACTGACAAATGTTTTCTTGTCTCCTGCCTAGGAGCGCAAGAAAAATACTGCAAGGACATCCCCAGAGATGGGAATAGCACACAGTTTGTGTGCAGGCTTCGCCTTTATGGAGAGTTGAGAAGTGATTGCATGAAACTGAACTTCTTGGAGGCAGCTTTTGCAATGGAGGAGGTGTGGGAATTCGACCTGGAATCAGGAGGTGAAGAAGGGCAAAGGGTGGGGCCATCAAAATTGAGAAGTGGAGGCTCTCACTTGCATTAAACAGTCCAGTGACTGATGTTAACAGTTGCGTCTTAATTATTCCTTATTAGATCTCTTGAAAACAGACTGGGGAGAGATTTTCCACAGTCATCGACACAAGCTTCATTTGTACTCAAAGAATTGATTTAATTGTTTTTAAAATCAAAATTCGACCTTAGAGCTTCCCAATGGCTCAGTTGCAAAATGTACTGCCTGTGATTCTGAGCAATACAGACTATGGAGAGGTCCATCCCAGTACCGAACAGGGACTGCAGTGGAATCAGAAGTGGGGGGGCAATCCGTGACCAAGGCATTTGCTGTCCAGTCACCCTTGCTGGAAAGTGGACATGTGTGACCGCTGAGTGAAACTCAACTGTGACGGTCCCTGTAGTTGAATAGCCCGTTTTCTCTGACTGGGGGTGAAGGGAAAGCCTTTTGGATAAGTTGCCAGAGGACTGCTGGCGCTGGTGAAACATCACCCGAGATCGGAAGAGAAAGGGGAGAAAATAGGCGGAAGACAAGAGTGAGGCAAGCAAAAGCTTGTTTCAGCTTCGACTCGTCCGGGGAAGCGGTTTTGAGATCAAATTCAATGGATGACCAGAAAGGGGCCCCTCTCCCTGTCTCTCTCTCTCTCTCTGTGTGTGTGCTGTAAAACTGCGGGACGATCGTGTTGCAAAGCGTCAACTTCTTGAGTTTAACCTCAAGCGATAGTCTGAAGAAGAGGAAGATGTGGGGGGGGGGAGAAAAACAAAGGCAGAAATGAAGAAGTGGTGTTCGGAAGTGCAGCCATGGCGGGGTCTGGGGGGGGGGGGTGGGGGGGGAGAAGCAGCTCTCCCACTTCATCCATCTCAAACAGCCCACAATATTCAACACAAACAGCACCCCGACAGGGAAATGGCGCTGTGTCCGCAACTTCTCCACCCACCGAAAACAAAATAGATTGATCCTCCTTACCTTTCAACTCCACAGCCATCAGATCTGTCTCCGAGCGATTGAGAAACCCGTGCCAGCGGCCGATCGCTGCCAGATGTCTCGCTTCTTCTGAGTGCTCTCGAATAAGTTGGAAGGAAGCAAGCAAGACCCCGCACCTCCAAATAAACAGTCAGGCAAAAAAAAAAGGGGAGGGCGGGGGGGGATCCTCTTGGTTTCTGATCATAACTGACCTGAAACAAATGATGATTCCCCAGAGAGAGATACCCCTTCCTCCAGTGCCTCCTTTTTGCCCTGGCAGCCCCCTCATGCCTCCAGTTGCCCACTTAATCTTAACAGCCCCTTCCACTGGCCGTTCGGTGCCTGCAGCCCTCTCAGCCCCTCCGCAGCCTCTGGTGGTCCAACTACCCCTCGAACTTCCTCCGCGTGCCCCCTTATGCCCCCAGCCCCTCTTGCTTCTGGTAACCCAGTTTACCCTCCCCTGTTTCTTTTTCGAGTGCATCTGTTAGCCTCTTGTGCCCTCTGAGTTCCGCTGCCCTTCATAACTCCTCCTGCCCCAAGTGTCTCCCTTACTCCGACAATGTCTCCTGCTTTTGCACTCTGTGGGTTGCACTTGTCTTTCCTGAACCACTTACCCTGTCAATCCTTCCTTCCTCATCAGCCCACGTCCTTTTTTTTGCCTTGCCGGCCATACCTACCCCCTCATTCTCTGATTTTTCTCTTTCACGCACTATCACACACCGATACAGGCTGAAAGCAGCCCACAGCCCCTCTTACTCACAACTTTTGTGGCTGTCCGTAGATGTTAAAAATAAAAGATGAGATGAGACCAACTATTGGTTGGTACACTTCCAGGAACCAGACGAGGGGCCGTATGGCCTACTCCTGCTCCTATTTCTCATCTTCTTATGTTAGCTTTCTAAAAATAAACATGCATCCAATTGACTGATTTCCCTTGTCCTGTTTCAACAGGGAGCCAGAAATTTGGTAACAAGTGCCTGAACTTTAAAAACATGTCAAGCAAGATGTTTATGTGAAAGACATGACACATGCATTGATATTGGCATGTTAAAGCAGGCCCAGGATGCAGCCATCAATTTTTATATTTCTTTTTTTGTTCATTGTGACTGGTGAAATCCCATCAATACTGTCAATCTAACAATTTGAAAGCATGAGGGGTTGCCAGGGCAATTCTGATTTCTCTAAAAGTGATGCAATAACTTGCCATGTGCTTCCTTAGAGAGAGGGATAGTTCACAGGTTCATCACCGAAGCTGTTCCTATATGCCTCCAATTTGCTAACTCACTAATGGCATTGGTATCAGAATCTTTTAAGTTTGGCATATCACCTCAAGACTCTTTTGAAAGGGGAAGCCTCTTCATTAGTAGTTCAGGACCAGGTGTGGTCCTGTCCCTTTACTAGGGAACAGGACATGGTCCAGAGAGACTCAGAATTTGTGGCTGAAAGGTCATTGCCCAGAGTAGCCCAGTAGATCCAGCTGTGGAGAATGCCACCGTCCCCAGAAGACATGAATTTTAGTCACTGCCTTGACATTCAAACTCACCTGCTCTCATCCAGTACATTTCACCAATTTGCGAGAGGATGGCATGGTAATAGAGTGCTCACACTTTGGGAATTGGGGGGCTGGCTGACAGAATCATTCCGGCTCCTTGGAAGCAAGCTCTTGCTGGACAATTCAGGAGCGGGATTAATTACAATCATGGAGTTTTCCGTGTCCAAGATCAGTGCTTGATACAAGAATGTGTAAATCGGAGGACATCCATAATCTTGTGCCCATTGTCAAGTGTCCAACATCTGATTGCAGGAGAAGAACCTGCAGAAGGAATGATGTTTTACAGCCAAATGAGTTTAATGTGCTTGTGGCATCAAGCATCGGAACGTCAATTGTCCATTAACACTGATGGTTTAAGTAGGGATAATCGAATTTTACACATATCTGATCAAACCTTGTTTGTGGAATGAAGTGTGACCCAGGGGTGGGTTGGAGAAAAAGTGGAGTGCTTGTTCTTATTTAAAATGTTTTTCATAAAATTTCATTAATGCACTATCATCCCTCGATTAAAATTTAATTTGTGATGGCCAGCCCCTAAAACTACCAATTCTACGTCACTTGACTGTTTCTTTGGTTAGTACAGTGACAGATGAATCGTGAGCCAATCGCATTTATCACTGTCCCATATATTGCTTTTGAAACAGGGTCAAACTGCAGGGGGATGAGAATGTGCAGTCAATGTTCCCAGAGTCCAGGTGCAATGAGCTTTTTTTTAAAAGTGTTTTAGAATTCAACAAATATTTTTATTTAATAGGTTATTGATTGCAGAATCCCACATTTGTAATTCTAATGACAACATGACAAATTAAAATATAAAACTCTATGAAGCAGACTAAACAGCGAATACTATAAAAACAATTTGAAATCTCATGGGTACAGCAAAAATGTTAACTTTTTTGTGTAATATTGACTAAATTTTACTCTTGATAAGATCCAGATGATTCATTCATTCTTGCAATCCTCATGAATTACAACACCTTTTACTTTATGGCATTGATGTCACAGAACACGCACGGTACCAGTTCATCTTTGAATGTGATCCTGAGAGCTGGGATCCCTCTTTAAAAGGGTGATGAAAGTCAGAGTTCCTCTTTCAAAATGGCCTTGAGTTAAAGACTCCATTTGTCAGAGATGGTAACATTAAAGCTTTGACTTTCAACGGCTCTGAGGTTGAGACTCTCTGTTTAAAAGAGATGCTGATGTCAAGGTTCCATCTTCCAATGGGGATCCAGAGGTTGAGATTTTCTCCATCAAGGCTCATTCTTTCAAAAGGATTTCGAGAAGTTGTGAAACTCTCTTCCAAAGGTGTGTTTATAACATTTTTTCTCTACGGGACTGTTAAAATTTCAGATTTTTATCGAGCTGTTTCTCTCTCAACTGTTTCACAGCAATTCTCATTCGTGGACCTTGTCCTATATGATTAGAAATTGTACCTTTTCAATAATCTGTCCTTGCAGAGTTGTGTGATCCAAAGAGTTAACAATTCCCTTATTTGAATAATTTGTAAACTGAATTAAATGTAGTCTTGTACAAGACTATCACACTCACTTTAGAAGTGGCAAATATTATACTGATTATAGTAAATAATATAAATAGGAAAGTCTGCAATGGGTCATTTACCTGTATAGGCATTTCTTCTACAGAAATATAATAGTCCTTTTCATTTTGAAATAGTCTTATTACTGACAAAGCAAATTTAGTAGTTTTGTGGTCTCGAACAACTGGAGGTATTATCCACCAGAAGGAAGGAGTTAACAAAGAACCTACCATCAAACTACAGATATCATCAGAACTGTAGAATTTAAGGGGGTTCCAATGTACATAAAGGATTTGGATTCAGATGATTGCAATTTGGTAAAATTTGCAGATGGTACTAAACTTAAAGGGGCAACAGTTGAGTCTGATGAGACAACCAAGGAAATCCAGAAGTACCTAAACAAAACTTACAAGAAGGCAGAGCTATGACAGGTAAATTTAATATGGATATGTGCAAAATATTATACATTGGAAGAATGGGAAGCACACTCACTCAATGAATGGCGTTGAAGTAACCGGGGAAAGCTGAAAGAGATCTGGGAGCAATGGTAGACTCAACACTTAGTTTATAGAGTCATCTCAAAGTAGAAATCAATAAAGCTGACAGGATGCTGAGCGATATTGTCAAATTAGTAAAGGACAAGTCCCACTGAAGCTATAGTGCTCTAGTCAAGATGCACCTAAATACTGCCCTACCCCACAAGGCACAATACACAAGGGAAACATCTAAGCCTTGAATGCAGTGCTGAGAGGTGCTTTGAGACTTATCAGAGGACTGACTAATGAGGAAAGACTAAAATAACTCAGACTCTTGAGCCTTGAAAGATGACTGAGGTATACTAAGCAAACTAGGAAAGATAAACCTGGAATACTGGTGTGTTAAAAACCTTGACTGCAGGACATGGGTACAACCTGGAAAAAGTCAAGTTCAGGACTGATGTCGGCAAATACTTTTTCACATAAAGAGTGATGAATACCAAGAATCAGGGAGTGGAAACAACATTTCTGAAATTGCTCATGAGGCAGTTTGACATGGAAATAAATTTCTATGGAAGGATAAACCGGACGGGTTGAATATCCTCCCTCATCTATAATTATTTTTGACATCAGATTTCCTGCCAAAGTTGGCAATATTTACAGTTAAACACAAATATACAACGAAGTATAAACATGCAAGTGTTGAACTTGACAAAATAACACATTAGATAACAAAAAACATGATTCTCTCTGTGTTCTTAATGCTGTCATATTTTCAGAAAATGAATTTATTAGCAAAGTGGCCAACAAATTGTTCTTTCAGAATATAAAAACTTTTGCTCTTTACATTGAATGCAGCCATCCGCAATTTATATCAGCAGTTAAGCTGCTCTAGAATCAAAGCCCACTTCTACTCATTCAATCACAAGATCAAAAGCATTTAATTTTTTTGAACAAAAAACTGCTCTTTGAATACAAGCAATTCACATTTCATGATAAGGGCCACGATGCTGAGGCTCCCTTTTTCAAAGATGTCCTGACAACAAAACTTATTTTAAATTGGCCTAATATTGAGACTCCCTCTTTCAAAAGCGATTAACAGTAAGAGGAAACTCAGTACCCAATTTGTAAGAAATTTACTGGGTTGAACATAATGTAGGAAATCCCAAATTGACAAGTGAAAGGTGGATATTTGGAGTGTGTTTTTTTAATGACCAAAAACAGATTACAAAAAAGATAAAAGAATGACTTGGAAGGTCGAAGTGAATATTGCCACATATTTGTAGTACTGATTCTCAATCTCTGGCCACTAAAGACTTCCCTGTGACCTGCTTCACAGTTATTGTGAAGGGCATTCCTGGCATCAAGGTGACCCAGATCAGAGGCCGCTGTTAATGTATTTACATGGGCCATTGGACTAATAACCATTATTTATAGTTTAATCACTATAATCAGCAGAGTTACTCATAAAATTTCAACATACAATAATTAATGAGATCACAGTGAGTTGAAAATATTATGTTATTTTCTGGACTCTGTGTTTCAACTATTTGGAGACAGTCTGGTCTGATAAGATAGCCTCGCGAGTTTATCCTCAAACACCTAACACAATATCAATCAGTCATTGGGCAGCAGCAAAAGATAGCTCCCTGCTTCTGTTTAAACCAATGTGTCAATATTTAAAGGTTGTGAGGAAGCAGAAAAATAAGGATCTGGCTCAGACAATAGTTGAGTATTCTTACCAGAATCCATTTGTGCTGTATCTGAACCTGCATGCTTGTCCTTCGATCCACCTGACTGTCCTCATTGACCCACCAGAGTGCAGGTAGCAGTCCTTTATACTTAAAGAGGAAGAGTATTCTACTGATTGGCATGCTGCGCTAAATGGTGGAGAGATCTCTCGACACATGTTCGTGTATCTTCAATATCCTTTATTACTGTCTTTCATGGTACAACTGCCTATTGAAGTTCACCTTGGAGGAGCCATTATTGTCGAAATCTCCCTGATGTGATATTATTGTTCCATCACTGTGACACTTGAATAGACAATGGGTTCCAGTAGAAGGTAATAATAAAGGCAAAGCACGAACGCGCAGACATAGAGTTGAAATGGAAGAGATGCCTGACCCTGAGATTTCGGACAGATCACAGGGATAAGTTCCACTCTGTCCGAAATCCGCCTGCCCCCAAACCTTCCCAGGAATTTCATGGCCACTAGATACTGTTGCAAAGATATTTGGTAAAAAAAGGAAAGATGCAAATAAACAAAGACTGAAAACTGAAATGTTGTTTTTTTTTGGAATTTGCTATAAAAAGCCATATCCATAGCAAACTGACAATGAAGGCAGACTCCACCATATTAATTACTGAGATTTATTTACGTGGATGTGGTATTTATTTATTTTCCTATTTGCAGTGGCGATGGAAAACACTAACTATATATTTCCCATGAATTGAGCAAAAATACTTGCATCTCAGTCTCGACAAATTTCTTTCTAAACTCTTTCACTTGAGATGTACACCCCTTCCCAATTCCATAACCCAACTACCCTCCCTCCTGCTTGAAACAGCATAACCTCTGATTCACCAAGAGCGATGCCATAGGAGATATGCTGGTCTGTATAAAAATTCTGAGGTGCACCCTTCACACTTGATGTGTCACACCTTTTCACACATGCAAATTTCTGTGTCACACTTTAAAAAGAAGCGAAAGAAAGCCAATCATTTCCAAACTACAGAGAAGCTTTTCCTGCAACAGAGACAGCCTTGACAAACAAGGAACATT